>NC_133753.1:199005087-199316959 GCF_036562045.2 Rhinolophus sinicus | reverse complement strand
GTCTCTCGGTGTCCTGACACTTCTGTGTCATTACACTGAAAACAGATCTCATGTAAGTTGAAATGTCACCCCCAATTGCGCCATGTCCCAGGACACTGCAACCCGTTTCCTTGGATTTCTTTTTCCACACGTGACGTAGGAGGTGTAACTTTCTTGACTGACAAGAGCATGTATTTGAGTCAGTCCTTCCAGGAAGTGTGACGAGGAAGCATCTCAGGTGCTGAGTTACATGAAGGACAGAGGCTGAGGGGAGCCAGTGCTGAGGGAGCAGCGGGCAGGCGTCCTGTGCGCCCACACACACACCAGGGGTGGCCAGTGGACTGCAGCAGACTTCTTATCCACAACAGCGCGCGCAGGGAACCATGGAGACACAGCTTCATTGTGCGAGAGGCAAGCGACGGTCACCACGAGGGAGGATAAAATAAAGGCACTCTGGGACATATCGAGACTATCGAGAGAGTGTCTAACTCACAGGCTTTCCCTGCAACAACCACTAAGTATATCCTTCATCCAGGAGGAAGGAGTGGGAGGAAAGAAGCAAAAACAAAGAACCTAGTAAATCTTATTAGTAGATATAAATAGGCACCAACTATTTTTAAGTAAAAATCTGAAGGTGTATAAAAACTATGGAGAGCTTTGCTTGGTGAATGACAGTAACTTATGCCAGAGTAACTCTCCCAGAGATAATAATTATACATTCTGGAAAAATATAAAACACTACTTGAAAATACTGGGGAGCAACTACAACGCAGAAACTCACATGCAAACAGCCCTTGAAAGAACAGGCTGCAGCAGGTAACTCTCACGTGACCAGCTTTCTGCCCGAGATCACACGGGCCACTGTGGCAAGCCAATCAGCGAGCTGCAACCTCCCTGGATTGAAGAGTCTGATGCTGGAAAATGAAGGATAAAATCCCCAAACAGGGGAGCCACAGACAATGAGGCCCTCATGTCTGTGTATAAGCCCCCACAAATCCTCGGTGGACTCCTGACTGCTTGCATGGGGAAGGTGCTAGGTATCCCAGCAAAGAAATGCAGCTGCTCGAGGCAGAAAGAACTGAGCATAGATGGCAGTTGCTTGCATCCCCTCCAGGGTACAAGAGCTGGTCCTCGGGCCCTGCCAGGTAAGTGACCTGCGACAACAAGGACAACACTCGTCAGATGAAGAGAACACAACCCAGAGTCACTACGACATCATGACAACAATGACTGACATACAATACTTTATAATAAAAAGTTACGAGCCATGCAAAGAAACAGGAAAATGTGACCCAGGTACAGGAAAAGACAGTCATTAGCAACCAACCTCAGAAAACGAAAGACGGTGGAACTAGAAGACAACACCTTTAATATGTTCAGGGAATTCAAGAAAAATACAGTCATGAGGAATAATCAGGGAATCTCAGCAGAGAAATGAAAATTATTTTTTACAAAGAACCAAGTGGAAATTCTGGAACTTAAAAGTACTAGGGATCGTATGCCAGGTCATAGAATAAGTCTCACTATTTCCAATAAATGAAATCTTAGAAAGTATATTCTCTGGTCATGGAGGAGTCAAATTAGAAATAAGAATAATTATACACAAAGATTTGCAAATTAAATAACATATTTTTATATAATAGGTAAAAAAAATCACAAAAGAAATTATAAAATATTTCAAACTGAGTAATAATTAATATATAAAATACCAAATCTGTAAGTGAGCTTAAAGGGGAACTTATAATTCTAAATGTTCACTTTAGAAAAAAAGAAATTTTTCAAAGAAAAATCAAAGATCCCACCTTAAGAAGTTTATAAAAGATGAGTAAGTTAAATCCAAAGTAAGTAGGAGGGAGAAAACAATAAAGATGGGAAAATAATGAATTATAGAACAGAGAAGTCAGTAGAAACAAAAGTCGTGTTTTGAAAAGATTAGGAAAATTGATAAAACCCTAGCAAGAGTGATCAAAGGAAAAAATAATCGTAAATTACCACTATTGGAATATAAGAAGATATCACAGAAAATTCTATAAATTTTAATAGGATAATATTGGAACATTATGAACAATTTGATACTGATGAATTTGACAGTTTATGTAATAAACACATTCTTCTGACAACACAAGTTACCCACATTGACACAATGTGAAATGGAAAATTTGAATAGCCCCATATTTTCCCCAGGTGAGAACTTGAATGAACTGAACACGATTGTTTACAGCACTGTATTTATTTGAAACATTGAATTTGTTATGAAAAACCTTTCCCAAAGAAAACTCCTGAGCTAGATGAATAAATTCTATGAAATAGTTAATGAAGCTATAAAGCCAAAATTTCATAAACTACTCCCAAAACTAGTCGAGAACCTTCTCAACTTGTTTTATGAAGCCAGCTTAACTTGGATGTCAAAACTTGGCAGTGACATTATGAGATGTGAAAATTACCGATGAACATTTTCATGAAAAGAGATGCAAGAAACGTAAACAAAAGACTAGTAAGTTGAATCCAGTAACACTGAGGGTGCCAAAAAAGGACACATTTTAAGAAAGAAAACAACTGTATTAAAATTGTAACACAATGAATGACGCTAGTATTCATTTAATTAATGCTATCTTTTGAGCGAACATCGTACTACACATTGCTACTGTAATTCAATTCAACTTCAAAAAGTAATACATAGATAACATCTCTTAAAATGTGTACTTTTTTTGGCACCCCATATAGAAAAAAGGTAACACCTACCTCCTGATAAAGAAGTTTTTTTCCAAGAAGCAAGACTAGGCTAGTGTTTGAAAATCAAATCAATGGAATTCACCATACTGCCAAATACAAAGGAGAAAACCATGACTTCACAATAGGAACAGAAAGAGCAATTTGCTGAAATTCAAAATCCATTCAAGACGAAGCTTTCAGCAATCAAAGGCATCAATATAAAACCTCCCACTAATACCATCCTTAAACGCAAAATATTCCGTGTTTCTCCCCTAAGACCAGGAACAAGGGAAGGAAGGCGCCTCCAACCATTTCTGTCACATTTTCGTGGAGGTCTCACATAGTGTAATAAAGCAAGAAAGAAATAGAAGGAAAAAGATTGATCAGGAAAAAGTGAAATTATATTCAATGACAATGCAGCTATTAACATGGACAATTTTAAGGAATCTTCAAGAACAGCCAGTAGAATTGATAGGAGGTTAGCTGTCTCCATATAAGGTCAGATACCACTCACTTATACATCTATATACTAGCAGCAAATAATTTAAAAATAAAAATTTTAAATTATTCAGTTTACAATAGCATCAAAACTATAAAATACTTAGGACTAAATTTAACAGAAGACATACAAGACACCTACAAAACATGGCTGAAGGGAAATAAGAAAGACCTGAAGAAATGGAAAAATATCCTTCACGGACTGCAACATTCATTGTCACCAAGGTGTCAGTTCTACCCAAGTTCAACTACATGCGCAAACCGATCCCAGCTGTCGTCCCAGGAGGTGTGGGTCTAGTGTGGGTTAGGGGAACAGACAGGTTGGGTGGAGGTGGGGCGTGGAGGACACCTGGGCTGAAAGGTCAGTCTTCCACAGCTAGCAGTGCCGCGCTGTTGTGGGTGCCCTTTACATGAGGAAACAGAGGGACAGAGCGGCATGCAGGCTGGGCTGGGACTCGACCTGACTCTGGAGTGTCATCCACTGTTACAGTTTTATTTCCTAGTCACCATCTTCTTCCACAAAGGATTTAAGGAGGCTTAAAATAGTCTCTGTAGACAGCTAGTTTTGGGATTTCACTCTGAATTCTCAGGGTTGAGAAAGACTGGTTGATTCTGGACTGCGCCCTCGTCCTTAGGAACTGGAGCCTGCGGGTGCTGTTTGTGGCAGTGTCTGAGATGGTTCGCCCCAAAATGGTGCTACCTGGGGGTCAGGGCCTGGCATTCAGCTCAGTGTTGGGGTGTGAGCCCTCTTTCTGGCTACATGGGTTGGGCCCAGCTCTCGTGAGCTTGGGCTAGGCCCCAACCCTCGGGGGTGTCATGGCGCTCAGACTGCAATGAGGCCTTGTGACTAGATGACCCCAGACTCTTCACTGCATTTGCATGAGCCCTGCACCGCCAGCCACTCCATGCTGACTGGAAAGCGGCTGCTTGCGGGCCGGACCCACCTCTCCACCTAGAGCTTCCCATGTCTGGCACGGCGCCTGGCGCACAGTAGGTGTGCAGTAGGTAGGCGCACAGATAGATGGCAGCGATCGCTGGTATCGATGGTATCGCAGCAGTCACCCTCACTTCCCTCTGCGGGACAAAGACCTCTGACAAAGCCCGGGGCTGCCCAGCCAGACGGGGATTTGCTGGCAGGCATGGGAGCAAACCCAGAGTTAACACAGCGCAAGAGCAAATAGCACGCCTTTCATTGTAATCCTTAAATTGGCGGGCAGTTTCCTCCTCCGATAAGCTATGCAGTGTTTTGAATTTCATCCAGTCTCAGTATGTGTGTTTTAAAGATTTCGTTGCATTTGCTCGGCCCTAATAAGGCGTTCAAGTGACACCAAGCATACAGTGTTCCCTTCTTTGCAGCAAATTCTTCCATTTCTACTGACACTTAATATTTCCAACTCCTGAGCCTTCACAGGGGTATTATGCTCTTGTTTGCTACAGAATGAAAAGCAGGCAGAGAACAAGCACAGCGACGCCTCCACACGGCGGGCCCCAGAGAGCCCGACCTCAGGCCTGCAGCTGGCAGCGGCCCTGTGTGAACCCTCCAGGCACTTCGGAACCATGTGAAGGAGCTGGGGGATGGGTAGACGGGTGGGACTTGAGGAAACTCAAGTACACACACCATTTGTAATTGTAATTTTTTAGCATATTTACATGTTCCTTGTATGTTCACAAGATGTCAGCACAGAGATGGTCTTCCCTCTGCCTGCTCACTCACTGGGGTGGTGAACACATGTATACCCCACACGCTTGCCCAGCTGTAGGGCACCCCACAACTGTCCAGGGCTCCCCAGTACAACTGCTGAGGGCTCCCAGCCACAATAAAAAGTGGGGACCTGAATGAGACATAGGGGATGTGTTTGCTCCAAGAAATGGCTGAACTGCTGGGTGGTGAACACACGACGTGAGATGTAGATGATGTATTACAGAATTGTACACCTGAATCCTATGTAACTTTACTAACAATTGTCACCCCAATAAACTTTAATTAAAAAAAAGAAAGAGGGGCCGGCCCAGTGGCTCAGGCAGTTGGAGCTCTGTGCTCCTAACTCCGAAGGCTGCTGGTTCGATTCCCACATGGGCCAGTGGGCTCTCAACCACAAGGTTGCCGGTTCAACTCCTCCACTCCCACAAGGGATGGTGGGCTGTGCCCCCTGCAACTAGAAAACGGCAACTGGACCTGGAGCTGAGCTGCGCCCTCCACAATTAAGACTGAAAGGACAACAACTTGACTTGGGGGAAAAAAAGTCCTGGAGTACACACTGTTCCCCAATAAAGTTCTGTTCCCCTTCCCCAATAAAATCTTGAGAGGAAGGAAGGAAGGAAGAAATGGCTGAACTGCTGAGAGAGCCACGGGCTTCACAGCAGGCTTTTCGTGCAGTGATGGCATTCAGACGGGACACATGGCATCGTGGCATTTTGTATTTTATTAGCTATTTTGTACCTCAAAGCGCAATTGTATGCATACTTGCACCAACACATGCACACGCACGTGTGTGTACGGACACTCGTGTCCTGCTCGCATGTCTGTTCCCATCTGGGACAGACCTGCTCTGACACTTTTTGCTCCTCATTCCTTCACACGTGGTTTTGAAGTTGCCCCTCAGGTTTCCTGGTGTGTTTGGTGCCCATCAGCTGCTTCTGAGCGCGTCCTGGTCGGTCAGTTGCACAGTGAACATGAGGAGAAGGGAAGGCATGATGTCCAGGGACGAAGGGCAGGACCCACAAGCGCTGAAGAGAAAAGTGTGGAGGCTCGCAGACATGCTGCCACCCTCGCATGGAGTGTACTAACCTTTGTGTGGTCCAATTTTTGCATGTGTGCTTAATTACGGTTCTTGAAAAGAAGAGGTAGTTGGATAAAATGTAAGGAAACTCACATAATAGCTAACATACTCATATTGTTTGCTCTAGGCCACGCGCTGTTTCAAGCGCTAGACACGTATGAACTCATTCAGCCCCCCGACGCTCTGCGAGGTGCAGAGGCCACACAAGAGGGAGACAGGGCATGTGACATAGGTGGGCCGTGACCAATGCTGTCCTCCCTGTTAGCTACCAGGTCTCATCAGCCTGGTCCACACTTGACCCCAGAGACTTGGACCCTGCAACTCGCCCTGGAAGGTGCTGGGAGTGGAAGCCGTCCTGGGGTTCCAGTGGGCCTCAATGTCCTCTGAGCTCCAAGAGTTGAAAGAAAAGGACAAAGTTAGGACAACCCCTCATCAGCGGCCCAAACCCCGACGCTCTTCTTCCATCCATCTCTGTCTTCATGAGCAGGGAAACTATGCAAGCTTCTTTTTTAACCTGAGGAATTAGATGTCAGCAGAAATGGACATGGCATTATTTCCATAGCAGCCATTCCTCTAGCAGTTGGTCTCAGTTTCCCCTCTGAACTGGTCCTTGACACCTCAGGGTGAGAAGTTCCACGTCAGCTAGGTATGGACTGAGTAACACTACGTGTTTGTTGCAGGGCTTCTTGGGTGAGTGTGTGCATCTTTCTAGAAGGAGCCCTGGCGCCCAGGATTTGTCCCACACACTGACCACAGAACCCTCCCCACCCTGTGTCTTTTGTTTTGAAGGATCCCATTATCATCCTATCATTTTCGTGCATGAAGCGTGGAAAACATCGCCACCACCCTGTGAACCACTTACTTTAAAAATGCTATGAAATGTCTGTGGTCATTAACTTTAAAAATAATGATGATGGTTTAAGTCTATAACCCTAAAATAAAGAAGAGCAGCTGCCCCACCCATCCCCCAGTCCACAAAATGTCCTGAGCAGCTCGCGGAGGAGCTGGGCTGAGCCACCTGCGACACGCTCACCGCCCACTGCAGCTGCAGGGGCAGCCGTGGGCCCATCCCCCTTCCAGGTGGATGGATGGATGCAGAGAGACCGCGTTGTTCTTGGCACCCGCCTCGCTCCCACGCTCCCACGACTGTCAGCACCGGGGGTTGGGCGGGTGGCCAGCGGCTCAGAAGGTTTGCACCGTGGGGAGGAGCAAGGGTAGTTCCATGCCACCTGGTCCTGCGCCATCTGCCCGGCATGTGCAGGGACGTCAGGCTAGGTGAGCGGACTTCCTCAGATGCAGCTTTCAGCCAGGTGCTCTCACAGCTTTCCTCAGAATGCTGTGATCTACGTCCTTGTTTTGCAGCCATGCTATCTGTGAAAGCCATAAATAATGCAACTAGGAACACGCTCTGGGCTCTGAAGAAAGACAGCTCCCACGTCATTACTCACCCACTCCAGAGAGAGGGACAGGGCACCATCCAGGCAACTCCACCGCTGCCCAGCTCCGCCCACACCACCCTCCCACAATAGTCATTATCTGTTCCTAAAACTTCTGTTTTCTGGTGGTTTCTGTGGGTGAAGAATCTGTGGGTTACCGTCTCCAGACCTCGCATGGCAGTCAAGCTCTCAGCTGGGGCTGTGGTCCCCTCGGAAGACTCAGTCAGGGGCTGGCGGGTCCAATCCCAGGTGCCCACGTGCAGGAGGCAGGAGCAACCAGCTCCTCCCTAGGAGCCAGCACTCAGGGAGGTACATGGTCTGTGGCACCCAACTCAGAAGTGACATCCCTTCACACCTGCCATTTCCTACTGGCCACAGGTCAAGCCGGTGTGATGAGAGGCGACTGCAAGAGGGTGTGAACCAGGGAGCAGGGTCTCGGGAGCCACTGAGGAGGCTGCCACCAGCAAAGTGGGAGCTTTTAGGTAAATTTCCTTCATTTTAAGTAAACATTTATTGGATGCCTAACATGTTTCTAATGTGCTAAATGTTATAGCAAAAAACATATATCTGGTAAGACCTTAGGAATTACACTATTTAATTTTCATTTTTGGCTGCAGAAAGAACTGATCTTCCAGAGAGGGCAGAAACTTGTGTCAGATATAAAGGCACAATTAGCTGGTGACAGAGCTGTCATCAGAATTTGTGTCTCTAATTCCCATTTCTATTTCACCCCACACAGCTTCTAAGAAAAAAGCACATCCGTGCCTTTAAGAAAAATTTCTTGGGAAGATAAATCCTTCTTTAATTAATGAAGAATCATAGTCTTAGTATTTTCCATAAACTATAGAGGAAGTGTTTTCCACAGTAAAGGTAAGAGAAAAGCAGTGGGGATCTTAGCATATGAGGGCAGGGTTAGGACTAATCAATAAAGAATGCATATTTGGGAGTAGGAGAGATGTATAAAGGAAAATAGAGAAATCGGAGGCTGAGAAAAAGAATGGTATTATGTCAGAGCCTTTTGTAACCAAGATAGAAAGTGTCAGGTATAATTAGATGCGTTCCCTCGACACCCTAAAAGAACAAGTTCCTTATTAAGAATGTTCCTTTGTAATGATGTAGTGTAATGAAATTTCACTTTATATATGAAAATACAGATTACCCTTTTAGTCAATGAAATAGCCATAAGCCTTGTATCCATGAGGGCACAGTCAGGAAACAGAAAATACAGCCATCATTTAACACAGAGAATGGAATGTAAAGGATCGTCACCTGGGTATGACGTGTACCAGGTAACTAGCCGGTATCTTGGAGGTGGAAACTGCCTGAAGCAGCTACTATGTCTATGGCCAAGGAAACAAAGGGAAAAGATCGGAATTATTAAAATTTTGGAACTCAGACCTTAGAGGAGGGAAACCAGCTGTCTGGGGCCGGTGTGTTAAGGTTCAGAGGGGATAGGTTTCCTTATGTTCCATACAGATATGCAATTCATCCAGCACTATTTATTGAAAAGATGGTGTTTTCCCACTGCTTTGCCAACATTTTTATTGTTCTTCTGGGAGTTTTGTTTTCTTTTGTCTTTAATTACGAAAATATTTTTATTTTAACTTTATTCTTGAATGACATTTTTACTGGATTGATTTTTCTAGCCTGGGAGTTATTTTTTCTTTCTTACAGCATTTAAAGATATTATTCTATTTTCCTTTGGCTTTCATTGTTCCTGTAGAGAAGTTAGCTATCTATCAAATTGTTTCTCTTTCTAAAGTAATCTTACTTTGTCCTCTAGCTGCTTTTACGATTTTCCTCTTTGTTTTAATTTTCTCAAGTTTCACTAGGATGTGCCTAAGTTGTGGGTTTGTTTTTAATTCATTTTGTGTGGAGTTCTTTGGGATTGCTGAATTTGTAGATTGATGTCTTTCCCTACTTTTGCAAATTCCTCAGTCACTATTTATTTCAGTATTGGTTATGATTCTTTCTCTTTCTTCTTTCTTTCTACAACTCTAATTATACATATATTAGACATTCTCACTGCAGTTTCCCTGTTCTTACCCTCCTTGTTTATGCTTTTTTCTTTGGTCTCTCCTGACTTTGTCCTGGATAATTTCTTCTGACCTACCTTGATACCCTAACAACTACCTTGTTAGCTGTTTCTGCTGTATTGTGCTCATTTAAGGTTATGTACTTGGTGATTGTTTACTGTGTGCAGGCACTCTGTCTGAAATTTTGTAGAAACAATGTTCTCCAGTTTCAGTGAGGATTTTTGTTTGCTTCTTCCCAGAGCCTTAAGCCACCAACAGTGTGGGGTCACTTTGGTTCAGTACCAGGGAGAGATTTTTGGGGACACCCAGATCACTCAAGTCTGCATTGTTTACCTCACCCCGCCTCCCGCTCAAGAGAAGCCATGAAGGTCCTCAAGCCCAGCAAGGGGTGTGCACCAGAGCCTTCGTCCCACTGGGACCTGATGTTAACGTTTATTCCCCAGGCCTCATAGGGCTTTCAAAAGGCTGGCTCTGATGTTTAGCCACTCTTTCTGGAATTGGCACAGCCCACAGAAGACATGACCCCAAATTCCAGGGTCACCCATCTAGATTCATATTTCTCTCAGCTATTGGCTAATTATCTCCACCCTGCCATGTTAGCTCCCAATGCCTTCAAGCGAATATGTTTGTATTTTGTCCATCTTCTCCAGTTCTCCTAGCAGCATGGTTGGCTTAAGTTAATTGGGATTCCCATGGTTTGTTTTTTACAGATTAGTATTTGAGGAGACATTGCACATTTGCTACCTCTTTTGCTGGCACTGGCTCTGGTTATGTGGTAGAAGGCACAGACTAGCCTGCGACCACTATATGTTCTTTTCTGTGAAATGTTCTTTGAAAAGATCAATAAAATTAATAAACCTTTACTGATCAAAGAGAGAGAAGGGGGGGATAGAAATTACCAATATTGGTAATGAAAGAGGACATATAATTATGTCCCCACAGACAATAAAAGGATAGTAAGGGAACATTATGAATTGCTCTATGTACATACAGTTAGATGAAATGGACCAATTATTTGAAAGCTACAAACCACCAAAATTTACCAAAGAAGAAATAGATACCCCAAGTAATTCTTTTTATATTAAAGTAATTGAATTTATAGTGAAAAATCTGAAAATGAAAATTGTTGATAAGACAGTTTCATTAGTGAATGTTATGAATATTTAAAGAAGAGGTGTTACCAGTTCTACACAATCTCTCCCAGAAAACAGAAGTAGAGAAACCCTTTTCTACTGATGTGATGAGGCCAGCGTTGCCCTGCTATCAAGGCCGGTAAATGACAGTATGATAAATAAAAAGACATGTAAGAACAATAATGTGTTGTAACAAAGTGGGATGAAAGTCTGATTAAGCATTGAAATTCAATTGGTATAATTCACCATATTAACAGATGAAAGAAGAAAAAAATACATGATCATTTCAAGTGGTGCAGAAGAAAAATGACAAAATTCAAGATTCATTCATAACAAAAACTCTCAGCAAACTAGTAATAAAAGAGAGCTTTCTTAACCTGAAAAAAGGCATCTTTTAAAAACCTGCAGCTAACATCATACTTAATGGTGAAAAACTGAATACTCTCTCCCTAAGACCTGGAAAAGAAAAGGTTGTCTGCTCTCACCATGCCTTCCGACGTCATCCTGGAAGTCCTAGCTGGTGCAATAATGCAGGATAAAAACATACAGATTGCAAAGGAAGGGATAGAACCATCTCTATTTGCAGATGTTATCAGTATTTATGTAGAAAATCCCAAGGAATTTACTAAACAAAATAAAACACCTAGTGATAATAAGGTCAGCAAGGTCACAGAATACAAAACCAACACACAAAGGTCAGCCCCATGTTAAAAACTAACAACAGATACGTGGAGACCAAAATTCACCAATCAATACCATTCACAATTGCTCCACAGAAAATGAAATATGTATACACTTAAAACAGGAATAGGATCACTATGCTGAAAATTACAAAATGCTAATGAAAGAAATCAAAGAATACTTAAATAAATGGAGAGACATAATGTGTTCGTGGATTGGGAGACTCAACATAATAAAAATGTCAATTCTCATCAAATTGATCTATAGGTTTAATGCAATTCCAATAAATATCCTAACAAGTTTTTTTCTAGATAACTGAAGCATGTTCTATATTTATATTGAAAAGCAAAGGACCTGATTAACCAAATCAATTTTGAAAAAAGAAAAAAAAAGAGCAAAGTAGGAGGGCTCACATTACCCGAGCTAAAGGTTGACTGTAAAGCTCTAGTAATAAAGAGAGTGTGGTGTCAGCACAAAAGACAAATTAACCAATAGGAAAAATAGAGGGTCCAGAAATATACCCACACAAATATGGTCTGTTGATTTTTGCAATGGATGCAAGGGTAATTCAAGGGAGAAAGGACTGTCTTTTAAACAAATGTTGTTGAAACAACTGGACACCCATATGCAAAAAGATGAACTTTGATGCACACATCTATACTGATCTGTAAAAATTCACGCAAAATAGATCATAAATCTAAACACAAAGTGTAAAACTAGAAAATGTTTAGAAGAAAACATAGGAAAAATGATTCTGACTTTGGGTTAGAAATTGAGTTCTTAGAGGAGCCAAGATGGTGGAATAGATAAACACTGTATGTGCTTCCTTCTGTGAACACATTAAAATTACAACTAAATTATAGAGCAATCAACTTGGAGAACCCTCTGAAATCTGGCTGAACAGAAGTTTTGTAACTAAGGATCTAGAGAAGCCACGTCCAGACTGCTGGGGGGCCTTGCCCCAAACCTCCATGCGGCGGTTGAGAATCAGGAGGGATATCTCAGCCATGGAGATTCCCCCCAGAGGAGCAAGGGACCCCAGCCCCACACTGGCCTCCCCAACCTGGAGTACTGGTGCTGGGAAGACAAGACTATACAACACGTGGTTATGAAAAACTGGGGATTCCAACCAGCTGGTGGGACAGAAGGCTTCAGGAAACCCAGGCGTCCTCTTAAAGGGCCTGCACACAGATTCACTCACTCGCAAGCACTTACCTTGGGCTCTGGAGGAGAGATGGTGACTCAGGGGATGTTGGAGGCATATGGGGGCACACTGAGCTGTGTGGCTTCATGGCAAAGACTGAAGGACAGTCGCCATTTCCCCTGCGTGGGATTCTTTTCCCGCGCAGCCAGTAGGCAGGCGCCATCTTATGTGTGTTGAGCCCGCCCCCTACCCTTACGGCCAAATCTGAATCTGATTGGTCTGGTGAGCTCCGCAGCTCTGCCCTGCTGACTCCCTGGAACCCTGCCTCTCCCAACTTCCCCAACACTGGAAGCACTTTCTTGGCAAGAAGCCAGCCCTGCCCACATTGCGCTCTTTCTTGGAAAACTATCGGAGTCCACTGGCCCCAGGCAGGCGACAACTGGCTTCAGTGCGCTCTGAGACTTGCTGAGTAGCTCCAGGCTCAGAACTGGCACCAAACAAGAGTCTATATTAACCTGGTAACTGGAACTCTTCCCACTCTAGTGACTCCCTGAGACCCTGCCTCACCCAATTAGCTTACCACACTAAGCTTTACCAGTGGCCAACCCTTAAGGGAGCTGGCAGGAGGCAGCAGGCCTCGGGGTGTCCTGGCTTTTTGTGGAGCTACCCCAGGTCCAGTATTTGTGTCAACCATCCTCGATTTGCAGTTTGGCCTCTCCCATGCACCTCCAGGTTTAACACAGGCAGTGAACAACCGCAGATCACTTGTAACACCTACCAGGTAGCCCCTGGCCTGTCACATGCAGTGGGTGACCTGGGCCTGCACTGGAGCTCCTCCCAAGCAGCCCCAGAACCAACATACTTGGAGGTTGGCTTCAGACCACAGCAGAGCACCACCCAATTAGCCCCACAGCAGCACACACACAGGGTGGTCTCAACAGGCACCATAGCCCGCTGGGGTAAATCCTCCTCAGTGGGGTAAGCCCCTCTCACAGCATCTCATGAGCCCACAATGGGGCAGCTGCTCTGAGAAAGTGGGATGGGTTCTTTTAAAGTTCACCTTCGCTTACCACGTGATTCAGCAATACCACCCCTACACAGGTACCCTAGAGAAATGAAAATAGAGTTCAGAGAAATCTAAACATGACTATTTACAGTAGCTTTGTTCATAATCACCAAAAGCTGAGAACCACCTTCCATCTCTCAACAGGGGGATGGGCTATACATACATCAGACAATAGGGTCCCACTCAGTGATAAAAGGGATCGAGTCTTGATACATGGAACAACTTGGATGGACCCACAGACATCCTGCTGAGTGAAAGGAGCATCTCAAAAGGTTACATTTATCTGACATTTCGTAAAGACAAAGTTCTAGAGATGGAGAAACACAAGTGTTTCCCAAGACACGGGGTGTCGGTCAGAGTGGTTTGACTACAAAAGGGAGGCAAGCAAGTTTTGGGACGATGGAAGGGTTTTGTGTCCCTTTTCTTATAATAAGAAAACAGTAAATTTTATGCTGTGTATATAAATTAATTAATGAACCAAATTAAAACAAAAAGGAAAGAGTGTAAGTTTTAAAGGTTTAAGAAATACTGTCAACATTGGCAGTTAACTGCTTAGCCTATATTTCCTAATCCTTGCTCTGGATCCTGTTTCTAAGTTATCAGTTTAAGGTTCTGGGTCCAGATTCTGGGTTCTAGTTCTGTGTGTAGAATCTTGAATCCAAAACCATATTCCAAATTTTAGATCTTAATTCGAGCTCACCCTCCCTTTCTTTGGTTTCCTGCGGCTAGTTCTTGGGTGCAGAGGTCAGCACAGCCTGATTCAGGGCAAAGTCAAGCCCCCTCCAAGGGAGAGTGGCCTTTATGTTCTAAATGGCTACATTTCAGATGACTCTGTGTGTCCCTTCATGTCCCCAAATTTGTGTCTGGGCCAACAGAGCCTAAGCTATTTCCCAGCTTGTCCTCTGTGTTGGGAGCACTGCTGTAGTGGATCTGGGCTCTTCAGAACTTTCCATGTGTATCTGCTCCCCTTCAGATACTCCAAGGTCAGTTTGTCTGGATGTAACTCCCTGGCCTGTATTCATTCTCTTTGCTTGATTATCTTAAATATGTCACTCCATCATCTTCTGGCGAAAAGATGGCCCTGATTTTCTTTCCTGTGTAAGTAAGTTAGTCTTTTGTCTTATGACCAAGTAGTAACATCTCTTTTTCTGTAACGTTCACTCATTGTGTTGATAAATGTTCGGTGACAATCACTCTGCGTGGATTTTCCAGTACTCAGTGAGCTCTTTCACATGCACTTTATTGAACTGTACTTGTGCTTTCGTTCACTCTTTGCTCTGTATGCTCAGCACCTAGAACTGGATCTGGAATAAGTAGGCACTCGATCAACTTTTGTCGAATGAATGAATGAGGCTCCTTCCACAGAAGTGAACAAGTCTTGGTCTCGCTCACCTGCCCCACATCAGTGCAGGCAGCCATGACACAGAGAGAGACGTCAGGAAACAAGGCCAGAGGGGCTCCATGAACAGGGCTAGATGGCGGTGCTGGTGGACATTGCTGGGGTGGGGAGGGGGTGCTGGCAGAGAGGCATTGTGTGAGGAGCACCGGGGCACACTCTCCTGGCACTGGGTTCCAAAAAGAGGGATATGTTAGCAGATTAAAAGTCGATTTCTAAACATCCATGCAGTGGGTGAGAATTCAGGTGTGTGTCTGTGGGATAGGACTGGGCCCCACCGTATGCCAGGTGTGGCCACCTCCCGTGGACTTCAAAGATTGGGGGAGGAAAGGGGCTGCAGACCTGCAAACAGGTGACTCAGACTATTGTTCCACGTATCTGAAAAATCAATTGGGTCCAAAGTAAAAATATTTATTTAATGAGCAAAAATGTGTGGCTAATTGGTTTTTAAAAGGCTATTGCTTCCTGCTCCTTGAGACGGCAAAAGGGCCTTTGAAAAAACTCACTTAAAGGGACTGAGTTCTGAAAATGGTTATTAGAGGTTAAATAAGTACCAAAAGTCGCACATAACCCGCAGGACGCAAGTCCGTCTGCCCCAGGGGGTCCTAAGCAAAGTGGACACGTCCAGGGGCCTCCGATGCCAGTGGAGAGCACCCCACAAGGCAGCGTGCTGGTGGCCAGACCACTGTGGGCGAACGGCGATGTGACCCCCCACCCCCATTTCAGGCGTGTGCGGGGTCCCACGGGCTTGTGTCTCTTTGGGAGGGGTCTCCATCAGTGACGGGCTGCGTCTGGAGGAAGAACTGGGTGTGGATCCTCGGAGCCCGATTACCCTCCTACAAAATGGGTATGAGAGGGGGTGCCCCCTCCCGTGGGGTCCTTGTGGCTGCCGATGGAGACAACGCCTGGCCCAGCAAGGCCGAAGCTGCAGCCGGCCGGCCTGTGGGTCCAAGGTGCAGCTGAGGCCTCCTCTTAGGGCGCACACGCCCCGTCCCACAGTCAGTCCTGCTGCCCAGTGTCCAGGCACGTGCCCCAGGCACCATGAGACACAGGACCCCTGTCTTCTCAGCACTTGTGTGCAGCTTTTCCCGGCTCACTGCGGAGTGTGGAGGCGGGGGTCCCCCGCTGGATGGGAAGGAAGGAATCGTGTGTAGCCTCATGGGAACTGAGAGCTTGGGTTGCTGATGGGCCAAGCTGAGCCCTCCCGGGGGTGGGGGGCCTTGGGGTTCTAGTTGTGTCCTTGTGTCGTCCGTCCCAGCTGCGCTCTACTTGCATCTTAACTGATCCCTCAACTAGATCAAAAAGTTTACAAACACTCACAGGTGAACCACCCACCAGAGTGGCCCACCTGCCCCTTCCTTCTCTGTCCCCCTTTCACACAGACGCTGTTGTGTCCTGACACCCATTGTATGGGTGACTCATGAGGATAAGTCTCCAAAGCTGAGTGTGTGACTTCCCCACCTCAGGGGTGTCCTGCCCCAGGGACCAGGACCCCTAACTCGCAGGGGAAGCCACCGGAGCTGTGCGTTCTGCAGGTGGAGGCCTTCCACCATCCCTCTGAACTGTCACCTTCCTGGATGAGGCACAGATCACGAGCAGCCAGAGCTGCAATGCGCAGCGAAGACCCAGGAGTCCACATGGCTGGGCTCCCTCCTGGCGGCAGTGCCGCCCGCAGCCTGTCCCCAGCTGAAGGAGCCACACACAACACCCTGTTGGTCAGAACAAAGCAGAAGAGGCAGGACCCGAACTCCATGTGGAGGTGACTAGTGACATGTTAAGATGTTAACGTAGCCCTGACCCACCCTCGAGAGTGTTTCCCCTAAAGCAGGCACACAGAGGGTCTCGCACCCCATCTCATTTCACACCTTGGCAAGATGGTAGTTGGCAAAATGACATGTTGACAATCACCAACATTGATGTTGATCCTCACTATTAGAAATGCACAAGGGAAAGGCCCCTTTTGTTCAACATTTATGAGTGAATGAGCACACTGAGGAAATGGAGCCACCGCAAAGCTGACCTGACCAGACGCTGCCCACGAGGACGGGTGGCGGGAGGGCCTGCTCTGAGGGCTGATGGCATCCCCTCCCGCCAAATGCTGCTCCTAAAAAGATGGGAGCAGCACCAACCAAAGGCCCATGATGGGAAGTCCCTCAGGCACATCTATGCAGCATCCACTTCATCCACGGAGGGCGTGAGCCCCAGAGCACTCAGCTCAATGGTACCCCACGCATACCAAGGGTCTATTTCTGCCATTTGGCTGGGGCAAGGCTGGAGGGGTTGGAGCTCTGGCTGTGTGCTGGCCTTAGAGGTGTGTGCGAGTGTGCACCTGGGTGTATGACTGAGCTGCCACAGTGTGCACTGGTGTGTGTGAGTGTGCATGTGTGTGAGTTGCCAGGGGACTCAGGAGAGATGGGGGTGGGTGGGTTCATCTTCAGGCTCACAGGAGCTTCCTGTATTTCACCGGCCTGGTGCATAAGCACAGGTGAGGCTGCCCTAATCTGACACTGATTTTCAGTCAAATTCCATCCAGTTGGTTCCTGTTTCCTTGTTGGTGAAATAAAACACTGCTGGCTTTTCTCACAGGATGCAGTGATACCAGGTCATAACAGCTAACACGTGACCCCTCAGGAGCACACACGGACCCTTCAGCCGCTCTGGCTCTGAAGACCCGCGGAAGGTGGGAGATTGCCCCATTTATGCTCCTGGCTCGCTCCAAAGCATCTCAGAAGAAACTTCAAAACAACACTCCACTAGATTTGTCACCGTAAAAAGTGGAAACAGATGGTCAGCTACAGAACATGGGTTAAATAAATCTGGGTTTAGTTAATGATCTAATGTGACCATTAAAAACGATGTTGAAGACTATTTAGTTATATCGTGTTGAGAAAATGCAAAAAAAAAAGTATATATGAGAATGCTCAGCATAATCTCATTGTTGTAAAATAGACACAGGCTTGGAAGACATACCTGAAGGAGACAGGTGAGAGTGTCAACATTGGTTATCTCTGAGTGGTGGAATATTTAATCTGTGTTCTTCTGAATTTTCCTCCTTTTCTACAATGAATATGCGATACTTCGATACTTCCGTAACAGCACACAAGGTTTTCAGTTTTTATTGGCGCTTCCATTAAAACAGAGAAGCTGACCCTGTTTGTCTGCTGGTGTCCCACAGGACATGTGCAGAGGTCTGCTCTCCACGACTGTGCCCTGAGACTGGGCCATCTGACCTGATGTGACCCCGCAGGAGGAAGCAGCAGGTGTTTGGAGTGTGTGCTGTGCTGACAAGCTACTTGTCTGGGGTGGCGGTGACAGAAGCCTTTTGTCTGTCTTTGTTTGCTTCTGAAAAGCCAGGGTATTTGTTCATTTGTCTCCTGGCTGCACAAAGTTCCACTCAGTGGACACCTGGTGTGGTGACCAACCGCTAGCCTGGGATGTGCGGGAATCCCTCCAGTCTCCTAGGAAGGGGAACGCGGGGAGTATCTGGACCGAAATTGTTACAGGACTCTCTTACTGAGTGTTCTCCAGTCTCAGTAACCTCCTGGCTCAGAGGCCAAAGAGGGCTGTGCACCAGGTTTGAAGTTCTGCTCTGTTCAGGAGAGGTGAGCACCCGACCCACCGCGCACCCCAGCGGCCTGCGTGCACCCCCCACCTGCCCCCACCCAGGCTGTGAAATGCCGGGACGTCACCAACCCTCCTGGGGTGAGGGGGAGCAGGGGCACCGCAGACACCAGGAGATGGGGTGGGAGGGCTGGGGCATCAGGGCTCCCGCTGGGTGGGGCGGATTCGGACCCGGAAAAGGGTCTCCCCTAAACCCTGTAGATCTCAGGGGCTCCTCATGAAGCCCATAAAGGGCCCAGAGGGACGGACACGCCGTGAACCTTCCGGTCAGTGGGTGACCCACAAGACCGCACCTCAGAGATCGCCGGGAAGTTGCGGACTGGGACGGTGGACCGGCCGCCGCCGAGTGACGCGGCGGGAAAGAACTGCGACCCCACGTGCGGGATTCCTGGCAGAACCTGGGGCGCTCCGCACCCAGACACCGGGAAGGCACGGGGCCCGCGGAGTCCCCAGGTGGGGCGGGGCGTCCAGGTGGGGCGGGGCGTCCAGGTGGGGCGGGGCGTCCAGGTGGGGCGGGGCGTCCAGGTGGGGCGGGGCGTCCAGGTGGGGCGGGGTCCCTCGGGCACGCGGTCTTCCCGGGGAGGACACCGCGCCCGGGAGGCGGCATCCCAGGGACTAAGCGGGCAGAGCAGGCCCTGGGGCGGGTTCCTCACCCCGACAATCTGGCCCGTGGCCCCGCCCACCCCGGTCCCGGCCTCCCCGAAGCCCCAGCCACTTCCCCCGCCCCGTGGGTCCTTGGCCCCGCCCTTCCAGCCCCGTCTCAGCGCCCGGCCCCGCCCACGCGGCGGCCCCGCCCCGCGCGGCCCTGGGCGGCCTCACTGCGCAGGCGCGGGCAGGAGGCGTGCAGTTTGAAAGCATGGCGCCGCCGGGGCCGCGGCGGGTGCTGTGTGAGCAGAAGATCCGGGAGGAGAGCGGCCTGGCGCCGCACCGCGATCTGGGTACGCGGCGGCCGCCGGCGGGAGGGCGGCGCTGGCCGAGGGCGCGAGCTTCCCTCCGGGCGGTCAGGCCAGAGGCGCCGGCACACGGATGCGCGGTTCCCGAACGGCCGCAGGCCTGGGGGTGGGGGCGGGGGTGGGGGCGGGGCCGCGGGGCGGGCAGTGGGGGGAGGGGCAGCCTGGGCCTGGGGGCGTTCGGGAGGTGAACACAAGCTCAGACTTTAAATGCGACTCTAATATTGCTCTTCAAACTTGAGAGTTGCCTTATTTTTGTGACTTTTTCAGATTATGACGTTCCTATATCTTTTATGACAATTTATTTTCAATGAAAAATAAGGTTCAAATCTCATAATTTTCTCTTAGCTGAACTTCGGTCCCTGTCTATGCCTGGAACTTACCAAGAGAAGATTACTCACCTGGGAAATTCTTTAATAAATTTAACGGGTCTGAGATCTCTAGATCTCTCACACAACTCCTTGGTTAGTCTAGAGGTAAGTTTCAGTTTGTTTCTGAAACGAACATGTATTGCTGTCAGTAGCAGTGGAAAGTACATTTATAGTTAAACGTGTTCTGCTTGATAATGATGCCCTCATGCTTGTCGTCTGTACACGTAACAGCGATTTCAGTGCTGTGTCATTCTTCTGGTGTTTACAGTGAGCTAGTTTCTTACACATCACATTGCGTCTTTAAACTACTTTGACAACCGAAAGTTACAGCTCTGATGAAGGTGATTGTGTCTTTAAAGGGATACAGAAAGGCCCAAGAGACTAATGTGTGTGGGCCCATCACTCTCCATCCCTTTCCCAGCCGTGTTTTCTCCTCCATCCACTTTCTGATCTGCACATCTGTTTATGGTCTGACTCCTGGTGGCCGCGGGGCCTTGAATGGCAGGGCCACAAGTGCAGGCCTGTGCAGTGGCCTGTCCGGGCAGGGGCTCAGTCCTCACTCGGTCACTGAGGTGGTGGCTAGTGGGAATGCTGTGTAAACATTGCTGGTGGCTTATCTGGAGAGGAAGGCAGGACATTGCCCTGGACCGTGGTGCTTCAGCACCTCTGACACGGGGTCAGGAGCCTGCCCAGAGTCAGAGGCCAGTTCTAGTCCAGGCTGTACCCAGTTCTGGCTCATCTCTCTGCCCTCAGGCCTCAGTGTTCTAATCTGTGACATGGGGCAACAGTGGTGCTCATCCTGTGCAGTTACGTGCAGGTGAATGAAATCAATTGAGCTCGGTATGTGCTGAGAACGCAGCAGGCACCAGCTGTCCCCAGTGGTCACGACTGTGGCAGACGTCTCTGCACAGGCATGTGACCGTGTGCAAGACAGAGAGGACACTCACATTCATGCTCTTCCTGGTAACGGTATGTGTTCAGCGCAGCTTGTTGAGGGGGCTGATGGTTCTGTGACCGCCCGTGGCGCTGCTGATTTTTCCACGTGTGAGCTGATTTGGCGTTTTGTCCTGTGGCAGGGGATTCAGCACCTGGCTGCCCTGGAGCGTCTCAGCCTCTACCACAACTGCGTGTCCTCGCTGGCAGAAGTGTTGAGGCTGCGCTCCTTGCCCGAGCTCAGGGATGTGGACTTGCGACTGAACCCCGTGGTGAAGAATGAGCCCGGTTACCGTCACTTCGTCGTGCACGCGCTCCCGAAGCTCAGGCAGCTGGGTGGGTGCTGACCCCGCGCTTGCTCGCTGGGGCCTGTCTGTCAGGGTCTGTGCTCCCTGGTCGATCGCGCTGTTGGTCTTTCTGAAAAGGGATGGTGACTTTCTGCTCTGATGGCGTGAGGGTCTGTGTCACAGGGTGGGTCTTGCAGGAGAGCCACCTGGGAAGGTGGCAAGGAGCCCCACGGCCACAGATAATACCCAGGGAGGCCAGGAGCACAGGCGTGGGCCGGCTGCTCGGCTCCTGGTTTCCCTCCTAGCTGTTTGCCTGGGCGCGTTCCTGAACTTCTGGTGCCTGTTTCTGCGCATGGTCCCTGGGCTTTGTCTTAGGCTCAGCCGGACAGCTGGACTCTACCTGGAAGGACACAGGACAAGAGGCTCACTGGGCCGCACCCTCCCCAGGGGACCCGGTGACAGGATGAGCCCACACCTGAGCATCCCGTTTCCCCTGACGGGATAGATCTGTGACAGGCTTGCAGGGAGCCGATTCGACATGGCCTGTCAGGAGGGTGACACTCGGGGAGCCACAGGTGCCTTCCCACTGCCTCCCAGCACGTGTCTGCCGTGAGCTGTGTGCCAATGCCCCTCCACGTCGCACTTCCATGGCGCGCTGACCGTGCAGCGCTGAGGTGGGAGGCTCGGGGCCTCATGCCCTTGGTCCTGCAGTGGAGGCGGGTAACGGCCGGTGCCTGTGCTGCAGGAGTGTCTGGATGAGGGGTGTGAGCATAGTGGGTCCTGAGTCCCCAGCCCGCTCACTTCGCAGCGAGGCTGGGGGTGCGTTCATTTAGGGCCTGTTCTCCTTGGGGGCCGACCTCAAGAACCCAGTGACAGCCACCAGGGCAGCATTTGTCACGAGGGTGTGGGGCACCACTGTCCACGTGGTGAACACGGAGCTGTTGGCAGACTGCGGACAAGGTCCTGCTGGTGCCCAGCTGGGGTCTGTGGAAACCCGTCTGCGTGTCTGGGCTGCGAGGGCACTGATGCCGCGGGCGGGCTGTGCCGTGGTTGTTAGTGACCGGCCCCCAGGGGGTCGGTGAGACCTACTCGGAATGTCTAGGTGCCTGGGAGGGTGCAGGCTTCCACTCTACCTTTGACTCAAAATAACACAGGCAGTCGATGGGGGCTCTTTTTCAGAAGCTTCCCAATCCTGATTATGGGAAATGTTTGTAATCTTCAGTCTGAAATCACTCCTTTCCCTTTGTCACAAATGTTTTAGATTCAGACTCTTTCAGTTTTTGTGTGGGGCGGGGATGTGAGAGTCTCCCACACAGCGGGTCACTCAGTGCGGCACCTCTGGCACCCATGGGTGCCCCGTAAGTCAGAGCAGCCAGTGGCTCTGAGCAACTGAAGGGCCCTGCAGGCTGACAGGAGTGGAGCGAACACCTCGCATGGTCCAGGGGTTGTGAGGTCTGGGAGAATGTTGCAGTCAGGAGAGGGCGTAGTTTTGGGGCAAACGAGTTTGCATTTGATTTGAGCCGTATGGAGTTTGAATTTGTAGTTGAACGGTCCAGAGCAGTATTCTGATAGCGAGGGTTTGGAGCTAAGAAGGGAAGGGAAGGCCCAGGGAGGGGAGTTGTGTGTCATCAGCACCAACGAGTGTCTGCACCTGCTCTCAGGTGCAGTGCCAGGGAATGTGGGACAGACAGGCCAGGAGACCAGGCCGTGTCTCATGGATGGGGGTCACTGAGGACACGGCAGGGACAGGATTAGGGAGGCGGCTGTGTCCCCAGAGGAACCCCAGCCTGCAGAGGCGTCGCTGCGTGGTTTTCCCAGCTCCTTTGTTTCCCTGTTTGGATGCGACTGTTGCAGCATCACTCATTTGCTGCGGTTCTGCTCTCTGGGCTGTGCCACAGGAAATGCCCGTTGGCAGGCAGCCTCGGAATGGACAGACGTACCATTTGTAACAGTAACCTGTGCTGTCGCATCGCAGCTGTCCACACACCAACTGTGAACATTTGGGAAGCGCGTCACCTTCAGGTCCTGGAGGGAAGCCCTGGAGATGTTGAGTAGAAGCCTTTGAAGCTGGGGCATGCCCGTGGGGACAGTTTAAACTTGTCGTCTGTGTTTCCCAGTCCTGAGGCTCTGAGGGTGCAAATGTTAGGCGTGAGGGCATCTTCTCTCTAGTGTGTCCAGGGTGCTCACGCATGGATACTGTCAGGTGTGTCACGCAGTGCCCGGAACGTGCATTAAAAGAAGGGGCCAGAGGGTGTGCCGGGTGTGGACCTGTACATGCGTTTCTTTCCTGCGGACACAGCCTGACTGCAGAGCGGGGTCTGTGGAGAGAGCTTTGTGCGAGCGGGCAGCATCTCTGGGAAGGAGCCCAGCATCCTTTCCTGGGTTTGCCCAGTGCTGTGGGGGATACTGGCAGGGTCACCCCAAAGGGAACAGCAGGTCCGGAGCAAGCGGTGGCAGCTCTGGGCATGCACAGGGTGGTGCTGGGGTGCCTTGTGGTGTCGTTTGCTAGTGTCTCGGTGGCATTTGCTCCCTAGATGACCGCCCCGTGAGAGAGAGCGAGCGGGAGGCATCCTGGCTGCGTTTGGCTTCAGAGGGATCACTGGACGCCACGCAGAGCTTGCCAGCTGTGGGCAGAGCCGGAAGGTATGAACACGTGTGGTGTGGGAGCGTGCAGACATGCTGAGGCCGGCCTGGTGTTGGGCGTGTAACCAAAGGATGGAGAGCTCCGCATTAACTCGAGGTCAATTGTTTTGTGGGTGTACGGCCACTGAAAGGGTAGACACGCAGGAGCAGAGGCCCGGGTACCAGCTGGGGCGCAAGGAGACAAGGGACAGAGTCCCTCTTCCTGTAAGTTACCTTTTAATGTTAAAATGTTTACTAAAGTCACACGTGTGAAGTCAAATAGTGCAGAGGCTTCTGGCGAGAAGCATCAGCCCCTCTCCCCGCTGCTGCCCCCGATGGTGCCGACACATTGCCAGGTCTGGCTGTGCACACTTGGAGCAGGACTGCTGGCTGCCACAGCCCCCACCCCACGCCCTGTGACAGCCTGTGGAGTGCACGTCCTGTGTCCTCTGCCCAGGGCCCTGTGGCCAATGCGCCTGCCTCTGCTCAGCCTGTGCCCGCCTGCCATCCCCGCCCTCGGCATCTTCGGGATTCTGCACGTGGTCACGGCTGGTAGTTTCTAAATGCTTTGAAGCCATGGAGAATCTTCAGGCTTTGTGTACGGGTTGATCTAAAGGGTAGAAGTCAGTTCACTGTTTACGGTGCTTGTCATGTACTAGGATGGTGTCCTCCTTTACACCATCTCCTTCAGGCTGAAGCTTTACGAGTTCCCTTTTTCTCCCATTATATGCCTTAGCTCATCCATAAATTCCTCCAATGTGGAGGTCGGCCAACTTTTTTTGTAAAGGACTAAAGAGAGAATATTTGTAGTGCTGAGGGGACACCCTTGCTTTGTTCCCAATCTTTACAGGAAAGCATCTCGTTTCTCACCACCAAGTGTGATATTAGCTGTAGGTTTTTGTAGGTGTTTTTTTATCAAGTTGAGGAAGTTTCCCTCTGTTCCTGGTTTGCTGACCATTTTTATCATGAATGGAGGCTGGATTTTATCATCTGCTTTTTTTGCATCTATTGATACGATCATGTGATTTTTATTCTGTAGCCTATTGGTGTGATGGATTGCATTGTTTTCCAAATGTTGAATCAGCCTTGTGTACCTGGAATAAATCCCACTTGGTCATGGTGTATAATTCTTTTTATACGTTGTTGGATTCAATTTGCTAATTTTTTTTGAGGATTTTTGTATCTGTGTTCATGAGAGAATAATTTTCTGGTATTGTCTTTGCTGGTTCTGTTATTAAAGTAATTTGGCCTCGTAGAATGAGTTAGGAAGTGTTCCCTCCACTTCTAGAAGAGATCATAGAGAATTGGTACAATTCTTCTTTAAGTGTTTGGTAGAATTCACCAGTGTACCCATCTGGACCTGGTGTTTTAGAAGGCTGTTAATTATTGATTCAATGTCTTTAATTAATGTAAGGCAATTCAGATTATTCATTTCTCCTTGTGTGAATTTTGGTAGATTATTTTTTTCCAGGAACTGGTCCATTTCATCTAGATGATCAAATTTGTGGGCATGGAATTGTTCATAATATTCCTTTATTTCCCTTTGAATGTCCGTGAGATCTATAGTGGTGCCCCCGCTTTCATTTCTGATGTTAGTAATTTGTGTTAACCTGGCATAGATGTTTTTCAATTTTATTGATCTTTTTAAAGAACTTTTGAATTTGTTGATCTTTCTCTATCGATTTCCTGTTTTCAATTTCATTGATTTCTGCTCTAATTTTTTTAAAAATAAATTTTATTGGGAAATATTGGGAGACAGTGTGTTTCTCCAGGGCCCATCAGCTCCAAGTCATTGTCCTTCAATGTAGTTGTGGAGGGTGCAGCTCAGCTCCAAGTCCAGTCGCCGTTTTCAATCTTTAGTTGTAGGAAGCACAACCCACATCCCATGGGGGAATTGAACTGGCAACCTTGTTGTTGAGAGCTCGCACTCTAACCAGCTGAGCCATCCGGCCGCCCCTCTGCTCTAGTGTTTATTATTTTTTTTCTTTTGCTTACTTTGAATTTAATTTGTTCTTCTTTTTCTAGTTTCCTAAGGTAGAATCTTGGATTATTGATTTTAGCTCTTACTGGTTTCTTTTTCTAATATATGCGTTTAATACTATAAATTCCCCTCTCCGCATTGCTTCACTGCATCCCACAAATTTTGAGAAGATATATATTTTTCATTCAGTACAAAATATTTTTAAATTTCTCTTGAGATTTCTTTTTTGACCCATGTGTTATTTGGAAATACGTTGTTTAATCTCCAAGTATTTTGGGATTTTCCAGTTATCTATAATTGATTACTAGTGTAATTCATTGTAGTCTGAGAGCAGATAGTCATATAAGATTTCTCTTCTTTAAGTGTGTAAAAGTCTGTTTATGGCTCAGAATGTGGTAGATCTTGGTGAATGTTCACGTGAGCTTGAGAATGTGTATTCTGCTGTTGGATGATGTCGTCTGTAGATGTCCTTCTACCCAGGCGACTGATGGTGCTATCAAGTTCAGTGTGTCCTGACTGATTGCCAGCCTGCTGGGTCTGGCTGTGTCTGAGGGAGGGCGTTGGAATCTCCCACTGGGATAGTGGAGTCACCTTTCTCTTCGCAGTTCTCTCAGTTTTTGTTGCATGTAGTTTGAAGGTCTACATCATCAAAAAAAAGTTTGGTAGGTGCATGGATGTTAAGGATTGTTTCGGCTTCTTGGAGAATTGACCCCTTTATTGTTATGTGATTGATGCCCGGCTTGATCCCTGATAACTTTGCTTGCTTTGGAGTCTGCTTTTCCTGGTATTATTGTAACTACTCTAGCTTTCTTTTGATTAGTGTCACCTTGGTATACTTGTCTCTATCCCTTTACTTTTAATCCATCTGTGTCTTTATAGTTAAAGTGGGTTTCTTGTAAACAACATATAGTTGGGTCTTGTTTTTTGGTCCATTCTGACAATCTGAGTCTTTTAATTGGTGTATTCATACCATCAATGTTTAGAGTGATTATTGATACAGTTGGATGAATATCTATGATATTTGTTACTGTTTTCTTCTCATTGCCCTTGGTCCTTGCTCCTGTTCTTGTCTCCTGCTCTTTTTCTTCCTTTTGTTGATTTAAATGAACGTTTTATATGATTCCATTCCATTTTCTCTTTTTGCTTAGCATATCAGTTATATTTTTACTTTTTTTAGTGGTTGCCCTACAGTATGCAATATACATTTACAACTAATCCAAGTCCACTTTCAAAGAGCACCACGCTGCTTCCCAGGGAGTGCAAGTGCCTTGTGATAACAAATGCTCCCAGTCCTCCCTCCCTGTCCCTGGGTCATCGCGGTCACTCATGCCCTACTGTTCTACACAAGCATGTATTTTATATGTATACACATGGGCGTACGTCATTGAATACGTTGTTGCTATTATTATTTCAAACTGTTACCTGTTAGGTCAATTAAAAATAAGAATAAAAGTAAAAGTTTTTATTTTACCTTCACTAATTTCTTCTCTAATGCTCTTCCTTTCTTTATGTAGCTCTGAGTTTCTGACTTATAGCCATCTCCTCTCTAAAGAAGTTCTTTTAAGATTTCTTACAAGGGAGGTCTACTGGTAACAAGATTCCCTCAGTTTTTGTTTATCTGAGAAAGTCTTTATTTCTCCTTCATTTTTGAAGGATACCAAATTCTAGATTGGTAGTTTTGTTCTCTCAACACTTTAAATATTTTACGCCACTCTTTCTTGCTTGCATGGTTTCTGAGGTGTAATTCTTATCTCTGTTCCTCCAGGTAAAATGTTTTTTCTGATCTGGCTTTTTTCAAGATTTTTTTTTTTCATTGTCTTTGATATTTTCAGTTTGTATATGGTAGTCATTGATGTGGTTGTTTTGCCATTTAACTTGTCAGTGTTCTCTGAGCTTCCTGGATTTGTGGTTTGGTGTCTGACATTAATTTGAGGAATTTTCAGTCTTTACTGAAATGCTTTTTCTGTTCCTTTCTCTTACTGGTATTCTTATTATGTATATGTTACACCTTTTGTAGTTGTGCCACAATGCTTGAGCATTCTAGTGTGTTTTGTTTTTCAGGCTTTTTTTTTCCTCTTTGCTTTTCAGTTTTGGAATTTTATTTTTTGGGGGGAGGTCGGGGGGAAGGTGAACAGGACTTTATTGGGGAACCGTGTGTACTTCCAGGACTTTTTCCAAGTCAAGTTGTTGTCCTTTCAATCTTAGTTGTGGAGGGCGCAGCTCAGTTCCAGGTTCAATTGCCGTTGTTAGTTACAGGTGGTGCAGCCCACCATCCTTGCAGGAGTCGAAGAGTCGAACCTGCAACCTTGTGGTTGGGAGGACGCGCTCCAACCAACTGAGCCATCTGGTACTGGCCCATGTGGGAATCGAACCAGCAGTCTTCAGCATTAGGAGCACGGAGCTCCAACCGCCTGAGCCACTGGGCCGGCCCCAGTTTTGGAATTTTCTGTTGACACATCCTCAGGCTCAGAGATTCTTTCTTCAGCCGTGTCTTGTCTACAAATGAGCCCATCCAAGGCAGTCTTCATGTCAGTTACAGTGTTTTGATCTCTAGTATCTCTTTTTGATTTTTTTCTTAGAATGTCCATCTCTCTGCTTATGTTTCCCATCTTGCATTTTCATTAGAGCCCTTACATTATTACTCATAGTTGTTTTAAATCTTGGTCTGGTCATTCCAGCATTTCTGTCATATTTGAGTCTGGTTCTAATGCTTCCTCTTCTTTTTCAAGATTGTTTTGGCTATTTGGAGTCCCCTGAGATTCCAGTGCATTTTAGCATGGGTTTTTCTATTTCTACAAAAATATCGTTGGGATTTTGAGAGGGATCGCACTGATTCTGTAGCTCACTTTGAATAGTATTGACATCTTAATGTTAAGTCTTGCTGTCCATGAACATGGGACATGTTTCCATTTACTTGTGTCTCCTCTAATTTCTTTCAGCAACGTTCTGTAGTTCACCTGCTCTTGATAATCTCAGTACTGCACTGTCACAGAGTCTGGAGTTCAGAGGACTAACAGACAGTCTGGGCAGCCTCCTTACTATCCAGAGGTGACAGTGGAGGCCCAGCGGGGCTGGAATGTGTCAGAGGTCAGGTTTCTGTGGGCAGAGCCAGGAAGAGAACCCAGGCCCCTACTCTCTGCAGGGATCTGGAAAACTTTGTCGTAGAAAATAGTGCGTTTACCTCTTCACGTGTGATCACTCGTCATAGAATCAGTTATACTTATAATCCCCAGGATATGGTTGAGGATTATTGTGAAAGGTCACTTCTCAAGCTGCCTGTTGGAAATGAGGTCTCTCTGCGTGGAGGGTCACTGTTGGGAGTGAGGTCATCTCAAAAACACCTCACATTTTAGTCATTTAATGTAAACATAGAAGTTTGGACACTGTATCCTTTACCTTTCCTGATCTCATGGATCACACTGTGATACGCTAGGAAAAGGAGAGCTTTCCGAACTTCCGTTCTTGAACAAATCCTAGTGGGGCTCTGCACATGCTGGGTGCCATGGTGACATCACATGCCCTTGCTCTCCGTCACCAGTTGTCCTGCCGAGTTCCTCCTTAACTTCTTAACTTCTCTTTAGTGGAGGCACAAGACCCATTTCTCTGCCGCTGCACCGGCTGCCCCCGAGACCTGTGGCTGTGCAGGTGTGCGGCCGCGCTCCTCACAGGGTCTGCACGGGCTGGGGCCACAGCACTGAGCTGCTTTTTCTTTGTAGACCGTTCAAGTCCAGAGCCAAGTGCACTGACCCCTCAGCCAAGAAGTGCTTGGTCGTGGACGTGGACGACGAGGCGGTCCTGAGCCTGATTGCCGAATGCGAGTGGGACTTGAGCAACCCTCCTGGGAGCACGAGTTCCAGCCAGAAGGAGAGAGAGGCCGACTTCCACAGTCCCCAAGGTACGCTGCTGCGCCCCATGAAGGCCAGCGGGTCCCCCTCCCCAGCTCTGAGGTGGCCATCGCTGGCTTCACGATGTACCTGTGCTTTCTAGAGAACTGAAATACAGAATCTTCATGCAGTCTTGTAAATGCCAGTAAGTTGGGTTCCAGAATTACAAGAGAAAAGGTCAATGAATTTAAGTTGACAAGCAGCATACCACGTGCTTGTTTCAGTCACTTTAGTCCTCAGCCCCTTCCAGTTACAGGGAAGGGGTAAGACGTCCGAGTGGACAAGAAGGGAACGTGGCCTGTGGCTGGTGGAGCTGCCGTCCGTGTGGGCCTGGCAGGTGTTCGCTGAGCTTTGGGAAGCGCTGAGCGCTTGGCCATAACCCAAGGGTGTGGGGTCTCTGCCGTGCATGGCTTCTCCACCTGTGCACCTCAGCGGGGGCTCTGCTGGCACCAGGACTTGTGCCCAGCTGTAGCTCCGTCTCTTCCTCCATGTGCCTCCTGGGAGGGTTCCATCAAGACTCCAACAGGTCGAGGTGTAAGTTCGGGCTGAAGTCCCAGGAGAGTGCACTTGCTGGCACAAGGGCATCTGCCCTTTGAGCATCTTCGCCAGCTCTTGTCATGGTCAGTCGTCAATGCTGGCAGTTCTCCTGGGTAGGTAGTCGTAGTTCATGATAGCTTCCGTTTTCATTTTCCGGAAGCCCCGTCATGAAAGTCTCTTCACGCGCTTACAGGCCATGTGTATGTCCTGTGGTGATGCTTCTACACCCTTTTCTCTTCTTGGTATGGAGTCATAGGAGCTCCGTATGGTTTGTGGATACAGCCTCTTCTCAGATGTAAGGATTGCAAATTTTCTCCCATTCTGTGACTTGCCTTTCATTTTCTCAACGGTGCTTCGAAGAGCAGAAGTTTTATTTTCAGTATAGTCCAGTTTAGCAGTTTTTTCTTTATGATTCGTGTTTTGTGCCCTGCAATCTTTCCCCTGACGCTTGTGAAGATTTTCCCTGTAGGTGTCCTATGGTCTCGGTGTTTAGTCTGTGACCTGCTCTTGGTCTGGATTTGTGAGTGGGCTGTGGGATGGGATGGGTTGCTGCCAACCCCACCCTGCACATCCATTGGTGCTAATACCATTTGTTGAAAAGACTGTCTTCTTTCTCATGTCATAACCTTGGCACGTTTGTTAATTTGGTTGGTTCTGCATTCTGCTCTATGGGTCACCAAGTCTGTCTTTTTACTAGTACCACACCATCTTGACTCTCGGCTGTGTGGTGACCCGTGAGTCAGGCAGGGTCGGTCCCCTGCCTGCAGCAGTGACCACTGCAGCTCATGACAGGGTTGGCTGTTGCACTGTTAACCCACTCAGTCACCTCTTTCTTATCTAAGTGATATACTTAATAGATTTCATACAGTGTCAGAAGCTTAAAATGTAATCTTTAATGAACTAAAACTTGTTAAATGTTCTCTAATAAAATAGAATCCAGACATCTGTTGAATCCTCAGTCAATACAGTACCAGTGTGGGGACTCCATAAAGAAGGGCCATGAGAGGAGAAAAGGCAGCTCCAGATGGTCTGGTGCAGTGAAACCTCAGAACCTGGACCTCGGAGAGCGCTCGCCCTCGCCCTCGCCCTCGCCCTCGCCGCAGCATGGAGACCAAGTCCGGGCCCGCCGCCCCCGGGGGCCATACATGCACTTCTCCCCACACCCAGGTAATGTCACACAGCCGCGTCAATTGCTCCTTAAGCAGGTAGCTATTGTCACCATGTGTTTTGTCGCTATGGAACTTCTCCTGTTCTCTTTATTAAGCTTGTTTGTTTGTGGAATGCGCCAAAATGTCTTAAGAAAGAACCTCGTACATTGAAATTTATAATACATCCATATTTTAGATTCCTAGTCTGTAAGTATTTTGGTGCATTTACACACACACACACACACACACACACACACACACTTCTAAATACATGGGCCCAGGCTATGACAATAGCTACATTTTAAAAATTAAAGGTGAGGGAAATGAGATATGAGTTAAATTAAGAGTGTTACATGCATGTATATGGCAAAGTGTCAGAAAACCCCCAATATGAGTGAACACAGTACCTTCTGAGGCTTGTTCAGGCTGGTCCCTGGGGCTTTGAAGGCAGGACGAGTTGTGGTGGTGACCTGCCCAGGCTGCCTGTGGTGGCTGCAGAGCAGGGTGTGGTGTTGAGGCCGGGTCACACCCCTGTTATGTTTTCTGCTGTCATTGTCCCGGTGGCTTTTCCCCTGTATTCTGAGACCTCATCAAGATGCCGCGATATGTGGGTTCATGGCACCCCTGTTTATGCAACTGTCAGAATTCGTCGTTTCACCTCAGTTCACGAACACACACATGCTCGATGCTTAGACCTCTCTGCAACCTGCAGTCCCTGTGGATTTCCAGAGTGAACTTGGAAAGGCTGCCGCAGCAGGACAAGGGACTTTCCTGTCTGTCCATCCAGACTCCCAAAGTCAGCATCGAGCACCTTTGCTCAGTTGTGCCCCTCCGCCTGTGTAAGTGGGTGTGTCCTTGTGTGGGTGTGGTATATATGCACACATGCATGTGCACGCATGTTGTGTACACGTGTGTATGTGTACATGTGTGCTGTGGGAATCTGTCCTTGTGTATGCATGTATGTGTGTGCATGTGTATATGTACATGCATGTGTGGTATGTGTATGTGTATCCGTGTGTAAGTCCATGCGTGTCCCTGTGGATGCATATGTGTACATGGATGTGTGCATGTGCGCGCACGTGTATGTCTGTGTCCCTGTGTATTTATGTGTATGTGCATGTGTGTGTGCTGTGTGTATACGTGTCCCTGTGTAAGCATGTGTTGCACTCATGCACATGTGTGTACGTGTGCATGTGTACACATGTGTATGTCTATGTCCCTGTGTGCGTGTGTGTTCATGTGTATACATGTGTATGTGTACATGTGTGCCTGTGTTGCTGTATGTGTATACATGGGTGTATATCCATGTGTGTGCACACTCTCTGTCATTGTTCTTTTTCTGAACCTTGGAGCGGGATGTCCTGTCACTCCGAAACATTCCTGTGTGTGGTTCTTAACAGCAGGGACACTCTCCAGAATCGGAAATGAACTTTGTCACAGACAGCCTGTTCACATTTCACGGGATGTTCCAGTGACATTGTTTCTTTGTGATCCAGGACCCCGTCCAGGTGCACGCAGCGTCTCTAATTGTCATGTCTCGCCAGACTCCTAGGACCCGAAATGATTTCTCACGATCTTTCTGTCTCTGCACCTTGAAGGTTAAAGCGTTCAGATTTTATTTGTGTTGGTTGACTCCCAGTGTGGCTTGCTCTGCTGATTCCTGGTGGCCAGATTCAGCCGCTTGTTCTGGAGGGTGGGCTCATGCAGGGGCTGGAGCGGAGTGTGGAGAAAGAAGAGTGCAGGTCAAGGCCAAGGTGACGCGCTGCAGCAGTGCACGGTCTGTGTTTATCCCTAGGCAGGGTGGGGTGGGGTGGAGTGGCCAGTGGGATCGTGGAGGGGGGGTGGGAGGGCCCATCTGTGTGGACCCAGCAAGAGGTGGAGGGACTCGGTAAGTTTGGTCACTGACATGGCGCTGAAGGCGAGTGTGTCAGGTGACCTGTGCCCCAGGCAGACAAGTGACTGTCGTGTACTCAGGTTACGTGCACAGGAGCCTGGGTTTGCTGGGAGGCCAGGCTTGGCTGCGCTCACGGTCAGCCTAGGAGCTGTGTGGATGCCAGTGCAGTTTGGGAATGCAGAGGGGACCCCACAGGAGACGCCTGGTGGGAGGGCGGCCTCCTAAGGTGGACCTGAGCCTGGGTGGGGAACCAGACAGGAGGGTCCCAGGGCTCAGGGCCAAGGAGCTTCAAGAGGAGAGCAGGGAGGGCTGGGCCCTGGGCCCTGGTCCAGCCTCTTCTACGGACCCTGGTCCACAGCGTGCTGGGCCCGAGCTGCCCAGGTGTGACCCTTGCCTCCTCTGGGTGCTGGGTGGCGCTGGTATGAGCCCACCAGGGGACGTGGTTCAGAGGCTGTGGGGCCATGCGCGGCCCTGGGGGCAGGAAAGTCGCAGGAGCTGATCCGTGAACGGTCTCCCATAGGAACAGTGCTGGGGTCCGCTCTCATTTCCAAATGTCAGCTTTTTGCTCATCTTTGTCGTACGTGATTTTGGGAAGAAAACACATAGTAATGCTTCAGTCCTGTCACTCTTTGATGGATTTCCCGTGTGTATACATGCATACACACGCGTACGCATGCGTGTACACACTGGTCACTGCACCCAGGGAACTTGGCTGACAAGGGCTCTGTTGTTCCGTGTTACAGATGCCACAGACGTCGAGGACTCAGCCCCCTCTTCTCAGAAATCAAGTTTGTCAGCACAGAACGTATTCAAGCCCTCGCCTTCTCCCGAAAACTACAGGAAGCAGAGAGTGCCTGGCGGGAGGTCCCAGGCGCCTGCTGCCCAGGCCTGTGTGAGCTGCCTGGAGGGTGGTCTGCGCGGGCACAGTGGCTCCCAGGGCAGCAGCCAGACGGCCTGTTCCCCCTCAGAGGTGTCGGAGCCCGGCGAGCAGAGGCCCCTTGGCACACGTGGCTCCGACATGGGGGTGAGTGGGCGCTGTCATTGGTCACACTCCTGAGATAAACACTCTTCCTTCGTGTTTGCCCCTGAGTGTTTGGCAGTGTGCCCCTGTGTGTCAGGGTCCAGACACGATGGGCCGGCTGCCCGCTGGTCACTGCCGGTCGTGGGTCGAGCCTGTTCCTACAAGTGGCCTGGCCGCTGTCCGGCTGCCCCTTCAGCCTGTCGCTGTCTCCCTGTCTGGGTGGAGGGGAGAATGTGCTTGTGCCTGAGGGGGGACGTGCGTGGGCCTTTCCTGTTGGCCAGGAGGAACACGGCCAAGTGCAGAACTGCGCCCGCGGCCTCGCACACTCACTGTGGTCATCCTCGTGGAGAGGGCAGTACCTGTGTGGGGAAGACAGAAATCTCAGTGACCGAACTGGGTCCACTGTGGGGACCTTGGCCTGTCACCGTGCCTGTCGCCCTGGCCGAGTGTCCAGATGCTGCTTCGGATCTGGGATGGTCTCAGCTTCAGCTTTGGGAGTGAGCAGTGGGGCCTTAGTGTTAGCACCCTGACCGGTTACCCTGTGACCTCGGCAGAGCAGTGCTCCTTTGGTGTTCTCACTCCTGGGGGCCTGAGGACACGTCCACCACCGCTGTGTTCCCTGGGGCTCCTGGGGTAGGCAGCGGTGGCAAGAGGTGAGGGGTGTCCCACTGACGTGGCTTTACCTGCCCTGGCCCAGGTTGTCCCATCACTCAGGCACTCACTGGCTGTTCCAGAAGTTCTTTAGTAGAAAGGCCTTTCATATGTTAAGTGCCAGTGAAAGGCGAGACTCTCACTGGCTTGCTGCCTGGGAGACAGATGGAAGCTTTTCCTCTTTCCCGGTCCAATGCGCGGTAAGTGTTCCCTGCGCACTTGGGAAGTGGGCAGGAGGGCAGGAGCCATGCCCCTTCAGTAATTCTTACAATTGGTAGTCATTCTTGTAAAGGTAGGAACAGAGTGCCAACTGAATGCTGGCGATGGCTTGCTGTGTGTAGAGGCCCCCGCGGCCGCTGGTGTGCTCGGACGCTGGGCTCTGCCCAGTAGCCGCTGTGTGTGACTTCACTATATGGGGGCCTTTCGCGCCAGTGGCCACGCAGGCCGCTGGCTCTGAGGGGTGTCTGCCGTCCTGGAGTCAATGTGGACTGGTCAGGGGGTTTCTGTGGGAGTCCCCACAGCCGCAGCCCTTACACGGTCACGGTGGGTTACATGGCCCTGTGTCAGTGCAGACCCGTGGTACAACGCCTCAGTTTAGGTCTTGCATCCTCCATTAGCCATTCGTCCTGGTGTGACATGTTACCCTGCCCCACAGACGTGGACACCTGGCACTGAGCTCTCGGAACCTGCCCACCGCCACATGTCGAGAGGGGGTGAATCTTGTATGTCACCCCCTGTGGATTTGTGCAGGGGCTGGTGTGCAGGCTCCGTGGATAAGGGTATTGGCGTGGTGCCTGGTGGGCACCGAGCTTGTGGTGTCAGAAGCCTTGTGTTGGGAACTGAAAGCCGGTGCCATGGTTCTGTTTCTGTCCCAGGTGTCTCCCAAACAGTACCCGTCCAGGAAGGCTACCCTGGAGGTGACACTTCTGGAAGTGCTTCTCGACCTGGTGGACAGGTACTGGAGTGGCTGCAAGTCCCTGCACAGCAACGAGGCGTTCCTGGGTGAGTTGGGAGGGACGGTCAGCTCGTCAGCACTGGCGGCACTGTGTCAGCAGGTGTTCGTCCTCCTGCTGGGTTCTGGGCCCCGGTCCGGGCTGGACCCGGCCTCCCTCTGTCAGCCGTCAGTGTGGCCGCTGCGCTGTAGGGAGCCTGTCCGTGTCCTCATAGCAGCTGGGGGTCCCTTAGCTGTGGGACACGAGGGACGCCACGCAGGCCTGTGGCTGTTGGCTCCCTCCTGCTGGCTCTGGGGTTTGTGAGATGCCTCGTCACCTGGTTTTGTTGGAAGTGCCGTTCACAGGTGTTTGCTTCTCATGGCTCTGTTTTCATGTGAGGATTTGGAGAGATTAAAAAGCTGTTGCTGTTGTGTCCGAATCCTCTGAGATTGTGTGCAGGGCCCGGGATTCGCTGAGATTTTGGTGGAAATGACTGAGGTCCAGGAGGATGGTCCCTCCCCCGAGTGGACTTGGGTTTGCTGTGTGCAGGAGTAATTGGGGACCCTCCCACCCAGAGTTGGGGTGTGAGGCAGGATGGTGCATCCCTGGGGCTACCTTTCTCTTTCTCCTGCAGCCTGGGGTGCAGCCGTCAGTGTCCCAGTGGGAACAGGGGCTTGCCAGCTGTCTCCTTCCTAGCACGCCCTGGGCCCTGCCTGGCCGTCATCTTAGCCACCACCAGAGGCTCCTGGGTTCTCCGTCTGCTCAGTCTGTCGGCCCCTCAGCCTCTCCTCCTGGGATCGGGAATCCTCGAGACGCTGGAGCCTGGAGGCCGACCCCATAAACCTACACCCTCTTGTTAGGGCCGCCGTGGGCCCGGCCTGTGGTACAGACTGCTGTCCACAGTCCTGCAGCTGCCAGGTGGGGCGCTGAAGGGGCGAGGCAGGCTGCGAGGGCAGCGAGCCACAGCACGCCAGGCCTCCCCTCTCCGGAGGGCCACCTTTCTCTAGAGTAAAACTGCTCCTCTGGATGTAGCAAAGCCTGAGCGAACGTCGTTTCAGGGGTGCCCACGTCTCTGCTAGTCTCCAGGCCTGTAGTGTTTTTGAGGCATGTAGTGTGTGACATTCAAAATATATTGAACACATCTTGTTCACACTTCTCCCTTTCCACGTAAATGCTATAATAACACTTGATTTTTGCTTGAAGCTCAGGCAAGACGTATTTTGTCATCTGCTCAAGAATTTTCAGCAGCTCAGGACAATTCGACAATTCTGAATGAAGAAATTAGGTACCTGACTCTCGAAAACAAAGCTTTGCACGATCGCCTGGTTGAGCAGCAGCAGCAACATGGCGTGAAGATGAGTGAGGTGGTGTCGGAGCTCAGCAGCACCCGGAAGGAGATGGTGAGCCACGTCCTGGTGTCATTTCCCTTTGTTCACAGATGGGGGGAAATGTCTTGACTCTGCACTGCCCCCCAGCCACTGTCAGGCTGCAGCTGGAGCTCCTCTCCTGCCCTGCCAGGATCACAAAGCCTCTCCTCACCTGGGCGGGCTCTGTCGCTCCCAGACCCCATGGCCCCAGTGACGTGCAGGTGGCAGCATCACTGCTCCTCCCAGCTCTGCCTCTCCTGGGCGGCTGCCCTCTTATGAGAAAGGCTGAGTGGGAGAGACAGAGAGAAGGTGAAGCTGGGCTTGAGGTAGAGCTTTTGTGGCTCCACGTTCTCTGGTCCAGGTTCCCGAGGCTACTGATGAGAGAGGTTCCAGTTAGCTGGGTGATCCTGGGGTTTCTGCTGCTGTCCTGCCTGCACGAGCCAACCACGGGACCAAGGTCCTGTTGGACCTGAGGGAATTTCTACCAGCAGGTGGCACCCAATGGCAGCCAGAGCCAGCACAGCTGGGCCAGCAGCTGAGCCCAAGACTCCTGGCTGGGCAGGGCCGCCCTTGTCCTTTGTAACCTCACTGTAAGACCATCACACATAAATGTGTACAGTGAAGAAGAAGAAAGATCTCAAATTAACAATGTAACTTTACACCTCAAAGAACTAGAAAAAGAACAACAAACTAAACCCAAAGTTGACAGAAGGAATAAAATAAAGAGTAGAGCAGAAATAAAGAGAATAGAAAAATAATAGGAAAAATCAACAAAATTGAATTGGGTTTTTGAAAAAATATACAAAATCGACCAACCCTACACTAGACTAAGAGAGAAGACTCAAGACTCAAAATTAGAAATGAAAGCGGAGACGTTACAATGGATGCCTTAGAAATATAAAGAATCATAAGGAACTATTCTGAATGATTATATACGAACATATTGAATAACCTAGAAGAAATTAATAAATTCTTGAAAACATACAACCTACCAAGACTGTATTAAGAAGGAATAAAGCCCAAACAAACCAATAACAAATAAGGAGATTGAGTAGTAATCAAAAAGCTCCCCCGAAAGAAATGCCCAGGTCCAGATGGCTTCATGGCTGAGTTCTACCAAACATTTAAAGAAAACTCAATACCGATCCTTCAAAAGCTCTTTCAAAAAACAGAAGTAGAGGGAACACTTTCAAACTCGTTTTGTGAAGCAGCATCTGATACCAAAGCCAGATAGAGACACCCCAAGAAAGAAAACTGCAGGCCAATATTTCTGATGAACGCAGATGTGAAAACAATAATGTACTGGCAAACCAAATTCAACAGCACATCAGGAAGATTTTATACCATGACAAGTGGGATCTTCCCCTGGAATGCAAAGGTGGTTCAACATATGCATATTAATACACCACATTAACAGATTGAAAGATAAAAGCAATTGATAGATGCAGAAAAAGCATTTGACAAAAGCTCAGTATCCATTTGTGATAAAACAAATTCTCAACAAAATGGTATAAAAGAAAATTTCCTCAACACAATAATGGCCGTTTATGTAAAGGCACAGCTACCATCATGACCAGTGGGAGAAAATGGAAGACTTTTTCTCTGAGACCCAGTGCACATGAAGGCTGCCCACTCTCAGCACTTGTATTCAACCTACTAGTACTGGAGCTACTAGCAAGAGCAAGCAGACAAGAAAGGGAAATGAAAGGCCCAAATCAGAAAGGAAGAAGTAGATTATCTCTATTTGCAGATGACCTGGTCATATATACATAGACAACACTAATGATTTCACACCAGAAAAAAAAGAAACAAAACCTGTTAGAACTAATAAATTCAGTGAAGTTGCAGGATACAAAATCAACATAACAAAAATCAGTTGTGTTTCTTTTCTACCAACAATTTATCTGGAAAGGAAACCCAAGGAAATATTCCTATTTATGGTAGCATCAACAATATTAGGAATAAGTTTAACCAAGGAGTTTAAAAATATTAACACTGAAAACTATAAGACATTGATGAAAGAAATTGAAGAAGATGCAGATGAATGGAAGGAAAGCCCATGTTCATGACCAGGAAGATTAATGTTGTCAAAATGTCCATACGTCCAAATTGATCTGCAGAGTCAACACAGTCCCTATACAAATTCCAATGGTAATTTTCACAGAAATAGAAAAAACAATTTTAAAAACTGTAATTATTTTTCTTGTAATTTGTATTCTTCTTTTTCTAGTTCCATAAAAGACCCCAAAGCAATCTTGGGAAAGAACAGCGATGTGGCATCTCTGTCCCCATTGCAGGCTGTACTGCAGGCCAGTCGTCCAGGCAGCATGGTCTTGGCATAGGAGCAGACATGTAGATTGTTGAAACAGATCAGTGAGCCCAGAAATAAACCCCACTGTATCTGGTTCAACTAATTTCCCACAAGGACATCAAGAACACACACTGGGAAAAGGACAATCTCTTTAATAAGTGGTGCTGGGAACACTGGACAGCCACATGCAAAAGAATGAAACTGAACCCTTACCTTACAGCATACACAAAAATTAAAATGGACGCAAGACTTAAATGTAAGACGAAACCGTAAAACTCCTAGAAGAAAACATAGGAAAAAGCTCCTTGATGTGGACTTGGCAGTGATTTTGTTCGATATGACACCAAAATAGCAGACAACAAAGGCAAAAAAACAAAAACAAAAGAAACTAGTGGGACCACATCAAGCTAAAAAGCTACACAGCAAAAGAAACAATCACCAGAATGAAAAGGCAACCTATGAAATGGGAGAAAATATTTGCAAACCACATATCTGATAAGGGGTTAATATTCAGAATATATTAAAAAACTCATATAGCTCCACAGCAAAAAAGAAACAGCCTCATTAAAAATGGGCAGAGGATCTGAATAGACATTTCTCCGAAAAGGACACACAGGTGGCCAACAGGTACTTGAAAAGATGCTCAGTGTCACTAGTCATCAGGGAAATGCAAACTAAAACCACAGTGAGCTATCACCTCACACCTGTAAGAATGAGCATCATCAGTAAATCAAAACACCTGTTGGCGAGGCTGTGGAGAAAAGGAGACCCTCTTCCACTGTTGGTGGGATTGCAGATTGGTGCAGCCACTGTGGAAAACAGGATGGAGGTTCCTTAAGAAATTAAAAGAACTACCGTGTGATCCAATCATCCCCGTCCTGGGTAGATACCTGTAGGAAATAAAATCAGTAGCATGAAGAGATACCTGCCCCCGAGGTCCACTGCAGCGTTATTCATGGTGGCCGAGGTGTGGGAGCAACCTCAGTGCCCATTGGTGGGTGGGTGGGTGGATCAAGAATGTGTGTCCGTACAGTGGACACCACTCATCCTCGGGAATAGGAAACCCTGCCATTTATGACAACATGGTGGCCCTGGAGGGCGCTGGAGTAAGATTGGTGAGAAGAACTGCATGGTCTCTCTTACATGTGGAATGTGAAATGTCCAGGCCACAGAGGCAGAGCATAGACAGGGTGTCAGGCAGGAGGTGGGGCATCAGGGTGGTGCTGGTCAGAGGCAGAGCTGTGCTGTGCAGGACGAGCAGGTTTAGAGCTAGGGGACAGTGATGACTGGGTGACACAAGTGAATCTGGAAATGGCTACGAGTAGATTGTAGGTGTGCTCGTCACAAAGCACAGTAACTGAGAACACATGTTAATGTCACTTGACTGTAGTAGTGATTTCGCTCCGTACATCAAATGTCAAATGTACACCTTAAGTATATACAGTTTTTTACTTAAAAAGAGACCATGGTACATCACCTCACTAATCACTGCAGTGGGTTTTATTGTGTGGAAACCACTGAGGGAGCCCTCCTTTTAAAAACTCACCACTGACGGGCTGTCATGGGGGTGAGGGACAGGCTGTGGAGATGCAGCCGGCCAGTTGGAGCAGGTAGGCCCGCTGCGGAGCCCCTCCACCTGATGTGCAGTGCCTCAAACAGCAGATGCTGGGTCCTGCGCGCCAGGAGCCCCGTATGCGTGGCCTGTACGTCGGGCTGGGGGTCAGGGCTGTGCTCTCCGCAGGCCTCCAGGCCCTCTCGGGTAGCCAGCGGCCTCACGTGACCTCCCGTCAGGCGTGAGTTGTCACTGTTGGTTAGGAGCCAGTGAGCACACGAGGGCAGGAGTACCCGTGGCCATCTCAGCATCCACCCGCTGCACCTCCCAGGCTCAGCCTCCTCGTTTGTGGAAAGTGTTGAAGGCAGCTGCAAGATTGCTGGGAAACACACGTGTCTGCAAGTGCCTGTTCCCTTGTCCTTTCTAAGGGCAGACCGCAGCCAGCTCTTCAGAAGCCTGACAGCGTGGACCCCACACCAAAAGGTGTGCACTGGTCAGTGTTCATGGCGCTCTATCTGCTCATAGCAAATCTGTGATGGAAAAGAGACAGAGAAAGCAGACCACCATGCACATACTTTTGGAAAGAGTGACACATCCTCAAGAAGAGCCCCAGGCAGGTCCTTCAGGAGGTGGCCCCAGGAGGTGACAGCTCAATGTACCTCACTGCCCGAGACCTTCCAGTGGGACGGGATGTGGAGGTGGAGAGAGTGACACTGACGAGCCTGACCCGGGTTGGCTGAGGCAAGTGTGTGTGTGTGTGTATCTTAGTTTTTATCAAAAAAGTTTAAAAAGTTAAAAAAAAAATTAAATAGGAAACTTACAAAATAAAGATATAAAGAAAGAAAATAGTTTTTACAGCTATACCATGTATTTCTGTTTTAAGTTGTGTTTTTACAAGAGTTGAAATGTTAAAAAATGTAAAAGCTTATAAAGTAAAGAAGCTACTGTAAGCTAAGGTTAATTTATCATTGAAAAAAGAAAAAAAATTTAAAATAAACTGAGTGTAGCCTCAGCATGCAGTGTTTACATCTGCAGTCGTGCACAGTCACGTCCCAGGCTGTCACATCCACTCCCCACTGACTCACCCGGCGCCACGCCAGTCCTGTAGACTCCGTTCTTGGTGAGTGTCCTGTCCAGGTGTGCCATCTTTACCTTCTACACCGTGTGCCCGCTGTGCCCTGGCTCTGGTTAGCTTCCCAAATACCATGTGTTCCAACCTTCTGCAGTCCTTGGTGCCCTCACGCGCTTCCAGGCTTGTGGCCCAGGAGCAGGAGGCTGCAGCACGCAGCCCAGGGGTGCAGTGGGCGGTGCCCTCCTGCCTCTGTCATGTTCACAGACGACGGATCACCTAGCAACACATTTCTCAGAACTGCAGGCCCCTAGTTAGGTGGCCTGTGACTGTACTGCTCTTCCCATTGTGATTCAGCAGTTCTGACTCGAAACAGGAAGCTGGTGTCCGGTGGTTTCAAAGGTTTTCCTTTAACGTTCTGTGTGCCTTCTACCGAATTGGACTTGTCTGCTTTAAGTGTACTGTTCTGTGTCCTTAGGATGACTTGAGGCAGCATTTAGACAGATCTGTGGAGGAGAACAGTAGCTTAAAGTCTCTTCTGTTCAGCATGAAAGAAGTAAGAAATGCAGACACTTCAGCTACGTTAAATGTGCAAATCACTGGTGAGTTGCCAGTTCCTGTGGTACCTCTGCTCGGTTCAAACGCCCCTATGGAGGCTTCATCTCCAATTATTCACAGGATTCAGGAACCGCAGATACCATAAAGCGGGCTGCTGTGCGAGTTGGAGCGGGCGCACTGCTCCGTTCCCTTGCCGCCTCAGCCGCTCGGGCATGTGGCACGTGCGGGTGGCCACCCTCTGCTCAGCCTGGACTGTCCCGCGCAGGCGCAGTGCTCCTCCTTGGTCCCTGGCCTTCCAGACTCGGATCGTTTTCATTTCCCTCTCTTCACTTTCTTTGATTCTGTTTTGCCATTTTTACAAAAGTGCTCTCGGTATTTCCCATTCAGATACCGGGCTCTTGAATGAGGTGTCGGCGGTCTGTTTTCCATGGTGTGAAGTGGGTTCTCTTGAAGGTGTTGATTTCAGAGGACGGACAGTTTGAGCACCTTTTCCCATCCGTACCTCTCAGGCGCCCCAGAACTTCTACTTAAAGGGCCACGTGGTCCATACTTCTGGTTCAGGGCCTTCTGGCGTCTGTGCCAAGTACTCACCGTGGCCTTTGTCACGTGAACGTAGCCACCCGTAGTCACCCTGGTCTCTTTGCCCATCGTGTTTATTGGGCCATTGTACTGAGTGTAAAGAGTGATTTACAGTCCTTTCATTTAAATTTTTATTTAAAAACTTCCCCTTTTCACCTTGTTTCTTTCCGATGTCATATGTTTCTTTCCATTGTCATGTTCACTTGCTCTTGGGTTCCTTCTAGTTGAGCCTTCATTTCTTGCGAAGCTTCCCTTTGCTGCTCATTTCTTGCCTGACTGCAGCCACGTCCTTTCTCACACTCTCCGATTCTGACGTAGGTGCTTCCTTCACTGCTGGTATAATTTCCTTTGTCTGGTTCATTTTAACACGGGCAGTTATGGTTTCAATCGGTTCTGGGCATGGCTTTCATTGTCTGAAGGGGCGCTGTTGTGCTCAAATAGTTACTTGTGAGGGGGTTGGCCTCGACTTCCCCGTTGTTCATTGTCATGAATTCCTAGAAGGAGCAAGTCAGGCAGCTTTTCTAACTTTGCAGATACATATGGCAGCCTCCATTGGGGGCTTCAGGCCCTGTTCCCTCCCCCACTTCTCTCTGGTGTCCTGTCCTGCTCAACCTGGACCCCTCACCAGCTGTTTGCAGGGACCGGCAGGCCAGCCTCGAGGGGTCATGGTGGCTCCAGCTCCTTGAGACCGCACGGGACCTGGCTTTACTTTATTAGGGGAGACTGACTCTCCCTCACGCCCGCCCTGGGTCCCTAGCTGGCCTGGGATTTCCCATGAAAATGGGACACAAGAGGGCTCCCACCTGCAGGGCTGTGGCTGTCTTAGCTTTGGGGTCGTGAGGCTACCTGATCGCCAGGGTTTTAACGTTGTCTGTGGGGTTCTGGTCTTGGCCTCCCATTACTCTTGGTGTTAACTGGTGTGTGGCTTCTTCCCAGGGGGCACAGGTCCGGAGGGGTGTTTTCTTGTCTGAGCACATGGCTGTGGCACTCCTGAGAAGGACCTTTGTCATCGTCACCTCCCCCCGCCCCCCACCGCCCTGCTCCCTGCCTCCCTGCGCAGGCTTTGCCATCGCCTCGGGTGTGCTGTGGTCCTGCAGGGCTGTGTCTGCATGTGGATTTATGGGTAGCCTGGTTTTGGATTGGGGAGCCAATAAATAGTATCTTTCTTCTCCCCTTGAGAAGGAAACCCAGAGAGAAGCAGGAGTCATGTAGATGGATGCAAACACATGCTCGGCCATGAGACCAGAGGGCACACCAGAGACTTGGGGCCACCGTGGGCATCCGTCACTTCTCCCCAAAGCTGCAGGCCCTCCCCTTGGGCAGAGGTCACTGCGCTGTGGAAGGGAGGCCTGAGGGTTGCCCTGCCAGCAGGCAGACCACCTGTCACCACTCTGCCCTCTCCATAGGGGTGCAGTTCCTCAGGGTTCCTGGGGGCAGATCCCCACAGCTTCACCCCGAGGAGGGAGCTGGAGCGGGACCTTCTTTGTTCACCCCCCTCTGAGTTGCTCACAGAAGCTCACCTTTCCCAAGCTGCATTCTTTCTCTTGTATCGCCGGTCCAGTTTAACCTCTAGAATTGTTTTAGTCTTCCAAATGTATAAATGAATTTCACTAAATAGCGCTGCCGACTTTCCCTTTCAGGGCTTCAGACAGGCGTGCAGAGGCTGTCAGGTGAGGTCATGGCGTTACAGCAGCACCTGGAGCATTGTGACGAGATCCGGAAGCTCACACACATGCTGCAGGAGAGTCACAGGTACACAGAGGGCACCGTGTTCTGGGGCCAGGCATTGGAATGCTGACGTTCCTTCCTGCCGCAGCGGCCTCTGAGGTGTGACCAGGGCCATGAGGGGAGGGGCACATGAGGGACGCTGGTCAGTGACGGGAGCCTGCGTCCCGAGGGCCCTGGGCCTTGACGTGTGCTGTCCCCTCAGCATGGTCGTGTCTGTTCACTAAGCAACACGGAGATACCACCTTTAGCCCCTGGGGGGCTGTGGTGGAGGTGAGAAGGGAACTGGGGGTGTGGGTGTTGTCAAGGCAGGACGTCAGGTTTTCTTTAGAGAATTGTGTCCTGGAAACTGGGTGGAGGCTGTATAGACAGGAAGTTGCCTCGGGGGGAGGCGGGCTGCTGTCGGGGTGCGGCTGTGTGAGCCCCAGTGCCTGCGGCCAGTGCCCACACCCCTGCCCTTTCCTCCACTGTCCTTGCTTGTCCTCTCTCTCCTCGGCTGAGGCCACCACATCTCCCCGGATTTGGGTGCAGTCTGGTCATAGGTGGATCCAGGCTGTGACCTTTCAGGGTTGAAGGCCACAGACCCTGTGGGCCTATTATAGGCACAAGTCACAGGGCAGGGGCTCCTGAGAGACAGGCCTGACTGAGATGGGCAGAGGCAGGGAGGTGACGCAGCCACGAGTACAGGGATTGGCCGGCGAGGCGAGATCACTGCCTGAACTTGATGGGGCCACCTGGCAGGTCACTCGGAGCTGGCCCTGTGGGTTGGTGTGGATGGGGTGGGGGTGGGGTGGCGTCCACCTTGCCAGGGGCTGTGTCAGGTCCAAGCAAACAGGCTGCTACCCTGCGACCTCAGGGAAAAGCGGCCCTGCTCTCGCCCACTTCTTGTGATGCCACAGTTGCGTCTGGGTCACTGCTAACTGGGTCACTGCTAACTGGCAGGGCAATTTGGAGATGCTAGGATCAGTAGAATACAGCAGCAGCTTCTCTGCAAAAAGCCTTCTAAAATTAAAAATGGTTGAGAATATTAAAAAATCAGGACTTTCAGTTGTTACTGTTACAATGTCAGAATCATTTAGAGTCCTTTATACTTGACCAGGAATTGGAAATATTTCAGTCTTGGGTCTTTTCTAGAATCAGGCCATTGCTCTGCCAGCCGTGGACTACGGTGGTCTTCTCAGTGCCCCTGTGTGGCTGGGGCATTGAGAGCCATGGGTTCACTGTTGAGTCCATTTATCCCTCCCCCGGTGCCGAGGGGGCCTGCAGGGTGGCGTGATGGCCAAGGGGCCGACAGACCTGCCCACCCGGTCTGGGGGCAAGGGGGCAGAGGGGCAGTGGCTGAGGGAGCTTGAGGGGTGTGCGAGGGACAGGACGGCCTGCGGTCTGGCCAGCCGTGGGTCAGGAGGGAGGGTGCTGCTGGCGGGCACAACCGCAGGTCAGCAAACGGGACTTCCGGCCCTGTGTCCCCGCAGCTCCCTGGTCAGCACCAACGAGCACCTGCTGCAGGAGCTGGACCGGGCGCGGGCGCTGCATGGGGCTGAGGTGCAGCAGCTGCACTGGAGCTACCAGGCGCTCAAGAGGACCCTGGGCCTGTCCCCGCACGGCAGCACCCACCCGCCCTGCGCCACCTAAGCCCCCCACGCGGCGGCCTGTGTGCTCGCTATTCAGGGCCCGCAGCTCCATCTTCCAAAACGCCTGAGAGGACAGGGTACGCAGGCCCTTCCCGGGTTTCCAAACAAAACAAATCCGTAAGTTTCATCAGGCATCTTGAGATCAAGAAAATGCTGCATTTTGTTGCCCCATGTGAAAAAGAGCGTGTGTGATGATTGAAGAAAAGTTTTTTGTGAACAATTAGTCCTTATTTAATAAACGAATACATTGTTCTAAAAAGTGGCTCTTCACAAATGATAACTGAGTTTCTCACTGACTTGTATAAAATGAGATATGCTCCCTGGTTGGTGAGCAGAAACAAGTTCTAGGACTTCATAAAATAACATTCATAGTTGTGGGAATTGTTAAAAACTATTGTTTTTTGATAGTAACATCCCACAGTAAAACTAACTCTCGTTCACAGTGTGTTTCTGAAAATGGTGTCATAACAGGGCATAAAATTAGATGTGTAGTTTGGAAACGTCCATCTTCTGTGACACTTGCCGTCTTCAGCAAAACAAAGGAACTTTTTAGAACCCTGTTTAACTGACTGAGGAAGAAGCTGCTGTGTGGCTGTCAGCCTTGTGTCCCGAGGACAGTCGGAGGGGCGCCGGCCGTCCCCTGAGAGGGGACTCAGGCTTGGGTCCTTTCCAGTTACCTTCTGGCCACGGCGGTGGCCGATAGCACCAGGTTTTGTAATTGAGCTGGGAAATGTGTCACACCAAATGTAGTTTCTGTGTGTGGGCTGGGGTTTCTGTCATCACCAGATCATTTCTAATTGATTTGAAAGATTTTAGTATTAATGCATTTTCAGCTGGTAGAAAACGATCACCATGCTGTCACTTCATGCTCCTCTTTTTAGGATTTCACTGAGTTTCTTGGATCTGTAACTTTGTATTTTGCATCAGATTTGGGAAAGTTTTGGTCGCCATTTCTTCAGATTTCTTGTTTGACCCAATACCTATCTACGTATCTGTCTGTATCTCCCTCTCCTCCCAGACTCCAGCTTCACTTACGCGGGACCACTGGATATTGTCCCCACAGGTCACTGAACTCGGGTCTTTGTTCTCAGGGATTAAGCTGGGGTCTGGTCCGTTGCCCTGGTGCCAAGTTTACTGATCTTCTGCCTTTTACCTGCGGCTGAGCCTGTACAGTGAATTTTTAATTTCAGAAATTATATGTATTTTAGTTCTGAAATTCCATCTGGTTCTTTGTTTACTAAGGTTTTATTTCCCATTCTGTCCATGTTTAAGTCCTGACCCATGTTCTTGGTAGCTTTTCTATAGATAACGTTTGGTTCTCTGCAAAGTGGTTATACCAACTAACAGCCCCACTAGCGAAATGTGATGGTTTTTGTTGGCCTGTTTTCAGCACGACTGTTGAAAGTTTTAGTATCTTCATTCTAGAGGGTGTGTCATATTCCTCCCGTAGTTTTAATTTGCTTCCCCCTAGTTATCTCACATGTTTATTGGCCACCTGGACTTTGTCTTTGTAAAGTGCCTCTTTCAGGTGTTTTCCCCCATTTTCCTGTTGGATAATCTGTCTCCTGTTTAGCTGTAGGAGTTATAGTAGTACTGTGTGGATTACATTTGCAAATAGCTTTTTCTTGTCTTTCGCTTTTTAATGGTGTCTTGATGAAGGGAAATTTTAAACTTTCATATAGTCCAGTTTATCAGTCTTTTTCATTATGCTTAAAGAATTTTTGATCCAAATTTTTAAAAATATTTGTGGTCATGAAGATACTGTGTTATCTTCTAAAATATGTTATAGTTTTGTCTATTTTGAAGACGAAAATATATATTCTCCATGGAACTGATTTGTGTGCGTGTTGTGAGGTTAAGGATCCAATTTCATTGTTTTCACACGTGAGTCCAATTAGCCTCCATCATCGCTGACAAAACTCCATGGTCACCAGTGGTGTGTGGCTGAGCCTCTGTTCTCCCCACGGGCTGCCCTGTCCATCTCTGCACGGCAAGGCCTTCCGTGGCACGTGCAGTCTGTCTTGGCTGTTTTGACGCTTTGCAGTTCACAGATTTTAGAATCAGCAGGTTAAGTTGGGCGTCCGTTTGAGATTTCACTGCTCGGTTTGGGAAGAATGGACATGTAGGTAACAGTGGGCCTTCCAAACTGCCCCCTTGTTAGCGCTTCTCTAATGCACATCATTATAGTTTTACCATTTTCTCCATCGAGGTCATATGCATCTTTTGTTACATTTAGTCCTAGGTTTTTCTTGTTTTGTGATGTCATTCTAAAAGATATATATTTTAAATTTGTTGGGATTTCATTTTCTAATTATTTGTTGCTGTTACATATGGAAATCCAGTTGAGTTTTGTATATTATTAATTCTATGTCTTGTTAAGCTCTTATTAATTTTAATAATTTATCCATAGTTATTTTAGCCTTTCTAAAACACAGTCATGTTTCCTGTGAGTAATGAGTTCTTGTTTTCTTTCCCATTCCTTTACTATGCGTTACTTTATTTTCTTTTTGTTTTGTTTTGCTGTTTGCTTTTTCATGCTGGCTGGTACTTCTGGTGCAATATGGATTAAAAGTGGTAATAGAATTCTAGATAATAAATAAAAGGTGAAGTTTGAGCATTTCACCACTAAATTTGTGATCGGTTTTTTGTAGATGGCCTTTCTCAGGTTAAAGAAGTTCCTTTTGTTGTTAATTTGCTAAGAATTGTACATCATGAGTGGATGAATTTTATCAGACACTTTTCTGCAACTATTGAGATGTACATGTGTATGATTTTTCTCCTGTGTCCTCGGCTTGGTTAATTACCATAATTTGCTAATGTGAAAAGCACCTTACATTTCTGGGACGAGAACAACTTAGTAATAATGGGTTTTCCTTCACAGACAAATTGTTGTATTTGATTTGTTAACATTTTGTTTAGGATTTTGTATTCTAGGTAAAGCACTTAATGTCTAACTTTGGGCGATTATTTAAGTTCTCTGTCCTTGAGTTCTTCGTTTGTAAAATGGGCTGGTACCAGGTTTTCCCGAAAAAAAAAGCCCCAGTTAAGATCATCAGCCAGATGGACACATTTAGTGCGTTATGACGATGTTCCGAAGAAGATGACATGACTGTATTTGAATAAATGTAGATTGTTGTACATGAAAAAATAAGACCTCCCCTGAAAATACACCCTAATGCGTCTTTTGGAGCACAAATTAATGTAAGACCTGGTCTTATTTTCAGGGAAACACGGTAGTAGTGCCTGCCTTGTAGGTTGTTGTGAAGGTGGAATGAATTATTGTAAATAATGTTGTAGGCACTGACCCATAGGAAGCACAATGTCAACTGTTTGCGTGGTAGGCCACTCTGATAGCTTCCCTTCCCTCGGTGACCTTGCTAGCTGTGTCGTAAGATTAGAAGTCTGTTCTCTTCTGTTGGAAGAGATCCCTGCTGACCCCAGTTGGACTCTCTGTGAGAGAGAAATAGATTCTGTTGTGTCCAGCCCCTGAGATTTCGGGGGTTTTCCACTGTGGTTGGTGCTTCCTTACCCTACATCTGTGTGGGCTTCCATTTCTTCTTGAGTTAGTTTTCCTGAGTTATGCATCTCTAGGAAGTTGTTCAGGTGCCTAATTTTCAATTTTTTTTTGGCCTAACACGCAGTCCTTTAGTGCCATTTTAATAATAGCTTCAACATTTGAAGTTGTGTCCCTGAGGCAGATGGAGGGCGTGTGTCCTCCTTCAAGTAAGACCTGGCCGTTCAGGGGAAGGGATGCACGTAAGAGACGACCTCCAGCTGCTCGTGGCCTCGGGCTCTGCCTCAGCTGTCATCCGGGGCCCAAGTCAGTGACCGAGGCGGTGGGCCACTGGGGCCTGGCCCTCCTGCCACGGGGTTACCTCTGACAGGCCATCTCCAGAGACCCTGTGGGGCTGGCAAGACTGAGGGCTGCATTGTGGTCTGGAGGCTTCCCTGCTCCTGCGTCCCCCCCGGTTCCCCGCTAACCGCGTGGCACCTGCTCTGCCCACCTCACTGCCCGTGTCGTCCTCCTCGTGCTTCTCGTCCGCGCCCCCAGAAGCTCGTCAGCTTGATCAGTCCTTCCAGAGAACCAGCCGTGGCCTTCGTCCTTCTCTTCATTTTCAGTTTCCGCTTTTACCTGTTTTCAGCCGTGCTGAAACTAGTGACACATGTGGCTTAAAAATACTGTCTTATCAATTTTCTTGTTCTGTTTCCTCCTCTTGCTTTATCAGCTAATATTATTGACATGTTTTAGTTTAAACCTGTCATCTCATTTTTTGCTGTTTTTCTGTGATTGTTTTTCCTCTCTACTGTTGCTGTTTTTAGACCTTTTATCATTTAGCATTTCGTCTATGCTAGTTTGGAAGCTGCGTCCTCCTTTCTGCTATATTATCACCGTTCGTGTTTGTTCATCAGCCCGTCTGCCCCCTCGGACATGGTGCACGGCCATACGCTCTAAGTGCCTGCGACCCTTGTTTTCCCGTGGGGTTTTCACACTCCCGCCCAAGTATTTGTCGTCACTTGTGGGAGTTACTTACTATTCATTCTTTGCTCCACTTTCCTTCCTCCCACGTCCAACGTTCCATCTGTGATCACTTTCCTCCTGCATTTAGAATTTCTACTGATGTCTCCTGGTGAGAGTTCCTCTGGTGTTGTTTAAAATGCCTTCATCTTCTCTCCGTTTTTGAAAACTTTTGCTGGGCTGGGCGGGGCTGTCAGGCTGGCAGTTACCTGATGATGTCGTCCCTACCTTTGGGGGCTGCTGTGCTTGTTTGTAACGTGGTGTGGCTGCGCCGGACGAGACCAGGCCTCGGACACAGCAGATGTCTGGCCCACTGGCTCCTCATGAGGTCGGGTCAGGGGTCGCCTATTTGAGGAAGCGAAGGCTGTCTTGGGTTGTTAGTGCCTGTGTGTGACTGCTGGTTCAGACACTGAGGATAACGGAGGGCCACAGTTAACACCTTTATTGTCACTTTACCATTTGACACAATGTTAACAGCAGTGGACAAAGGAGGCGCAATGTGCAGACAGACATGAGCTATTTCACTGAAGGTCCCAGGCCAGGCCTTGACAGCGACCCCGCTCCTCGCACTCTGCGGGGTGGACAGCAGGGCCACCCCAGTCCACGAACGTTCCCGTGAGTGCGGTTTAGACTTTCTGAGTCAGGACACCCATGACATCGACATGACGAGCCATCACCCTGATAAAGTGATAGACTCGTTACTCCCTCACATAACAGAACAGTGTAAAAATATATTGCATGTGTATGTAAATCTATTTCCCTTTCCTGAAATCAGTTAGTGCAAAACTATGACCCTTTCAAGTTTCTTTCAGTTGTGCGTTTCCTTTGTTGTTTGGCTTGGTTTGGTTTTTCAAGAGTCTAAAGGGAGAGAGGGTTAACTGAAGCATCTCCAAGCATGGGTGACCACACCCGACTCACCCAGGGCCACCCCCACCCCCCACCCCAGCCACACTGTCCATGTGCCGCAAAGGCCACTGGGCTTCACAAAGTGTTCAGTAGTAAGTCAGTGGCAGGAAGCTATTCAGGGTCAGTGTTTTAAGATATTCTAGCCTATTGATAATTTCACAGTACAGCTGAATTGTCAGCCTGTGCTGTATTGAACAGGTGACAAGGTGTCCTCGTGTGGCGTGTGCTGTAGGACGGGGTGTGGGAGCCAGCGTGTATATAAATAAATGCCCAGACTGGGTCTGCAAGGGCTCCCCAGGGAAGGGCCAGAGGGCGGCTAGTTTAGGTTTCATGGGCTATGACATCTGTCAACCCCTCCCCACAAAGCAGCCACAGTGCCTCAGACACAGGTGTGGCCTCTGCCATTAAAGCTGTTCACAGAGATAGGCAGCTGTGCTGGCCCAGGGTGCAGACTGTGAGCCTCTGCCTGTGGCCGTGGTTCTTTCACTCCGTGGGGGGGGGGGGGGGGCGGAATGGCCAGTGGCCTGCCTGGAGCTCAGCCCTGGGGTGCAGGTGAGCAGGACAGACGGGGGTGGTGCCAGGGAAGTGCCCCTCGGGCAGGCTTCTGCCCAACAGAGGCACACCTGCTAAAATTCTCATGTCTCAAAACTAGGCCCAAGGGTATTAACAGTGTAAAAATACTCCAGTACAAATATATAGTATTTTGAACTTACACAGTTTGAACTGCAATTTTGGTAAAGCTAACTCTGTTACTGACCTTTCCCTAATTGCTTCTCCTATGGCGTTAATAGAAATAAACAGTATTCTGGTACAATGAGAGCTCTCAGACATGCTCCTTCTACTGTTCTCTCCTGATATTTAGACACCGTCAGCACTGTCCTTCCTCAGCTCGAGCCCCGTCACCTGGGTGTCCTCCCCTCAGGACGTGTCCCGTCACCTGGGTGTCCTCCCCTCAGGACGTGTCCCGCCACCTGGGTGTCCTCCCCTCAGGACGTGTCCCGCCACCTGAGTGTCCTCCCCTCAGGACGTGTCCCGTCACCTGAGTGTCCTCCCCTCAGGACGTGTCCCGTCACCTGGGTGTCCTCCCCTCAGGACGTGTCCCGTCACCTGGGTGTCCTCCCCTCAGGGAGTGTCCCGTCACCTGGGTGTCCTCCCCTCAGGACATGTCCCGTCACCTGAGTGTCCTCCCCTCAGGATGTGTCCCGTCACCTGGGTGTCCTCCCCTCAGGACGTGTCCCGTCACCTGAGTGTCCTCCCCTCAGGACGTGTCCCGTCACCTGGGTGTCCTCCCCCAGGACGTGTCCCGTCACCTGGGTGTCCTCCCCTCAGGACGTGTCCCGTCACCTGGGTGTCCTCCCCCAGGACGTGTCCCGTCACCTGGGTGTCCTCCCCTCAGGACGTGTCCCGTCACCTGGGTGTCCTCCCCTCAGGACGTGTCCCGTCACCTGGGTGTCCTCCCCTCAGGACGTGTCCCGTCACCTGGGTGTCCTCCCCTCAGGACGTGTCCCGTCACCTGGGTGTCCTCCCCTCAGGACGTGTCCCGTCACCTGTGTGTCCTCCCCTCAGCTCGAGCCCCGTCACCTGGGTGTCCTCCCCTCAGGACGTGTCCCATCACCTGGGTGTCTTCCCCTCAGGACGTGTCCCGTCACCTGGGTGTCCTCCCCTCAGCTCGAGCCCCGTCACCTGGGTGTCCTCCCCTCAGGACGTGTCCCGTCACCTGGGTGTCCTCCCCTCAGGACGTGTCCCGTCACCTGGGTGTCCTCCCCTCAGGACGTGTCCCGTCACCTGGGTGTCCTCCCCTCAGGACGTGTCCCGTCACCTGGGTGTCCTCCCCTCAGGACGTGTCCCGTCACCTGGGTGTCCTCCCCTCAGGACGTGTCCCGCCACCTGGGTGTCCTCCCTCAGGACGTGTCCCGTCACCTGGGTGTCCTCCCTCAGGACGTGTCCCGTCACCTGGGTGTCCTCCCCTCAGGACGTGTCCCGTCACCTGGGTGTCCTCCCCTCAGGACGTGTCCCGTCACCTGGGTGTCCTCCCCTCAGGACGTGTCCCGCCACCTGGGTGTCCTCCCTCAGGACGTGTCCCGCCACCTGGGTGTCCTCCCCTCAGGACGTGTCCCGTCACCTGTGTGTCCTCCCCTCAGGACGTGCCCCGTCACCTGGGTGTCCTCCCTCAGGACAGCCCTGTCACCGGGTGCCTGCTTTGCGTCCTCTAGTCACAGGTGACATGCAGTGTGTGACCACGGTCAGGAGCAGCTGACTGGAATGCATAAGCACGTGCACACAAACACACCCTGCGAGCCTCACAGCAGCCGGAACCTGATGGCTGCTCGTGCGTGTTTCATGCGGTGAGCTTGGAGTCCACATACGTGTCATGTGTTCAAAGCCTGCACACCAACGCAGTAAAGAACAACAGATGGTGTTAGAGGGACAGAATGGTGACCAGTTTGTCTCATGACTCAGTTTCCGCCTCTTCTTGCTTGCCTGCTTGGGAGGGTGGGTTTGCAGAGCCACACTGACTGGAGGAGGCTGCATCCTGGCGTGTATGTGGCTGACGGAGCCTGCGGACGGGCAGGGGATGCAGGAGACCCCAGTGGCACCTCGGTGCTGTGGTCCAGGCCCCTGGGCCGGTGTGTGGGGTTCTCCCTGGGGGGCTGGGACCGCGAGGCCACCGGGGAGCAGCTGTGTGCACTTGACCCTCATTGGTGACACGCAAAGGGAAGCGCTGCTGTAAGGGTCAGCGGAGTGACCGGTCCTTTCTTGTCGAGCAGGTCACCTGCACCGGCCTGTGGGATAGGCTGGTGCTCCACAGGCCAGGACCGCCTCATGGGAAGACGGGGGCTCCAGTCCAAGGTGGGCTCTGCGGCCAGGACCCCAAGGACGGGAACTCATGTCGTTTCTTTTGCTTAGACCCCACTTTCCCAGTGAGTTCCTGGCAGCCAGACCCCCACTGGGGTCGGACCTTCCATGTGGAGGCCATTCTTGCCTGAAGACAACACTCTCGGACCGGGGACCATGTCCTGGTGTCGGGCACCCTCTCGTGTCCTGGGGGCGAGAGCTCTGAGAAGGGGCAGCATCCGTGGTGCCCAAGTGACATGCGTTCTTCTACGGGCTGTGGCATGGGGACCCTGTGCTGTCCTCTCTGGTGTGCACGCTGTGGGGACCGAGGTCCTGGATTCCAGTGTCTGTGACGGTGGGGACTGGGCTATTCACGGGCAGGAGACCCCCGTCCCCGGCGGTGTCTCCGGGCCCTGGGGAGGAGCCCTGCTCTGTGACCACCGATGAGAACGTCACCGGCCATGGAACATGGGCTGTGGTTTGTCAAGAAACACGGGGCATGTTCGGTTGTCTTCAGACATGCTTCCCACAGGTTTCACACAAGGTCCAGCCTGGGCCGGGGGGGAGCACAGGGCGAGGGCTGGCCTCCTGCCTGCCTTTCCCCCAGACCTCCGTCCTCAGTTTCCCTGCCCGGCCAGGCACTTAGGATCCCCAAGTTAGAAACTTTTGAGGCAGTAGTGAGACTGTGGCCTAAAAGTGACCCTTGAAGCCTGCGCTCTGTGATTTCCTCCGTTCCAGTGCCACACGCTGGGAGCTCCCAGTGCCTCAGAACAAAGCTGCCTGCAGGGGACATCACCACCCTCAAGTGAGGGCCTGCAGGGGGGTGGCAAGGGGCCTGGGGGAGACCGTTGCTTCAGAGGAGCCATGTCATCTGGGAGCGCTGGCCCTGAGCCTGTCGGGCGGGGCTTGGAGGCGCGTGTGTGCGCCACGGCAGTGCTGGTTCCTGTTTAGCTGTGTCTAGGAAGGGGGAGCAGAGCGCACAGTGGGGTGGCCAGGCTCCAGGAAGCATTTCCCCGAGGCTGCCATGGGCTTCTGCCAGGACCAGCTCCAGGACACATGGTCCAGCTGGTCACACACATCAGGTTGTGGATCCGTTTATGTGCTGCTGCCAAGCGCCACCCTGACCTGGCTTTGTGCGGTTTCCTCGCTCAAGGGTTAGGACAGCCCAGGAGGCTTGATCCCAGGGGCCTTGTGCTGTGAGCGAAAAGGGGCAGCCTCGTCCACCCTCAGCCTCGACCCTGGAGCCCAGAGCGGGCACGGGCAGAAGACACCTGTCACGTGGCTGCCCGTGCAGGAGCCTCAGAGCCAACAGGGGCTTGTGACCTGGAGACACAGGGCCAGCAGGAAGAGAGTCACAGAAGCAGGGTGTCCAGAACCTTTCCAGATCCGTTTTGAGGATAAAGAAACAGTTATGGTTTCTTCTCGTTTCTCATTTAAAAACCGAAATGACCTGTCGTCCTTCCTTTCAAACTTCTAACTTCACACATCAAATCACTTTCCTTGGGTCCACTGAGGGGCGTTCTTTCCTGGCTCACCTTCCTTTGCACACCAGCCTTCACTTACATGAGTGCACTTAGCACAGACCTGGTTCGTGGGCGTGGGTGTGCGTGTGCACGAGTGTGGGTGGGCATGTGAGTGCGTGAGTGCATGTGTGTCAGCGTGAGTGTCATGTGCGAGCGTGCACCGGGGCCCACACCTGCACAAGGCCTTGCAGACACTGCCGTCCGGTTCCGGATTCTCCCGTTTCACCGCTGCTGGTGTGTTAGTGCACGCTGCCCTGCGGCTCCTGGGAGAGTCTGCCAGCCAGGAGGTCCCCTCTGACAGGGTCCCCCTTCGCCTGCAAACCAGGTGGCCGTGTGGTCTGGTCCCAGAAGACTCTGGAAATGACCAATTGTTGACTTACCAGCACGGGACGAGGCAGGTGTGTTAGAGGAAGGTCTGAGTTCAGGGGCCCACCTGGGGTTGGAGAGGAGTGTGCCGGGGTCCCAGGCAGGAGGCAGGCTTGAGTGTCACCCTCAGCCACCTGCCCGGGCATCTGAGTTCTGCCCCAGTGAGTCCAGGAATGTAACGAAGTGTGAGGCGATGTGGGCCCATGACGGAGGACGGCTACTTGCCCCCCTGCACCTTCTGGTCGTAGGTGCCCGCATGCTTGTACCCTGGCACGTAGCCGGACTCGTCCACGAGGTCCACGCGCCCGGCCTTGCCTTTGCCTCTGCCCGACGGGTCGAAGCGTTCCTTGTGGGAGCCCGTGAACTTGGTCGTGTCCGTGAGCCGCGACACGGTGGGGGACGAGATGGCTTTCTGCAGGAGGAGCAGGGAAGGTTAGCCGCACAGGGAGGGGAGGTGCCCGCACGACGGGCACTGAGGGGGGCGGCCTGGGCCAGCCCGCACCCCGGTGACTGAAGGCTTCGTCCTGTCTTTATGGCCCTGCCACCCGTTCCCCAGACCTCACGTGTCACGCTCCCCAAGGGACCCTCCTCGCTCACCGTCACCCCTGAGATGATGGGGGCCTTGCCCTCGATGAGCCTGTGCACCTCGCGCACGGCCTCCTCGCTGCTCTTTTCCTTGAACCTCTTCTTGGCCAGCTCCTCCAGTGCCTCCTGGAACTGCTCGAACGTGATGGTCCGGCAGCCCTTCCCTCTGCAGGGAGAGAGGACGCAGGGCCACCAGCCACTCGCACGGCCACTGGCTTCCATGCTGCAGAACCAGCTGCTCTGAGCAGTCGCTGGGCTGTGACCCGGCACCTGACCACATGGGTGAACCCCAACCTCGCCCAGGGGCCTGATGGGGGTGCCCAGCCCTGCCCGGGAGCCCTGCCCGGGACCCCCGCCCGCCTCTCCCTTCCCCTCCCCCAGCTCTTCCTTCCCCCCGCCCCCTCCCTCCCTTTCTCCTCCCCTTCCCCTCTCCCTACCCTCCCCCTTCCTCCTCCTCCTGCCCTCCCCTTCCCTGCCTACAGTGTTTACACCCAACAGTCCGTTGCCATTGGCAACAATAGCAAATATAAATTGTCTTGGAAAACAGCTTAAAGGAAGCACGTCCTTTATGAACAACTGGACATTGAAACGAAGCCGTTGTCTGGTTCTAAACGGGGTATATTTGTGGCCTCCAGTCAGGGAAGGACTTTCAGAAAAGTTACTGTGACAAGCTCAGTGGATCCAAACCACAAGGGAGACGCCTGGATCCTGCCTGGGGCCAGGGAGTCTGCGTCAGGGTTACCACGCGGCCAGGCGGGGCGCCCCCCAGGACGCGGCCAGGAGGGGCGCCCCCCCAGGACGTGGAGCCGGCTGCGTGAGGAGCGGGGCGCCCAACGTTTCCTTCAAACGCATCTGATGGGAGAAGCTCTGAACTGGCTCGTCATCTTTTATAATTTTAACTGGAAAACATTCTTGCCACTTTAACTGGGTCTTTCCCAGCTATTCCATTCAGTGTGTTTTGAATGTTTTAAAATCAGAGATGGCGTGAAGGGGCCCCCTGGTTCCCACCCAGGGTGGATAGCAGCCGAAACCACCCAAGTTCAAGACTCACATCTCAGCCCCAGGACGACACGCAGGGACAGGCCCCTGTGACGACAGGACACACAGGATTTACAGCAAAGGCTACTGAGTGGAGGAAGGAGCATGTGTGTAACACACGGAGCTGGAAGACCGACATCCCCAGGGAAAGGGATGAGCTCCGATCTGCCTTGTGCCATGTACAAAAGTTAACCCAGACGGATCAAAGTCCTAAATTTATCATAAAGCCTAAAACTAAAACTTCTGGGAGAACATCTAAGAGAAAGTCTCTGTGACCTTGGGTTAGACAAAGATTTCTTAGAAATGACACCAGGAAACAGTCCATGAAAGAAAAGAAGATGAACTGGATTTCACCAAAGTCTTAAATGCCATTTTCTTCAAAAGACACTAATGAAAAGACAAACCACAGACTGGGAGAAAATACAAAGCACACGTCTGATAAAGGACTGTATCTCAAATAGACAAAGAACTCTTAAAACTCAACAAGAAGAAGGAACCCAGTGTACAAAATTGGGCAGAATCGCTGAACCAGACCTGGTTCAAAGACCTGTGGGGGGCAAAGCGGCCAGTCCACAGGGAGGGCCCAAAGGCCCTGACGGAAGAAGACGACGTCCCCCATGCATGGGGACGCGGGGCCAGCACCCAGAGGCAGCCGCTGCGGGGACGCAGCATGGCGTCCACTGTGGAAGGCAGTTTGGCAGTTTCTTAAGGTCACGACCCCACAACTCCCGGGTTTTCCCTCGAGAAATGAAAACGAGCTCACACGGAGTCACTGTTCACTCACAGTTCTCAGTCACCAAGACCCAGAAACGCCGGCGGTGAGCGGACAGACACGCTTTGGCACATCCATAGCCCACATGGGGTCCACCTGCACTAGTGACATGTGTGTCTGAAAACACAGGACATGCAAAGCAACACCCCCACAGTCAGGAGAGCTGAGCGGAGGCCGCAGCCGACCTCACCCCAGGGAGGCCCCTCGGGAGGGGGACCAGGAGCATTCAGAGCCGTCTGTCCTGAGGGCGCTTCTCCCCACAAGGACCACAGGGCAGGGGCTGGGTGGCTGGTGGACACAGGGCTTCATCAGACTCCGTGTTTGGCGGTGGGTTCCGCCCCATGGAGCTCTTGGCCATGAAACCCATCAACACGCTGAGGCCTGCGGTGCCAGGTTGGATGAATCGGGATCCCATGCAGGGCCGTTCTGGGCCGCTGCCCTCAGCCTGGCTGCCTAGAGTGGTGTAAACATGGCCTCTTTTCTCCCTCTGGACCCTGCGGGGTGGGTAACCTCTAGAGCCACAGGCCTGTTTGTTTGTCCTGGGCTGTCACAAGCACTCCTGTCTCTTGTCACGGCCTGCCTGGGATGGCACATGAATGCCAGCCCTGACGGCCAACCCTCTGACCAGCCACTGGGGCACTCGGCCGTCTCAGGGCACCCGGCACCAGGCGCCACCAGTGTGACTCACTCAGCCCAGGGGTGGGGGACGGCCAACGGGGGCTCCGGTCAGAGGCCACATTCAGATCGGGGTGGACGTCCAGGCCCAGGGCCCTGGCTCGCCTACTCCACCTGGCCAGGCCGGTGTCCCCAAGTGTCCCCACTGTGACTGGCGGGTGGGTCTGGGAACCTTCCCCAGGGGACTCAGTCTCCTGCTGCTGGGAGAGTCCACAGCAGGTTCTAGAATGATAACGCCAGTCCCTTCCCTGGAGACACGATCACCTTACACAGCTCTCGGCACACAGAGCGGGCCTGTTCTCGAGTCCACAGGACGGCGGTGCGCCCACACCGGCCCTGCTCTGATGGCAGCTGTTGTGCTGGAAAGCCAGCCCAGCAGCGATGGGGGCCCGTGACCTGGGGCTACGCTCTGCTTCCCAGTCCCTGCGTCCCCTGGGCCTGAAGGCCCAGCTCAGGGCAGGCAAGGGGTCAGGCTGGCTGCTCCTGAAAGACCAGGGCCCCAGGGGCCAGCCCAGACCTGCAAGGACAGATGTGTGTGTCCAGTAACATGAAGGCTCCCAGGCTCTGGCCAGTGTCCCAGGATGGAGAACGGGACCCCCAACCCCTCCTGAAAGGCACAGCCAGATTCCCGGGGGGGGGGGGGCGGTCAGAGAAAGTGCTGGCTCTCCCAGGCTCCCCCAGGTGACCTGTCCAGACAGCAGCCTGGCTGGCCAGGACACCAGTGTGGGCAGGAAGCGAGGGGTTGAGGGGGGCATCGGAGGTACTGCCAAGGATCAGAGAGAGGGAGCCTCTGGGATACACCCATCAGCTCTGGGCCAGTGGGGGAACGGGCTCCTGGGGGACCTGTGCCTGTTGGGGATGTGACACCTGGGGCGCCTGATGTGCTTGGGGAGGGTGCAGCTGCTCTGATCGGCCTCTGCTGGAGACAGCACCCCTCGCCCCCTCCAGTGACCGGCCCCCCGAGCCCCCCCAACTGGGCCCCAGCAGGTGCAGAGCCAGGAGCCAGACCCAGCCCCCGCCCATGGATGGCAGGGTGCTCAGCTCTCAGGTGGGGCAGGCAAGGTGCCAACCTGCCTGAAGGGGCAGCTGTGACCCTCACATTCAGTTACACTCCCCTAATTAGAAAAAAAGTCCTCCTAAGTGTGTGTGTGCCTAGGGTGGCCGGACATGGGGTGGGGGGTGCCTGGGGCTGGACTTAACCCTGTGAGGGGCGGGGCCCTAGAGGCTCAGGGCGGAAGCCACTGGACACCCTGCACTGCCTGGGTGGCCACAAGAGGGCCCCACAGAGGATTCGCCAACAGCCTCCCTGATGCTGAGACCCTAACACCTAAACTGAAAGCCCAGCTGGGGGCACCCTCCCTCCAGGGCCCTCGCCACCAGCTGGAGGGAGGTACTGGGGCAGGAAAGGCCCAGCGTGGAGCTGCTGGACGCCCTTCACTCTAGGAGTGTGGCCCATTCAGCCCCCAGGCCCAGGAGCAGGGAGGGAGCCCCTGGGCACTGAGCAGGCACTGCCACCAGCCCTGTCAGGTCACTGTCATCGGTGGTGTTTCTTGGACATCATATCACACGCAGAGCTCTCTGCCCACTCCAGCAGCCCCCACCCAACAACGGCGCTCTCATGGGGGCTTGCGGTCCGACAGCTTCCTGGGTGCACATCGCTTGGGTCCGTTACCCCAGAGCCGAGGGGTCCCTGCCTCAGACAACTCTCACGTGTCCTGGCTATGGCTGTGGCGTGTGTGGCAAGAACACAGCAGCTTTCCAGGTCGCCTGCTTCCTCCTAACCTGGGACCAGATGCTGGACTCGGGCTAGTTGTGTCAGCATGAGAGTCGCAGGAAACAGGCTGCTGCTATGTGAACACACAGCACCCTGGAGACAGTCGGGAGGTGGCAGAGGCTGCAGCAGACACCTGCCCTCCTCTGCCCCTTGGTCCGCCTCTGCCCCTGCAGGCCGGGGACGCCAGTGTCTGCCCCGCACATGCAGGCCAGGCAGGCAGGACGGAACTGGACGTTGCCATCCACAGCCCCCAAGTGGCTTGTGCATGTAAAGTCCTGATTAATATTTCAGACTGACCATCGTCTGTCCTTTGGGGCGGGGAGGGTGCCCGAGTCTTTGTCTAGGTAACAATAGTCTTCCGTCCAGACCTGCTATAAAGCTGCAAGAAATCTGTTTAAAATGTAACGCATAGTAACATGAAAACAGACAGGCGCTGCCATGGTGACAGGATGTAAACAAAGGCTGCAGATACCCCAGCTGGCGCCCTGGCAACCTCCCCAAACAGGAAGGGCCAGCTTTTCTCCACCAAATGGGCGACTCTGAGGTCCCACACCCATCTTGCAGGACCCCACGACCCTGCCTGGGGACTGTCCCCCCACGACCTCTCCCAGGCCCTGTTCCCCCAACGATACTGCCTGCCTCTTCCATCCCAGGGACAAGGCATGAGCCCCCACCATACCCTGCGTGATGCCCAGCAAGCCACCCAGGCATGGGGACCCCACCTCCCTTCTAGGGGTCTCTGTGGCTGCCACTCTGTGACCTTGACTGTGTGGTGACCAGGACCCCTCACTGGGCTGGGGCCACAGCTGCCCATTCTGTTCCGCATCCCCCTACAGTGACCTGAGGCAGAGACAGCCCTGCCTTCTGCAGTGGGGAGCCCGCTGTGCCCAGGAGCCAGGGACCAGGCCTCAGGCACGAAGTATCCGAGCAGCTGACATCCTGCCTCCCAGGACGGCACTGGGAGCAGGTGGGCTCCTTCCCAGTACCCACTCATGCTGTGACCCAGCAGGTCCCAGTGGGCACCTGCTTCCCACACACGGGCTTCCGGCCTATGCAGCGAACTCGTCCTCTGAATGAGCCACCTCGCCTCCTGCAAGGAAGTGCAGAGCCTGTGTGTGCACGCTCGTGTGCATGCGTGTGTGCATGTGTGCTGTGGGCTTGTGCACACATGAATATATGCATGTCTACGTGTGTGTGGGCTGTGAGCTCGTGTGTGCACACGTGTGCAATGGCTACATGCAGTAGCTTGAAGGCAACTTACTGCTGAGGAATTAAGAGCGAGGGAAGGAAGAGTAGCCACCACCCTGACACAGCAAGTCTGGACCAGTGCCGTGGGCGTGGGAACCGGTGGCAGTCCTCTCGCCTCCCTCCCAGCCCTTCTGGAACATTCCCCAACAGAAACAGCTCTTGGGGTTCCTTTGCTTCTGCATCTGTCCCCTCTGTCTTTCCTGAACACATTGAGTTTACACAGGCCAACTCTACGGGCCTGTAGGACCTGCCCGGGGACTGAGGGAGGGACCATGCTGAGCCCCGTGAGCCCTGCCCCCCACTGCGCCCTTCCCCCCGGGCCTGCATCCTCCTCTAACCCTGGGCCTTCAGACGGCACAGGCTCACTGGAAATGGGGAGCTCCAAGATCCCATGTCCCCTTAGTGTGTCTGATCTGTCCAACTGGAGTAAATCTTACTGGTTCCCACTGTTCAGGTGAGGCTGGAAAGGTGGGGTCCCCGCCACCTGACAAGTGCCTGTCTCCTGTGCTCCATCATTTTCGGCGCCACCTCCACCCTGCCCCAGCCAGGCCACCCCAGGGCAACCTCCCGCCTCATGGGAACAAGCTAACCCCAGGATAGCCGGCCTGTGGCTCTGCAGGGACTGGCAGTGATGGCTGCCCCTCAGCCTCAGGTGGCTGTCACCTAGGGCATCGGGGAGACCTCACCTCACAGCATTTCCACACACAGTGGTGACATGAAGTCACAGCCTCTGGGGAAGCAACTTAAGAAAGTATTCACGACCTCTGTGCTCAGAGCAGGACGGATGGAGCAGCCAGGCCACTAAGCAGAGGGCGCGGGTGACCTGAGACGGAACATGGTGGGGCTAGAGACTGCGACGGACACGGGCCAAACTAAGCGGGAATGACGCCATTTTCCAGCAACAGGCATGACCTGGACAGAGAGGGCTGGACAGCTGGTGGCTCTGGGGGATGCTGTTAATTTTCTCAGGTGTGGTCATGGGTTGTGGACGGCAGGAGAATGTCCTGGCACTTCACAGGTGCCCAGCAGAACCCTGCCTGCACGAGCCCCCAGCGTCTAGGAGAAAGGGTGTGTGCAGCGAGTGTGGACACTCACGCACGCACGCACAGAGGAAGCACGGGGGCACTGCTCAGACTCCATGCTCACTGTCATCTTGGCCACACTCTGCCTCATCTGTGGTCATTTCCCCAAGTGGAGGGGACCCCACGGAGGGGCTGGCTGGCAGGGCCAGGTGAGACCCCGCTGGCACCTCCAACAGGCTTCACAGCTCAGCACGGGCGGCCACCTCTCAGACTCGGCCACCTGAGACCCCCAAGCCCCGTTGGCAGGGCCCCCGACACGGGGTGTTCTGGCTCCAATCCCTGGGCACCTGACTCTGGGATCGGAAGGGTCTGGGAGCATCACACCTCCTTGCAGCCCTAAGCACAAACCCCAGCCGCCCAGACGCGTGTCCGGCCCACACAGCGAGCCCAGTGCACTTACTTGATTTTGCTGAAGACAATGTCCACGTCGGTGACAGTCACATTCTTCCCGTCGATCACCTGGCAGTCCTTGCACAGTTTCGACCAGTTCTTCCCGTGCAGCTCCTTGCCCGTGGCTCTGGTGTCCCCGTGCACCGCAAACCGCCGGAAGGCCTCCTCCAGGGCGCTGAGCTCGGGGGCCGCGGCCGCCCCCTCGGGGGTGCCTTCTGACTCCAAGGACAGCCGCTTAGCCGCCTTGTCCTTCGCGGGGTCCCCCGGGGACTTTGGGGGTGTCTTGTTGGCGGCCTTGGCGGGCTTGGCCTTGCTGTCGGCCATGTTCCTGGGGAGGAAGGATGGCATAGGGTTATTCTGTTTCTGGGGGCCGCTGCCCACTTACAGGACACGGCAGGGACCCGGGGACCTGCGGAGCCAAGCCTTGGGCAGAGGGGCCAGAACCCTGTCCAGGTGGCCACAGCTGGATGCCGCTGGGCAAGGCACTGCCCCTCGAGTACCAGCACCCTGCCAGCCATTGCTGGGTCACCCCTCCCCAAACAGTCAAATCCATCAGCAATGGCAGGACCGTGGGGGTGCCCCCCCCCCACGCTCTCCCCTCCTCTGGGGATTCCCAGAACGATACCCGTCCCAGGGCCATGCAGTACTGCCATCCTTGGAGAAGGGGTACAGAATCCATCCTGCTGCCCCTGCCTCGGGGCTGAGACTGCTGTCCTCGTGCAGGTGGGAAGAGGGAACCTGGCGTCTGCCAGGGACACTGAGGGCTGAGCAGGGGCTGCGTCAGATCCCCAAACCCAGCTGGGTCCCCGTGGGGCTGAGGACAGGAGCCCGTGCAGGCTTTGGGAGCACAGGGCTAAGCTCCGCTGCCTCCACTGGTGGCCGGGGACGGCGTGGGGGGGACCCCAATTGCCCAACCCAGGCAAAGCTCCAGAGGAGCACCCGCCAGGGAGAATGGACAGGGGCTCAATGAGAGGAGCGAACTCGGTCGGGGCCACCAAGCGAGCTGGCTCGGGACCCTGCCGCTCAGTGAAAATCCCCTTCAAATCTGCTTTGTCAACACCAGTTAGGACAGAGGCAGAGGCGGGGAGGGGTCCTGGTGACCCTGCTGAACTCAAGACCAAACAGGCTGCCAGCAGCCGGACTCACATGCCCACGACCACCAGGTGAACATTCTCGGGGGCCTCACGGGCGCCGTCCCACCCTGTCCCCCTCTGTGATGGCATAAAAAGTAGACCTGTTGTTGGGAGAATTCCTGGATGCGGGGACAGGGCCGTGGGTGCCTGCAGGGCACAGGGGACAAAGGGTCTGGGCACCTGCAGGGGACGGGGCTGTGGGCGCCTGCAGGGCACAGGGGACAAAGGGTGTGGGCACCTGCAGGGGATGGGGACAGGGCTGTGGGCGCCTGCAGGGCACAGGGGACAAAGGGTGTGGGCACCTGCAGGGGATGGGGACGGGGCTGTGGGCGCCTGCAGGGCACAGGGGATGCTATCTCTGCACAGACTCCAGTGCCAAGGCGAGTCGGGTGTCAGTGGAATGGCTTCCCGGCTTATCGCTGACACCATTTCTTTGAAACAGGAGCTTCTCACCTGCAGCCAAGGGCAGCTGAGTGCTCACCAAGTGCTCACCATGGCACTTCTGCAGCTCAAGGCCCAGGAAGGAAAGCGGCTCGGAAAGTTCTAGAAGCTGAGTCGGCTTATGAGAATGTGGGGACACATGTGTCTGTGTGTGTGTAAGAAGCCTCTTAGGATGCCTCAAACTCAGTGGACCTTCTGTGGTCCAGGCCACATCACATGGGAGAAGAAAACCCGCCAAAGTGACACTGGGGAGAGCTGTCCCTGGGTGTCAGAATTACAGGTCCTTTCTCCTCGTGCTTTTCTGCATTTTGCAGATTTCCTCCAGGCGCCATTTCATAGCGAGGGCCCGGGTCAGCGCTCCGGGAGCCAACAGCAAGCCCCCCGGGGTGTGGCGGGTCGAGCACCCCGCCAAGGTCAGAGGAGACGCACCCCTGTGAAGTGCTCTGGACACGTGCTAACAGACACGTAGGGCAGGCTCTCTGGGAAGCTGAGTCGCCAGGGACCTGAGAATGAAGGACACAGGGCACAGATGTGGGCTCAGGCACAGCGCACCCCTCAGCCGCCAGCTCGGCTCGCTGGTGGCTACACCTGCAGTCACTGAAAGTGAGGACTGAACACGATGTCACAAGTTCTGTTTTCTTGAGGTTTACCTGGAAAAGGCAATAACCACTGAAACAAACACGGGACAGGTGCATGAGGGGAAACGGAGGCAGGTAGATGCAGCACTGATTTGCCACCAAGTGCAGGAGAAGTGTGAGTGGGAATGAGCCACACGAAGGCACTGGCATGTGCCGCCCTGAACCCCACTGGACAGCTGGGGTTCCTCCCAGCCCATAACCACCCACGATGGTAAGCAGGTGGGAGAGGAAAGTGCACTCAGCCAGGCTGGCACCAGGAGACAAGGACGGCGCTTTAAATGTTCTGAGAGAAAACCCTACTGACTGGGGCTTCTGCACCCACACCACTGTCCCCAGGGGTGGGGGCCAAGACCGGCTGCAGACAGACAAGCTTGGTGGCTCTGCCACACTCACCAACAGGTATTGGTGACGGTCAGTGTGGCAGGAATCCACGGGGACCCGGGGAGGGCACCTGGGGGAAAGTGCACCGAGGCGCCACGGAGCCCGCGAGGCCGGTGCCGGAGGGTCTCACGCACAGTCCCCTCAGACTGCGCCTGGGGTCAGCTGGCCCAGGGCCTTTCCCATAAAGCAGATGGCAGCAGTGACACTGGACGTCTCCTCCTGGAACTGTCAACGCCATTTCGGGGCCGTTACTGGGTGTGTTGCTGGGTTTTCTTTAGGGATCAGCTTGGAGCCCGTTCTCTGACACGGTGGAGGCCACGGTGGACAGAAGGCACTGGGGCAACGACCGTCCTCCCTGACCACTCTGTCTGGGCGGGGCTCCTGACCTCACAGTGGCAGAGGTGACGCAGCCACAAGACCCTGTCTGGGTTCCCCTTTGTTTCACTATGAACATGCATCATGTTAATAAAATGTGCTGAGACTGACTTGAACAAATGTGACGGAAGGATGAGACCCTGCGAGCCAGGAGGGGAAGCGTCCAAGGGAACCGTTTGCTCTCGCGGGAAGCGGGACTTGAGCAGGCAGGTGACAGCAGGACAGGAGCCAGAGCCATAAGGGACAGGGACTGTGGCTTCCAGGCTGTTCTTCCATGTTTGAATTGCTCTAATAAACCCATGTGCTATTTCCACAATAATGTGATAACAATCAATTTCATTTAAAAAGAAACCAAGGTCTACTGCAGGGGCGTCCAAACTGTGGCCCGCGGGCCAACTGCGGCCCGCAATCCATTGTTAATTGGCCCGCAGCAAATTCCAAAAATGTATTTAGTTTACTTAAATAAACCAGCTGAGGCAATATGTACTTCCCCTCGAGTGAGTGGCCCGGCTGTTTGTGTATTTTACCGCATATGGCCCTTGGTAAAAAATGTTGAAAAAAGTTTGGACACCCCTGGTCTACTGGAATAGAGGTGTCCAGACAGACCCTGCCGTGCCAGCGATGACAGGCTCTCAAGGGGCCCCTCCCAGCACGGGCCTCCAGCCCCCCGCAGCCTGGCTTCTCTCCCCCCATGGAGGCTACGGCTCCCCTATTTTCCTGCCCCCATTGCTGCTGGGGGTGCAGTGAGTCTGAACCCTGGGTGGCCTCCCAGGCCCCTTCCCACCTGTGCCACCCACTTTCCACCATGATGAAAAATAAACTCATTTAGAGGAAGAGGCTGCCAGGAAGTCAAATACCAACCCACCAAATGCAGCATTAAACGGAGGACCTCTGGGGTGTGGACCACACTCTTAGGTGTGTACTGCACCCCCAGGTGTGCACCCTGCATCCAGGTGTGTCCCCTGCACCCAGGTGTGTCCCCTGCACCCCCAGGTGTGCACCCTGCATCCAGGTGTGTCCCCTGCATCCAGGTGTGTCCCCTGCACCCAGGCGTGTCCCCAGCATCCAGGTATCTCCCCTGCATCCAGGCTGTGTCCCCTGCACCCAGGTGTGTCCCCTGCATCCAGGTGTGTCCCCTGAACCCCCAGGTGTGTGCTCTGAACTCCCAGGTGTGTGCCTTGCATCCAGGTGTGTGCCCGAGAGCCAACCCTGCCCTAGCCAAGATGTCCCTTACAGGGCACAGGTCAGCCTATGGTAGGAGTGGAGGCCTACCAGGTATGACCAGGTGTCATGGAGCCTGGGTGCACAGGAGGCTCTGTCCTTGCTCCCTCAGTGTGAGGATTTTCAACAGTTCGGGAAAGCACCAGTGAGTCAAGTTCTGACTTATTTCATGGTTGGCTCAGGACCCCCAGCTCCCTGTGAAACCCAGTTTCTCTCCTTGCCCTCTCCAGTCTGCTTCTGTGGAGGGAGCCCAGACCCTGTGGGATGTTTGGAGGGTGGAGAGGGAGGAAGAGGAGAGCACAGAGGGGCAGGGAGGCCACAGAAGGCTGAGGGACACACCTGTGAAATGCAGATGGGGAGCTGGGACCTGCCTTCCCAGACAAGAGCTGGGTTCCCCTGGGATCCCTCTTCTGCTGGCCTCAGGGACCCCGGGCAGGAGGACAGCTGTGCCCCTCTCTGTCCCTGGGCCTCTGACTGAGCAGCCCACCATAGGCCCGTTCCGTGTGGGACCCCAGTGGTGAGCCCCTTAGCAGCTCGGCGAGGGGCGAGGGGCGGGCAGGTGAGCTGGGGGAGCCAGCACGTCCAGTCCTGTGTGAGCCATCAGCTCGGCCAGGTCCCACTTGAGGCAGGGCAGGAGCTGTCCTAGAGCTCAGGAGGGGACTGACACAGAACTCACACTGGCATAGGGACAGACTGTTACTGGAGGTGCATTTTCAAAGGAGGGCTGGAGAGGGCAAGGCAGACTGAAGGTGGAATTACAGATCACTGTGGCAGAAGGTGTGTGAGGGGGGCACTTGGTGCCCAGAGGGCTGTCGCCCCGAAAGAGTAAAACAAAAGCCCCAGTCCTGGTGACCCCATCCAGACCTGGGGACACCTGTCCACCGTGCTCTACAGACCATCCCACTGCTGAGGCCAGGCTGAGGCTCAGACCCCACGTTATCACCCTGGCCCACCGCCCCCTCACGGGCTATAGATGCTCCAAATACGGACTGTGACAAGGTTCCTATTTACAGAACAATGTTCCCTGAAATCCTGCTTAAGACTTGACTGTCTGAAGCGAAACCTATAGGAAAAACAACACAGGACAGACCCTACCTAACATGTGACAGTCACAGTAGCCACATGACATCAGCACACAGCACCCCAACCAGGAGGACTGAAAAATCTGTAGTGACGTGTAGCGACGTGCCTGCAACAGTGCCAGGTATGTCTGAAAACAGGACCAGGTGTGTCTGTGAGTAGGCCAGGTGTGTGTCTGAGAGCAGGCCAGGTGTGTCTGAGAGCAGACCAGGTGTATGTCTGAGAGCAGGCCAGGTGTCTGAGAGCAGACCAGGTGTGTCTGTGAGCAGACCAGGTGTGTCTGAGAGCAGGCCAGGTGTATGTCTGAGAGCAGACCAGGTGTATGTCTGAGAGCAGGCCAGGTGTCTGAGAGCAGACCAGGTGTGTCTGAGAGCAGGCCAGGTGTGTCTGAGAGCAGGCCAGGTGTGTCTGAGAGCAGGGCTAGGTGTGTCTGAGAGCAGACCAGGTGTATGTCTGAGAGCAGGCCAGGTGTGTCTGAGAGCAGACCAGGTGTGTCTGTGAGCAGGGCTAGGTGTGTCTGAGAGCAGACCAGGTGTGTCTGATAGCAGGCCAGGTATGTCTGAGAGCAGGCCAGGTGTGTCTGAGAGCAGGCCAGGTGTGTCTGAGAGCAGACCAGGTGTATGTCTGAGAGCAGGCCAGGTGTCTGAGAGCAGGCCAGGTGTGTCTGAGAGCAGGCCAGGTGTGTCTGAGAGCAGACCAGGTGTGTCTGAGAGCAGACCAGGTGTGTCTGAGAGCAGGCCAGGTGTGTCTGAGAGCAGACCAGGTGTATGTCTGAGAGCAGGCCAGGTGTGTCTGAGAGCAGACCAGGTGTATGTCTGAGAGCATCCAGGTGTCTGAGAGCAGGCCAGGTGTGTCTGAGAGCAGGCCAGGTGTGTCTGAGAGCAGGCCAGGTGTGTCTGAGAGCAGACCAGGTGTCTGAGAGCAGGCCAGGTGTCTGAGAGCAGGCCAGGTGTCTGAGAGTAGGCCAGGTGTGTCTGAGAGCAGACCAGGTGTATGTCTGAGAGCAGGCCAGGTGTGTCTGAGAGCAGACCAGGTGTATGTCTGAGAGCAGGCCAGGTGTGTCTGAGAGCAGACCAGGTGTATGTCTGAGAGCAGGCCAGGTGTCTGAGAGCAGGCCAGGTGTGTCTGAGAGCAGACCAGGTGTCTGAGAGCAGGCCAGGTGTGTCTGAAGCAGGCCAGGTGTCTGAGAGCAGGCCAGGTGTGTCTGAGAGCAGACCAGGTGTGTCTGAGAGCAGGCCAGGTGTGTCTGAGAGCAGACCAGGTGTATGTCTGAGAGCAGGCCAGGTGTCTGAGAGCAGGCCAGGTGTCTGAGAGCAGACCAGGTGTGTCTGAGAGCAGACCAGGTGTGTCTGAGAGCAGGCCAGGTGTGTCTGAGAGCAGGCCAGGTGTCTGAGAACAGACCAGGTGTGTCTGAGAGCAGACCAGGTGTGTCTGAGAGCAGACCAGGTGTGTCTGAGAGCAGGCCAGGTGTCTGAGAGCAGGCCAGGTGTATGTCTGAGAGCAGGCCAGGTGTGTCTGAGAGCAGACCAGGTGTGTCTGAGAGCAGACCAGGTGTGTCTGAGAGCAGGCCAGGTGTATGTCTGAGAGCAGGCCAGGTGTCTGAGAGCAGACCAGGTGTGTCTGAGAGCAGGCCAGGTGTATGTCTGAGAGCAGGCCAGGTGTCTGAGAGCAGACCAGGTGTATGTCTGAGAGCAGGCCAGGTGTCTGAGAGCAGACCAGGTGTGTCTGAGAGCAGACCAGGTGTATGTCTGAGAGCAGGCCAGGTGTCTGAGAGCAGGCCAGGTGTCTGAGAGCAGACCAGGTGTGTCTGAGAGCAGACCAGGTGTGTCTGAGAGCAGGCCAGGTGTCTGGTAGTGGGTCCGGGTGTGATTGTAAAGGTGGCAGCAATGGCAGCTTGGTGACCCCCTGGTCCCCCTTACTGCACAGGGCGTGGTGTGCCTTGGAGGTGAAGATGCGTGTGCCTGCTTTCTCAGGTATAAATCAATTCCACTGTTGGGCTCCCCAAGCCCACGCTCAGCACCTCGTTCCCGATGCCCCACCAACTCCTTTGTCCTGTCCAAGCTACACTCCCACCTGCAGGGCTCCTGCGACCCGACCAGGCCAGTCAGACTGACCATCTTGCCCTTTGTAACCAGGTGCCCTCCAGCCCCCTCTCGGCCTCCAACCCCTTCCTACCTCCCCCACATATTCTGGTGGCACTGCCTGTGGTACGCTGGGCAACACCAACACACTGTCCTCCTCAGGTGGGCGCTGCGTACAACCAAATGGCCGAGGTGGCTGGAGTGAGGGCCTGTGGATAGCTGTGCTAACCCCAGGGCGGGCAGCAAGAGACAGCATGCAGAGTGGGGCAAGGTGGGGGCCAGCAGGACCTGCCAAGGGGACCCAGAGCTCACACCCCCTCCCCGGGGCTGTGTGAGACCCTGCTGCCGGCCCTTCTCCCTGGGGACCTCTGACAGAGCAGCAGTACAGTCGGGCTCCCAGGGACACCTCCACTCCCGACCCCAGGTGCTTCCTCTACTGCGTTGCCTGCCCTGGGCCCCGCTAGCCCTCCTGGGAGGACCCACAGCCAGAGGCCCCAGGGCCCAGGGCTCCATCCACCCCGGAAACTGAGTCCCCATCCTGGAGGGGCACAGCCCTGCCCCCCACACCCTTAAGCAACCCCAGCACAGGACATGTGGTGGATGGAACACCTGGGCAAGAGTGATGACAGCCCTGCTCCACAGAGAGACGTTCTGCACCCAGGGCCACCTGGGTCCCACCAGGAGGCAGACGCTCCTGCCAAACAACCAGGTGGGGGCGTCTCACTCGGTGACAGGGCACATAGTCTTAACTTGGGAACCTTCTGGTCACTAAGGTTATGCAGAAGCCCTGCTGGAGAAGTCCCTGTTAGGAGCGTGGGGCCTGCCACATTCCGACACCTGCAGCCTGGTGGACCCTCGAGCTTCCCTGCGGCCACAGCTGTGACTACAGTCTCGGCTTGGGGACCTGTCAGTAACCTCTTTCTCCAAAGGTGCAGTGCCAGCCCCCTCAATGGGCTGCAGCCCCCAGGATGTGTGTCGCAAGCTGGCCTGGCAAACAGGCAGCGGACCCTGCTGTGCTGTGTGGGAACGAGGTGTCTCCTGGGCTTGAGACAGATGCTGCCACAGGCCCTGCAGGTGGGAAAGGGCTCCTGGGACAGTGGGCGTCAGAGGAAGCCATTGGCCCCCCTGGAGGGGCCTGAGCGTCTCTGGTCCTCCTCACGCTCGGCAGATGCCACCAGCATCTCACACCAAGCGGTCAGGTGCACGCCCGCCACTAGGGCCAAAGGCTGGAGCCCCTGGACGGTCGCTGGGCCCCCTGATGTGACCCGAAGGCCCAGGGACCGTGGGAGAAACCTCGTGGGCCCTGGAAGTGCAGGTGTTCCTGAGGGGCCGATAAACTGGCTCCTGCTCAGACCACCTGCAGGGGGGGTGGGCAGCGAGGGGGCAGCTCCAGGGATGAGAGCTGAATAAAGGGCACCTGTGTGGAGACTCTGGGTACAGGAAGCACCTCCAGACTGTGCCGGACTCTCAGAGGCAACCGGGGGGCTCCAAGGAAAGTGGCCAGGAGAGGAAGAAGCAGGGAGAGGGGCTGTGTCCCTGCCGCCCAGCCTCCATGGCAGTCGGCTCCATTAGGGTCTGGTCCCAGGACACAGACCAGGAGGCACAGGGATTGGGAAATAATGGCAACAGCCCCAGAGAGATGCCAACCACAACTGCCCCGGAAGCACCCAAGGGTCAGCTGGTCTGGGGGCAGCCTTCTGCTGCTGAGGCTGTCTGTCCACCCGCACAGGCCCTGCCACCCACCATGACACTGCCAGGGTATTTGGGTGTGTGCGTGAGAACCTCAGCAAAGGTCAGGGTGGGACAGCAAATTCCAAAGGCCACAGCAGCCTGAAGCCGAGAGGCATTGGAGAACGCTTGGCTTATCCCCTCCCCACTTCCATCCCACCACCACCCATCCGGGTCTCAGGCCCCCAGTATCGGGTTTTGGGAGTTTGGGTCCTGTCCTCAGCACGGGCAGAGCCCACCCCACCCCCACAAACAGCCCAGGGGAACAAAGGCCATGACAAGTCGAGGGTCCCCCGGGCCAGCCCGGCACAGCACCCTGCCCCCCATCTTCAGCTCTTTATCTGAGTCCATTTGAGTACAACACGGCTCTTTGGCAATTGTTCACGTTTTTAATCATATACCCCACCCCCACCCCATGGCTGCCTGGACACTTGACGTGAATGACACTCGTGTCAGCCGAGGGCCGTCCCAGGCAGTGGGAGCTTCCAGAGCTGGACAAAGCGGCCTTTGCTGAGTCCACAGGCTCCTGCCAAGCATGCAGGGACGGTCTCTGTAGCCTCAGGCGAGCGTGGTGCACAGCCTGCCACCCCCAGCGCCCACCTTCAAGTCCTGTTGTTGAGAAGCCCCAACCCATTGAGCTGGCCAGACTGGGGTATCGGAGTGGGGTGCAGCCCAGAAGGTCCCCAGGTCAAACAGTCTGAGACTAAATCACGGCCCCTCCGCTCCGTTAGCAGGTCAAATGCAATTTCTCTCAGTCACGGGAGAAGCAAGAGCGGAGTGGGCACGCTGGCATCTTCCCCAGGCCACCCGGCCACCTCAGAGCCGTGCCCATGCTGCCATGGCCATCCTGCAGCGAGCTCACCCTGGACCCACATGGGGCCTGGGCAGGACGGGGACCAGTGGGGACAGTGGCAGGCCCCGACAGGCTGTGCACTCTCCAAAGACGGCCGCGAGCAGCCTTTCCAGAAAGGGAAACTGAGGAAGACGGAGACTGCTGAGGGGGGACACCTTAACCCCACCCACGGGACAAAGCACTCCTGTGGGGGACCCCACAGACACGCTCCCCTACCCCTCAGAATTGGCGTCCACTGCAGGAACTTCTCCAGTCACCAAGGAGCTGGTGGTTTCAGAGGAACCCTTAGCTTTCCAGGAGCCACACTTCGCCCCAGCCCCTGGCGCCCAGCAGCGCTGGTCTCTGTCAGCGTGTTTTGTATGAAATCCAAGAACATAGCCGGCCAGCATGGCTGAGGGGAGCGTGTGAGCACAGGGAGCTAAGAAGACGAGGCTCTGTGAGGGCCGAGGGGGAGCTCTGCAGGACGACAGGGACACCCCACTCCTGACAGGCGCCTCAGGACAGCAAGCCACTGGGAGGGCAGGTCCCCCAGCACCAATGGGAACAGAGGAACACGGGGCTCATGGCCGCCTGCCCACTCAGGGACCCGCAAGGCCCTCACAGCGGCCCCCAGGCCAGCAGGGCACGCGGCTCCCAGACGTCTGCCCAGCCCTGTCACAGCCCGTCTGCCAACAGAGCCCCCAGCAGGAGTCCAAGCCACCAAGCAGGACAGAAGGACCCAGGGAAGGCAGGGACCACACAGTGCAGACAGATGGAGGGCAGGAGGAAACTCCAACAGACAGGCGTCCACCATGAGGGGTCTGACACCACCCTCGCGTGGAAAGCGCCCAGAGGGCTAGAAGAGGGCACTTGGAGAACCATCTGCTCTCTGATCCCTCCCTCAGTCAACAGCACAAACCCCCTGCCCACAAGGAACTAGTGGGGGCGGGGGTCTCAGCCTGCAGCTGACCTGGGGTCAGGAGGGTTCCCTATGCAGGGGGAAGTGCAGAGGGGTGAATGTTCGTCCAAATTAGCGGTGTCCCATCCTCACCCCGGGAACCTGTGAATGGGAACTTGTTTGGAAAAAGGGTCTTCGCAGATGTGGTCGGACCAAAGGTGCTGAGGTGACGTCAACCTGGGTCATCCAGGCGGCCTGAACCCAGTGACAGTGTCCTTCTGTGACAGACGAGGAGAGACACAGACATAGAGGGCCGCCACGTGGATACCAGGGCCACCAGGAACCCCAGGACCTGGCAGAAGCAGGAAGGACCGTCCCCAGGAATCTCCAGAGGGAGTGTGGCCCTGTGACACCTGGGTCTCACACTTCTGGCCCTAGAGCTAGGACAGGACAAGTTTCTGTGTTACAGCCGCTCCAGGAGCCTCACACAGGTGCAACCATAAGGATGAGCGACCTAAAGGCCCAGAGGGGGCTGTGCCGTCAGGGCTGGCAGGCAGCCCAGGGGCAGGGGCCCTATGTGATGGATCGCAGAGGCCCCTGGAGGTCCCCCTAAGCCAGGATGGGCTCTGAGTAGGTGATGCCAAATGACACCTGTCCTCTGAGACACCCATGCTGGCCTCGGTGGGAAGTATTAGGGCAGAGAAAAGGACGCATGCACATCCAAGGTGAGGAAATACTGGGTGAAGCACTGACAGGAAGCCTGTGAATTCACGGGCAGGTAAACCTGCGTGTGCAGCTGCCAGGTGGCCTCTTCCTGGTGGGGACGCATCCCCGTTGGGTGAGCCTGAGGCCACAGTGGCTCCCTTTCGCCTCTCCCTTTGAGGGCACCCAGGGCCAAACCGACAAGCACAGCACCTGACGGCAGGTCACAGACTACTGGAGATTTGCTCAGGCCGGAGCTGCAAGGCTGACCATGGGGCCAAGAGGGACGCAACCAGGAAGCACAGGGGACCTGCGGGAAAGGGCCACTGGCCAGTTCAGCCTGGCTCACAGAGAACCACAGCATCGTGTCTGCTCGCCTCAGAGATGTGTCCCCAGGCAGCCAGCGTGGGAAGAGGCCCGGAGAGCACTGCAGTCGGAACGAAAGCTGGAGGGCGGCCCTGGGTGGGACGCGGGGGGACCTGGTGCGGGTGTGAGGTGCGGCTGCACCAGCTTGGTGGGCATGGGCTCATGTCTGCAAACACCTGGCCAGGCAGCACATGTCACCCTGCCACCATCAGAACTGACCGAGCGCTTTGAAAATGCAGATGCCACAGTCCTGTGCCCTGAGACCAGGCCCACGCGCCCACAGGGCGGTAAGAGTGGACAACAGAAAAGCCATTGTCCCCAGCACAGCCAGATGCTAACAGGGTAGAGGAAGGTAACTGGCCAGGCCCCAGGGAAGAGGCCCTGGCAAGCAAGCCACATGCGCGGGCCACTGTCCGTGGGCACTGGCTGGTGCGGGAAGAGGAGACAGGCACTCTGCAGGCCGAGCACTGCTTGACAGCTCTTCCCGCAGGGACCCGCCCACAAGTAAGGGTGAGCCCGCAGGAGACCGCGTCATCTCAGCCCCTCTACCCACAACTGCATTGAGGTGACCCCAGATTAAGCGCACCCCCAAATGCTGGCATGACACATGTAAATACTCTCTGGAGGAAGAGACTGCCATCTGAGATCTCCATATATTTCTATGAACGTATTTAGATTACAATCTACTACACAGTAAAAACCAACCAGGCACACGAGGGGGAAAAACCGCAGGACAACAGACAGCACAGAGGCCCCAGGGTCCCAGTACTGGCGCTTGACACTGAGAATGTGTGCTGTGTGCAAGGCAGGAGAGGACAAGATGGGGGATTCCAGCAAAGACTGGCAACTACACAAATGTAGAGAGCAGCTTTGAAAAAGAACATCTTAGAAATTCTAGCCCTAAAAATACAATAACTAAACTTCAGAACTCAGTGGATGGGTTCAACAGCAGGGCTGACTCAACACAGCTTTAAAAAGAACTTGTGAATTGGAAATACCCAAAAGAAAACACCTAGATGTGGTGGAAACGTGTACCTGTACACATATGTACATAAGTGTGTGTACATAATACACACAAACATGAAAATTAGTGAGCTGAGTAGACATCTAAGAAAAACCTTCAGCAAGGTAAGGACGAAAACAAACATAAAATAATGAAAATAAATGTAAAAATTCATTAGAAAACAAACACAACACAGAGGACCTGTGTCAGAGTTCTAACACGACTGAAATTGCTCAATACTGGGGCAATTAATCAAGAAAAAGAAAGAGAAAGTCAAAATACGCAGTGTCAGGAATGGAAAATGGAGCCATCCCTATAAATTCTACAGACAGTAAAAGATCAAAATATCATAAGAGAATATTACAAACAACTTTAGACCAATATATTTGATGATTTCAGTGAAACACACAGTCCTAAAAACAAAACAAAAGCCACTTTGTCGAATGGTAACAAGAAGAAACAGATTCTTATAGTTACTTTAAGAATTATTCCTATAATTATTAAGGACTTGAATGCTTATATATTTCTCATGAGAAAACCCTCCAGGCATGGAGTTTTTCACTGGCAGACTTTACCTTATATCAAAAGAAGAGCTAAATGCCAATCTTAGAGAAATTCTTCCAGAGAAGAGTAAGAGATGGAACAACCATTTTATGACTAAAATAATCCCGGTACCAAAACCCGATAAGGGGGTTACAATAAAATTTTATGTCAATGTCACTTATGAACATAGATGCAAAAATCCTAAACAAAATATTAACAAACAGAGTCAAGTAAGATATAAAAAGAATCGATACCTTACAGTCAAGTCGGGTTTATGCCAGGAATGCAAGGCTGGTTTAAGATTAACATTCACCCATATAATTAATCACACTAACAGGATAGAGGATAAAAATGATATTATCATCTTAATAAATGTGGGCAATGCCTTTGACGGAGTTCAGTACGTAGTCACCAAAAGAATTCTTAGCAAATTAAAAAGGAAGGAAATTAATTTGATAAAAGGTACCTATCAAAATACTATACAAATTATCACACTTAACAATGAAACACTGAAAGATTTTCTTTTCAAATTAGAATAAGACGAGGACGCTGTCAGCACTTCTATTCACTGTGCCAGTACAGTAAGACAGAAAAGGACATAAAAATTGGAAATAAAACTGTCATTATCTGCAGTTTCTACGTCTATACATAATGCAATGGAACCCCAGGGGATTATTAGAATCCAAAAGCGAGCTTAGCAATGTTGCTGGATACATGGTCAGCATATAAAAAATCTATTTTATTTCCATGTAGCAGCAAAGCCAGACTATCAGAAGTATTCAGAAATACACTATTTAAAATAGTGTGAAGAAATCTCAATTACCTAGGAATAAACCTAACAGAAGATGTGCAAAACCACTGACAAAGAAAACTATGAGGCATTATTGAAAAACAAAAGGTCTAAACAATGGTATTATGAACATGGATTAAAATCTGAATACACAAAGATGCCAGTTATCCCTAAATTCGTCCACAGTTTTAATCTAATCCAAATGAAAATTCCAACAATTTGTATGTCTGGGTATCTAGACATGCTGAACCTAAAATACCAGGGGTGCCAAATAAATGTATACACATTTTAAGAGATGTTATCTGTGTATTACTTTTCAAAGTTGAATTGAATTACGGTAGCAATGTGCAGTATGACGTTCGCTCAAATGATGGCGTTAATCAAATGAATGCTAGTGTCACCATGCGACAGGCAGGAGTCAAAGAAAATGGCAGAAGCACGGCTGTCATTCGAGGAGCGCAAGGCCATTTTGAAGTGGTATTTGAAATTCGAGAACGTTGTGGAAGTACAACAGTGGAGGAGCGAGTATGCAACAGAACCTCCAACACGCCTACCAATTGCACGCACTCGTGATAAGTGTGAGACGCATGGTGCTGCGTGACATGCACCAGGGAAGGTCCCAGATGCCTCGCACAGCAACACGTCTGGCTCTTCTGCTGTGGTGTTGGGACAGTTTACACGCTCGCCACAGACGTCTACCCAACAACGTTCGCCATGATCAGAAGTGTGTGGACGCTGATGGGAACCACTCTGAGCACCCCTTACCAATATATATTGAGTATGACAATTTCAATACAGTTTCCTTTCTTAAAACGTATATACATTTTTTTGGCACCCTGTGTATATGTATAAAGGCCATGGGCTGAAATAACCGAGTGACCTTGAAGGAACAGGTGGGAAGATGTGCTCCCACCTTGACACAAAGCTCTGGACAGGAAGACGGTGTGGTGTGTGGTCCTGGGGCGAGGAGGGAACTAAACCAGTGGGACGGAAGAAAGCCCCAAAGAGACCCAAGTACACAGGCACACTAGTCTTTACAAAGGTGGCCCTGCAGGAAAAAAGGGGAAAGAATGTTTTCAGTGAATGGAGATGGGTTGATGGAATAGAGGCAAGGGCCAATAAAAGGGCCTCCTAGCACCGTGGGTTCAGGTTCACGGAGGGTTGGAGCCGGGTAGGAGCCGCAGGAAGACATCCCACGAGAGGGTCCCATGTCCTCGGAGCAGGAAAACTCACTACACAGGACACACGCATCACTATCCCTGAAGGAAAATAGCACCAGGTTGAAATGAAGAACTTGTGTTCATCCAAAAGTCTCACTGAGGGAGGGAAAAGGCAAGCGGTGGGCAGGAGGAGTCTCCCCCAAAAGGAAGCCGGGCTCATCCCCGTGGCTGTAAGGAACCCTGCAATGGGCGAGGGCGAGGGAGAGGCAGGCGGGGACGTGACCAGGCATTGGTGAGAGCACCCCGTGTGCCGTGACGTGTGCGAGTAAACCCCAACCAGACACCCCCATACGGTCCAGAACGGCTGACAGTCGACTCAAAAGGGTGACAAGGGCTCAGGACAGGGAGGGAGGGGGGTAATAGCCAAGTACAGGCACAGCTTCCAGCTGCCCTGGAGTCACCTTGGCCACATGCACACAGCAGAGATCTGGGTGCCGAGAACCCACTCTGCACATGGGTGGTCACCCCAGAAACACTCGTGTGCGCCCTCCTGAGAGCACTGAAGGGGGCTCAGGCAGCTGGGTTCAGCACGGCCACAATGGAAGAGCCACACGCCCCTCACCCACACGGCGCTGTACGCTGGTGGTGGGCTCCCGGCAGGGAACATGTACACACGCAGGGAGGCTCCGCCAGCGCACACGAGGGGTTGCTCACAGGAGAATCCAGACTCTGGCTTCACAAATACAGAGGTGACAAGCACAGTGGTAGGTCCTCAAACCACAGCAAAGGCAGACCCTTCCTGCAGGGACAGAGAAGAGAGTAGCCACCACATCTGGCCTGGGTACGTGTGGGTGCCAGCACCCCAGCCAAGGCCGGGCTGGGACAGGAGGCCAGATGAGCTCCAGACTCATGCAGGCACGCAGGCTCGCAGCTGACCCCGCACCCAGAGGCAGGTGGGACATCTGGCACGGGCACCCAGGAGCTCTGAGGCCACAGGCAGAAGGGGAGTGGCCGTGGGAGAGGCGCTGAAGGCCAAGGGAACTGACACGTGGGACAGGTGTGCAGACAAGAGGGCAGTCACCTGTGAGAGCTCAGTGGCCTGAATCATGGTGCTGAGGTCTTGTGGGAGAAGGCCTGGTGGGGCCCAGAGTGTGGGTGGGGCTGCGTGGAGAAAAGTCCCGGGAGATGAACCCATGGCTGTGTGGCCAGGTGGGGGGTCCCGGGTGGGGAGGCAGGAGTCAGCTGTGCGGCAATTCAGGCAGAAATTAAAGAGGGCTCAGAGAAAAGGGGCGGGGAGAAGACCCTGGCGCAGAGGACCTGACAGCCAGGAGGCAGACGCCGGCCCCCAGGACACGCAATGCCAGGGACAAAGAACGCAAACCAGAGCAGCCTGGCAAGCAACAGGAATCAGGACCAGGGCGCAGCAGGAAAGGTGGCCGAGGGGCATCTCCCCTGAGAGGTGGGCCCTGCCCCCAGGAAAGGAAAGCAGCTGGCCAAGGAGACAAGGCCGGGGAAGAGCAGGGCCAGGAAGGGGGCAGGTGGACGCCTGACCACGGGGGCGGGGCAAGAGGAGGACAGGACTTGGACGCACAGGCCTGTGCAGGCCGCCAGTGACCATCAAAGGCTGAAGGCACAGGCGTGGGACACAAGGGGTCCCCAGAAGCATCAGTGGAGGGGCACCTGTACCTCCCAGTGACGGCCACCTCATGCCTCTCCCGCCACGTGCTCCCTCCCCCAGAACCTGGTCACCTTGGTGACTGTCTCCATCACTGACTCCTGAAGTCACAGCATGAAGGGCAAGACTCCTGTCACCAGGTTCTCTCTGGGGACCTGTAACAGGAAACCCTGAACCGACAGGCGAGGGGTCCCACCCCCTGAAGCCTGCATTCTGGGAAGACCCCCACAGAGACAGAGGAGCCCCCGCTGTGCCAGCCAGCCAAACCTAGACGTGTGGCTGAGCAGAGGAGCCTCAAAGCCCACCCGGCCAAGGCCAAGGCCGGGCAACAGAGAAGTCGCACAGGCTGAGCCCTGAGGGCGGCAGATTCGTGAGCAAGGCGAATGCTGTCACTGTCCTAACCCCTGGTTGGCGGTGGGCTGTTGTACAGCTTTACAGAACCAGAGCGGGGTGGGGAGCTGGGAGGGACTGAGGGTCAGAGAAAGGATGGCGGTGGGGACCACGAAACGCACACGGTCCTTAAGGCCAGCGCACAGCCCAGGGCTGCAATCTGGTCTGACGTGGGGGGCATCTAGGTTAACACTGAGTCTGGGGCAGGACCCCTGGGTGTGAAGCATGCCCCCTCCACCCCGCTGAACCCTCCCCAAGAGGAGATGAGACAGGAGGAAAACGGGGCCTAAACGTGGCCACCTGAAGGATGCTGCCTGTTTTGGGACATTCCCACTGGAGTGAGAGCTCCCCAGGGCAGAGGCCACACCGGCACCTGGCACCTGGCACCTGGCACCTGGCAGGTGCTCAGCAGACATCTGTTGAACAAATGGGTGCAACAGGGTTACAGGATGAGATCTTGGGAAAAGTGGTCCAGCAGGAGGTCACGCGGAGCCCACAAGGGCGCCCCACTTATCATGCCAAGAAAATCAGGGACGAGGGACACACTGGGGACGTGCTGAGACAACACGCCCTGGGAGAGGAGGACAGAAGAGCAAAGAGGGGCTCCAGGTAGTTTAAATTTTAAGCTTAAAAAATTAAGGACCCACCCTTCCCTTTCACACATCTAATTGAAAAAAGAAAACGGCGGTGTGCCCAGGTCGCACCAGGATGAGCTCACACGTCCCACGGCTGAGGACAGCTCAGGCTTCTGAGCGTGGGGAGTGGCAGACATTCCAGAGGGGTGTCAAAGTCAGACAGCCACCCTTTTCTGATACTCGGAAAGACTTCCTCCATTTCTTCACCAAGGGGCTGCATTTGCACGTTTAGACATTAAGTCACATGTCACAACTGAGCTGTCATTGCATGCTACTGTAGTTAAAGGGGAGACATGGAAGCTGAAAATACAGTCACCTGGCACATCAGGGAGCGAGTTGTGGAGACAGTATGCCACGTTCCTGTGGGGAGCTGCCCTTCCCCCACATGTGGTGCTTGGGGGCTGCCAATGGATCAGAGACCCTACACCCTCCCCTGTGACCACAGCAGGGCCAATTAAAGCCATTGCCAGGAACTGGCACACGGCATGAGTGGGCATGCCGTGATGGGGCTGGTGTGGGTCCTGCCCTGTGGCTACCTCTCCACCCAAAGAGGATGCTGGCCTCCCCAGGAGGGCTGACCAGTACAGAGGGCCCGCTCCCTCTTTCCCAGCAAACACCTGTTTCTTAAAGCAACAGGACTGGGTGGCTGTCCATTCTCCTGCCTAGTCCCAGTGTCGGCCTGGCCCAGGCTTTGTGGGTTTAGGGGGACTCAGCACCGTGCCCAGCACCCTCGGGCCAGAGGGATTTCCAGACGACACCAGGCTGGGCTCAGAGCCTGGACCTCATGGCCCGAGGGGGACCTGATACTCAGGGTGCAGGAGGCCCCTTGCCTCAGGACCAACAGAGGCCTGCCTTGTTCACGCCCCTCCCCCAGCCCCAGCAACAGCACCAGCCAGAAACAGGCCTGGCTCCAAGTGGGTGCCACCTCTCCCCAGGGAGATCGAAATTCTCACTTCTACAGGGAGCCAATCTGCTGCTGTCCTCCCTGCTTCCCCATGGGGGGACGCTCCCCTAAGGACAGTCTTCTCTTAAACTTCAGTGATGAGTGGCTTTAGTTTTCTTTGTGACATTCACACATTTTCCACCATGAGCATGTATTACCTTGTATATAGTTGAAACAGTTATTTATTCCAACTTCAAGGAGTTAGGCAGACTCCTTCCTCTCATCTCTACAAAGATGAAGAATATTTTACTGCAGGCCTTAAATTATGGTAGCTTTCTGAGCCATAGATCCCTTCGGAAGCCATGAAAGCCACAGAGCCTTTCCCAGGGAACTGCATGCCCTCAGGTGGCATGCATTTTGCAGGAGCTGAGCTCCCAGGAAGTTCACCTGCACCCCTCCCCCATCACTCATCACTGATTCAGACCATGTGATGGGAACAGGGCTGGTACCAGAGACGGGATCATGGGATCCAGCTGAAGGCATCTCCAGCCTTGCTGTCTGTCTCTGCCCCCTCCACTCCTCCCCACTTCCTGCCTGAGCCAAACTCTCCCTCCTCAGCCCCATCACCCCATCCCCAGATGTGATCCCAGTGCACTGGGAGCTCAGACCAGTGTTTACTCATCACCTCCTAGGGGCCAAGGGCTGGTCTGTGCTCTGTGACAACCCCACCCCACCCGCCCAGCTTGTCCACCTCTCTGAGAGGTTGGCCATGGGGAGTGCTGGAAGGCAGGCAGTGGGGGCCGTGGGAGCTGTGACCTTTTATCAGCGACCTGCAGGGGCTCCTCAAGTAGCCAATAAAAGTCAGGGGAACCAGCCAATGAGCGCGCAGGTGGATGACAGCATAACCGCTCATCCTAAAAGGTGTCGGATCCCCAGAGAACACAGACGCCTATCAAAATAGCAGTCACAGCTGAGAAGCACGGATGGATTTTCTTCCCAGCCTTTGCAAGGCTTCGTTTACATAACCGAAACCGCAGAAGAAAGGGCTCCTGGGGGTGCTCCCTCCAAGGGGGCGCTGCTCCCCAGAGGTGTGTGGGAAACGCACCGGCAGCAGCCCCCTTATCTTGACTGCAGGTCACACACTCACAAAATGCAATGAGAAAACAGAGCACCTCTCCGGGAAGCTTCGATTCGCGTACTGTAGGCCTGACACTCTCACCTGGACATAATGGTGACAGCTGCGCCCACCGAGAGGGGCTGGGACCCCGAGAGGGGCGGCGCGGTCCTTGACGCAGGATCACGGTCATTCTGGGCCCCTGCACACGACAGGCCCCTTCTGTGCGCGAGGACCCCCTACAATTCGTGCTGAAGCACAGTGGCTTCATTTCAAACCCCTCCAGCCCTAATTTCCCGCCGTCTCGCTGGCAGCGGGCACCGCAGGCCTGAGCGTCGGTAAACAGAGCTCACGGAGCCGGGCAAGGAGGGGCGGCCGTGCGGCGGCGCGGGGAGAAAGGGGCTGCAAGGGGCCCGACGCGAAGCAAGGCACAGCGCCGCGCTCAGGGCCCGACTCGAAACCCGTGCTCTGCGCGGCGTCACCCCGCCCGCGTCCCCAGACCCCCGCCCCACGCAGCTCGCACCTCCCGGCAGCCTCCCGGCGAGGGCGCAGGTGGCAGGCGGAGCGGCGGGCGGGGACCCTGTGTGCCTGGCGGGTGCCCGTCCGCGCCGCGCCCGGGAACCGAGCCGCACCGCTACTCACCTCGAGACGCAGCGACTGCAGCGGCGGCGCCTCCGCGACTCGGCCGCGCGCTACCGGGTGCCCGGCGGAGCGCTCGCGCCGCCACCGCCCCCGGCCCCGCCCCGGGCCGCCCCCACTGGTCCGCTCGCGGCCCCGGCCCCGCCCCCAGGCCCAGGCCCCGCCCACCGGGGAACTGGCCGGGCGCTCGGAGGCCGGTCGGAGCGCCCCCTCTGCCTTACAAGGCCGGCTCGGCTCAGGCACCGCGGCCAGCGGCTCAGCGCGTCGGGCCGTGGGAACCCCGCGGGGCGGTGCCCGTGCGGCCGCAGCTGGCGCTCCGGGGCTCCCGGAACCGCGGGCCGGGTCCCCGCGCCCCCGCAGGAGGCGGGCGGACGAGGGTGGTGACGGCGGGAGGATGAATGGGCGCGTCGACGGGCCTTCCCGGGTGGGGCGGTGGGGGCGCTGGCCCCCTCGCAGAGACGCTCGGGACACGAGGGGGACCGGGGTGCGGGTGCTCGGACGCCACGGAGGGTGCGCAGATCGGGGCGGGGAGTGGAGCCGCGCCCCGAGTTCGGGGACACCCGGGGCGGGGGTGGAAGTGCGGTGAGCGCCTGGGTGGGGCACCGAGGCGGGGAGGCATGTCCGTGCGGGGCGCCGTGCGCGGTGCGCAGCGGGGCTGCCTTTCCCGGGGACAAGCAGCGGCTGCGCCCCCACCTCCACCCACACTCCAGCTTGAGGCCTTCCTTCTTCCTCGGGAAGGACGATGTGGCCATCCTCCGGTTACCTGTGTGAGAAGCGCCATCCTGTGAGCCTCCTCCAGTTTCTCCTCTTGCCCCCTCCCCACCGGCTGGCTCTGCGCTGGGGAGGGGCTGTGTCAGCTTTCAGCAGAAGCTACTTGCTCAGCAGGAGGTGGAGGGGCAGGATGATGGGGAGGTACTGGCCTGAGTGCTGGGACTTGGGGTGCAGCAGTCTCCCTCTGACTGCCCCCCTCCCCAGGGCCCCTCAGTGGAAGAGCTGTCCTCAGGCCGTTGAGAGGCTCAGCCTCCTAGGGGAGGGTGATCTTTGGTCACTTCCAACTTCACTGCTGTGGTTCCCTTGAAGCTGGCCAAGGAACCACCACCCAGGGTCTGTCCTCACCAATCTGGCTGCAGATCGCCCACACACCCCTCCAGGTGTCCTGCTGGCGGCGTGTCCCTTGAGACCCAAGTGCCTGTGGCAGGGGTCAGCATGTGGGAGCAGTGTTTCAGGCTTCACCTCAGATCCCAGCCAGGTCAGGGAGACTGGCAAAGGCAGCAGAGGAAGTTGGGGTGCAGAGCCAGAGAAGGGGCAATGGGTGTTGGCTGTCCACCAAGCCACCAGTCCACGAGTGAGAGGAGGTTGTTTCCTGCACTCAGGCAGCCAGGGAGAGGCAGGCGGAGGGCAGGCGGCTGGTGCTCAGCCCCCTTCCCACCCCACAGTGGGCCTGGGATGTCTCCACCCCTCCAGTTTCCAGTTCTGCTCAAAACTGGCCCGAAAATGGGCTTCTCATTCTGATGGCTCAGAAAAGTCCTGCACTCCAGAGCCAGGTGAGTCTGAAAAGATCTGGGAGAACGGGAAGCTCAGGTGTGTGTCCCAAGTCCCCGCTCTGCCGCCTCACGCTTCTGCTGTTTAGGTTGAAGCTAGGCTTCTCTGTGTCCACAGGGCCCTCAGCACTGCTGTGGCCAGGAACTGACTATCAACAATGCAAATGAAATAAATGCATCACATGTAACGCATCACTGTTATGTTCCCATCATTGTATTAGCCATGTGACTGTCTAGTCCACTTTTCAGAACCTGCACAAGCGCTCTGACATAAATGTGGTGATTTTGCCGATGGTAGAAGTGCAGTGGGAGGTGAGCACTGGGCTTCAGAAGCAGAAATGTTACAGGAATGGGGCCACCTGGGAGCAGGGGCGAGGTGTGGGGAGGAGGGTGCCTGGCAGGGCCCTGAGCCAGCAGGCTCAGCACACCGGCCCCAGGACAAGGGTGGAGCCTGGGCTGCCGCCCAGCGTTTCAGACCTGGGGCTCCCTCTGCTTCTGGACTGTCAGCGGCCTGAGCTGGGGTAGCTGTGTGTCCCCTTTGTGAAGACTCCTGGGGGTCTGAGAGTGAAGTTTTATTGTGAGTTCAAGGGTGTGTTGTTTCATAACAGAGTCAGTTCAGTCCGCACTTAGAAAATCACCTAAAATGACGGCACAGGCTCTTACCAGGCTGGGAAAATCCCCTCACGATAGAATTGCGCAGTTTATCCTAATAGAATTGCGGCAGGCGGACTCACCCTGCCTGCTGGACACTGCACCCTGGCTCTTGGTCCACTGAAACGTGGATGACCTCCCTCTATCCTCTGGTTGTTAGAACCGGCTCACAGTTGGTGGGTATCTGTCCACACCTTGGCCACACAGAGGCTTTGCAGGTAAGCTGGAATCATCTATGTTTGTAGGACACTTTCCTGGGGCCCAGGGAACAGAAGAACGCACACTGGCAGTTTAAACCACAGAAATCCTCGCACAGCTCCGGGGCCAGAGGTTCCAAGTCAAGGGGTCAACGGGCTACCCTCCCTCCAGAGGCTCTAGGGGTGACCTTTCTGCATCCTCCAGCCCAGGTGCTCCAAGTGTCCCTGGGCTTGTGGCCTTGTCACTCCAACCTCTTCCTCCATCTTCACATGCCCCCCTCAACCCCACCCCACCCCCATCTGTCTTCCTCCCTGTGTCTCTCATAACGACACTCTCACTGGATTTAGGGCCACCTGGATAATGCAGGATGATCTCATGTCCAGGTCCCTAATTATATGTGCTGAGCCCCTTTCTCCAAATGAAGTCACATTCTGAGGTTCTGGTGCACTGTCACCCAGTACAGATGCTCTTTCTGGTTCTCCAGGCGGTGGTCATCTCTGCCCAGCTGCCACTGTAGAAGGAGACGCCCCTGGCTGCTCCCTCTGGCGTCCTGAGTGGGTTTTGTGTCGCACAGTTGGGAGCATGTGCCAGGTGGCTCCGGTGGGCTGGGCAGGAGAGGGCTCTGACACCGGCTCCCTGCCCACTCTCCACTGAAAGGCCACCCAAAAGCCAAAGATTTAAAATTTACTAAGACTGATTTCAAGTTTATTGCCATTAAAATTAATTTTTATTATTTTCTATAACATGTCCTAAAGAATTATGAGGCATTTCCCTAAAAGTTACTTAAACTCATACACTTATGAACATCACAAATCAGCAAAAGTAAAAACATGGCCTTGAAATCCGCTGAAGTAACCATGGCTACATTATTCTAGGAGGACAGCAGATTTAAAGTGGACATTTTACTCAGCTTGGAAGCCATATTTTAAGGGGCATTCACAATTAGAAAACCAGCCCATGGTGGGGGTAAGGAGGTAGGGAGAGCATCTTGGGGGTCACAGGCCCACTCCCTCCCGAAGCTCTGAATCTTCAGGTGTGGGCCTCTGGGGACTCAGTGCAGGGCCTGCTTCGGGCTCATCGGAAACCATGGAGGCAGAGCCAAACTCCACGCTGTGAATCGGAGACGCGTGGGTCCTGGTCCGTCCCTGGTCTGCCTGGCTGGATGGCTCGGTCCAGCACTGATATACCTGCTTTGGCAGCTGGCTGGGCTCACACACCTTTGGGATGGCCTGTGCCTCCTCCAGCTCCTTTGAGGTGAAAAGGGGGTGGACGTCACACTCAGGGTCTCCTGGCTCTCTGCAAGGGTGTCCCTAGGCTGCTGTGATAGCCCATTCTGGCTGGAGCCATGCAGAGTTCAGGAGCAGAAGGTGTCAGCAGCTGGGCTGGCACAGGCCCCCCAGGCTCCTGCAGAACAAAGGAAAGTCACTGTGAGTCCCATGAGGAAGGGTGCAGGGGGCCTGTCAAGCCCTGGGCACACGGGAGCAGAGCCTGGCTCTGTTTACAACTGAGACCAAGGCCAGGTTCTTGGCACACCTTGCCAGGAGGCGGGGCTGCTCCTGGGGAGAATACCGGGGTTTACCCACAGAGCCCACTCACAGCTGGGTTCCAGTGGCATTCCCTGTTGCACTCCACCTGCCCATTGGGATGGGCGGCCAGGAAGCTTAAGGAATGATGTCTTCCACACAGGTGGTTTTCTGTTCTTATTGTGAAATAGGTCACACATGCAGGAGGAGACTGCGTGAAACATTTCTGTCCATCAACACAAGAGTGTGACAGCCCACGTGAGCACGCAGGGAGAGGGTCTCCTGTGTGTCCTCTGGTCACATCCCTCCCTTTGCCTCCCCTCCCCCATGGCCAGTACAGGAACCTGCGGCTGCACTGCCCCCATTTCCACAAATGCGGAGAGTACCAGTCTCATGTGGCACGCCTCCCCAAAACACAGGCCTTGTCTCCTGCCTGGCTGAAATGCGGGTGCAGGCGTTTCTTGCTTCTCCCACGCCATGTGACGTCCTCTCATTCCAAAGTGATGCAGCATTTCATCTCATGAACGTCCAGTTTGCTTGCCTGGCCTCCTCTGCCGGGCGTCTGACCTGCTCCCAGCTAGGGGCTCTCATGAACAATGCTCAGGTCTCCTGGTGCGTTCAGGCAAGACTTTCTCTGAGACTCACGCCTGGATGGGAAGCCGTGGGCCTCAGGCAGCTGGTGCTCAGCTGCAGGACAGGCCACTGCCGGGTCTGCAAAGTGGTGCCTCAGCCCCCGCCCAGCAACGCGGTGCCATCCCTTCTCACCCCCTTGCCAGTGCTCAGGACCCTGAGACTCATTCTGCTCGTGTGGTGGGCGTATCATGGACCTAGTGTGCTTTCAGGTAGCATTGCTGTGATTACGGACACACTTAAGCACTTTTCGTGTTTCTTGGCCCTTCCTGTTCCCTCTTCTCTGAAGTCCCCATTCAGTTGTTTCTTACTGAGTCAGAATTTTTATATATTCTGGGTGATAGTCCTTTGTCAGTTATGTGTTACTAATATTTTTCCAATTTTTGGTGTGAGTTTTCGCTTTTAATGGCACCTTTTGATACCCACAAGTTCTTCATTTTAGCGTAGTCTCATTTATGCAGATCTTCCTTTACAGTTAGTGTCTTTAAAAGAAAAAAATCTTACGTAACAAATCCTTATAGACCCAGAAGGCATGGAAATGTTCTCCAGTATTATCTTCCAAACACTTGTCTACATTTTCCTTATGTTTTGTCTTCATCGACTTGGAGTGATTTCTGTGAGCAGTACTTGCAGGGTTCTACTCTCACTAGTGTTTTTCCCACGTGGGCACCAGATTGTTCCAGCAGCATTTATTATGAAATCTATCCATCCCTACTCACCAATCACATCTGCCAAAAATTCAGCGTCTGTGTGTCCATGGGCTTTCTATTGGCATGTCTCGTCCCCCTCCCTGGTCTCTACGTTGCTTTCTGCACAGATACCACCCTGTCTTTAATGAACCAAGCTCTGAGGAGGTGGTCAGCCAGGTCTCCCTGCACTGCCCTTTTTCTTCTTGAGTGTCTTGGCTTAGTATTATATATGCATTTTAGAATCAGCTTTCCAAGTTACATCGTGCACTTGTATACCCTGTAAGGGGTAGGGGATTCATGAACGTTTCATTGACTGGGAAATGTGCTATATCCTTCCAACAAAACCTACACTCCATTGAAGTTACACATCCTTCTTTGTTCAGTTCTCTCTAAGTTTTATAAAGTTTTCTTCAGGTCTTGCACATTTTTTGTTAGGTTGATTCCTACGGATGTCATTTTAAAAAAAAAAAAAAGCTCTTGTAGGGCCGGCCCTGTGGCTCAGGTGGTTGGAGCTCTGTGTGCCTAACGCTGAAGGTTGCCGGTTCGATTCCCACATGGGCCAGTGGGCTCTCAATCACAAGGTTGCCAGTTCAATTCCTCAACTCCCGCAAGGGATGGTGGGCAGCGCCCCCTGCAACTAAGATTGAACATGGCACCTTGAGCTGAGCTGCCGCTGAGCTCCCAGATGGCTCAGTTGGTTGGAGTGTGTCCTCTCAACCACAAGGTTGCCAGTTTGAGTCCCACAAGGGATGGCGGGCTGCGCCCCCTGCAACTAGAAAATGGCAACTGGACCTGGAGCTGAGCTGCGCCCTCCACAATTACGATTGAAAGGATAACAACTTGACTTGGAAAAAATCCTGGAAGTACACACTCTTCCCCCATAAAGTCCTGTCCCCCTTCCCCAATAAGACCTTTTAAAAAATTGCTCTTGTAAATGGTATATTTTTCATTTTCTAACGTTTATTACTCATATGTAAAAATGTCTATTTCCTCCTCGTTCTTAAAAGATACCTCAGGTATAGAATCCTAGATTGGCTTCCCCACCATATCAACAGTCTGGTTCACTCCATTCTGGCTTCCATTTGGGTGAATGAATTGAGTTAATCACTGACTCCTTGGAAGAGAATGTCTTTTATCACTGGGTATTTAAAAGTATGTACTTTCTTCATCTCAGGCGTTTGTCAGTTTGCTTATGATGTCTCTACACACTCACTTTCCTTCCTGTTTTGCGTGTCTTTGTGTATCTACTGAAATCACTTCTTCAGCTCTGATTTCTAGTTCACCAATTCAGTATTCAGCTGTGACTCATGTGTTTTTAAGTTAATCAATCAACTTTTTACTTCAGTGATATTTTCAGCATTCCTATAAGTTCTAGTTGGTTCCTTTTTTGAATGTGCTTGGCAATTTCCAAGTTGTTTTCTTCTGCTACAGTTCCGTTGCTTCTCGCTCATAGTGCTTTGTTTCCATGTGCAGTCATTTTTTATTGAGAGTTGCTCATTTCCTTAGTAGTTTTATTGGTGAAAAGTCTGATGAAAAGGCAGCCTGGGATGACGGTCAGCTCCTCAGAGTGGATTCCTGCCTGTCACCTGGAAATGACTCGTGCAGAACAACTCTATATTGTCAGCTTGAGGAGTTTGGGGACCACCGAGACAGCACAAAGTCAGGGACAGTCTGTTGTTCCAAAAGTCCGCAGTGGGCTTCCTCTTTTCCTTTCAGTTCCTAGGTTTGAGCCGCTGATGATTCCTCAGTCCTTTGTGGGTGCAGAGTGGGCTCCTTCCTCTTCCTCACCACTGTGAGGACGCAGCCATTTGCTGGTCCCAGTTTTATGCGCTAACTTACTGGCCTCCCATTTGGCTGTGCTCTGAGCTGGGTCTTCTCTTTCTACCCCTGGACAGTGGGGAAAAGAAGGAGAAAGCGCCAGACTGCAGCAGCCCCATGTGCAGTGTCTCGGCAATTTAGTGCTAACTGGAAAGGGCGACCCCTAATGATCCAAACATTACGTACACAGTGTCCTTTCTGTAACATGAATGTTACTGCGGGTATGTACTTGTTAGAAGTGTATAATCTCAAACACTAATTAAAAAGAGAACATGAGAATGGAGAACGCCAGTAGGGTACAAGGATGGAGGGTGGGGACCACATTGGCACACGGAGGCCATGTCAGGACCCTGCCCTTTTTTGGATGGTTGTCCTTCTCTTATCAAAGATCAATAATGAAAACGTTGAGTAAATTAAACAAGCAGGTCATGCACAGATCAATGACAGGTGTGTGTCCTTAACCAAGGGTTATGGTTAACGCAGTTCTGTGCACCAAGGTCCAAAGCAAGTGTGTGTGGGAGGCAACTGCCATTTCCTGGGCCGCACTCTGAGCCGTTCCCGGGTGACAGTGTGCGTGAGTCCTCATCGTGTCTCCACACGCACCCCCTCTGTGAAGTAGAGGTCAGTACCCCCGCTTTCCCCATGGAGAAACAGACGCACAGGTTTGGGACACTTGCTCAAGGTGATTGGGGCAGTAAGGTCGCCACAGCACAGTGGCACCAGGTCTGTGTGCTGCCAGAGTCCAAGGGCACTCTGGTGCCCATCAGGGTCCGATCACCACAGGGCGCTGCAGGCTCTGGCTTCCCCCCCAGACAGGGGAGCCAGGGCAGCTGGGCTGTCACAGTGACAGGATCCCATGGGCTCTGCACTGGTAGGGTGTCACAGGCGGGTGTTGGGGTGTCATCAGACTTCGTGGGTGTGGGTGTGTGGTGCAAGGCTGAGGTCTCACCTTCTGTGGACAGCATGTGCCTCTTAAGTGGAGGCAAAGACCACGCATCAATTTCCGGTGTGTCCGTCTAAGTCTGTGGCCAAAGAAGCTAAATTAGGCCCCTATCAGAAGGGGAAGGGAAACCCACTGTGCAGGCCCCTTGAGGCACTGTGAGGAGCACCGGGAAGCCTGAGGCCAGCAGGGACCACAGCCTTCAGCCCTAGGGCAGTCTGGCCTCCTGAGCCATGGTCTGCCTGGGGACTGCCCATGTACCCGAGCTCACGGAACCCCGGGCCTGCACACACAACCTGTCCCCGGGTCACAGCACTTCTCGTCTGCACACTTCCTCACTCAGTTGGCTTTTCACTCCTGCCTGGGTCAACCTCCCACACTCACATGCTGTACTTTTTGACCATCCATTACACACACACCATCTTTAGTCCCCGTTTCCTACACACAGACTTATTCCCTAACATTCATTCTAAAATGTTCCAAACATACAGAGAGTTGAGAGAATTATTTAGAGAACACCCATAAAAATTAATATAAGACCCAGTCTTATTTAACTATAAGATCGGGTCTTTATAATTTAATATTCTAATATAATATAATATAATACCGGGTCTTATATTAATTTTTGCTCCAAAAGACGCGTTAGAGCTGATTGTCCGGCTAGGTCTTATTTTCGGGGAAACAGGGTTGTACTATGAGTATTTTAAAAGTATTGTTCTATAGTTTTCATAGCTAGAATGTTCAATGGTTCCAACCCTTAAAAGACCTGAATATTCTGCCTGTCTTACTGAATCATTCACCGGATTTGGATTTTCAGGTTTCTCATTATTAGGAAGAAAGTTACAGTGAGCGTCTTTGCATAAAGCTTTGTCTTTACGTCAAGGTGATAAACAAGTGCGTGCGTCCTGTGCATTGGTTCCTGTGCTCGTACATGGATAGTCTCATCGCATCTTTATAAAAACCTTCTAGACAGGTAATCTTTTCATCCCCATTTTGCAGGTGAGGACGCAAGCACAGGCGCATGAGCTTCCCCACGCAGATCAAACCCAGGAAGCCTACAGGCTATTGTCATTCTCAGGAGTGTGATTCCTGGGGCAGAGTTTACTGATGGGTGAACCCAAAGGAAGGTCTTCAAAAAATAAAGCTTAGGCTCCAATGTACAGCATGGTGACTGTCTTTGACATTTGCTAACAGAGTAGATCTTAAGGGTTCTCACCAAAAAAATGGGGGGGGCAACTATGGGAGATAATGGATGTGTTCATTCCTTTGAGTGTGGTGCTCAGCTCACAGTGTATATGTGTGTCATGTTATTCTTGATTGTATAGTGCTTTGGTACCACAGCACAGGAAACTGCCTGCTGCAAGATGACAAACACTGATTACATGGTGTCTCCAAGAAGTGGTACAGTTTTACCACTGAAATGTCGGTGTCTGATCAATTTTGAATTAAATTCCTTATAGGGTTGAAGTAGGTACTGAGTCATTTTGATTTCAATACCGATATCCAATTCTCCCGGCACCGTTCTTGAAATTACTCTCATTTCTCACAGTGGATTGATTTGGTACCATTTAGAATCAAGGGGCCAGGCGGGTAAAGATTTCTCTGTGGAATTTTCATTCTCTTTCCTAGATCTATAGGTGTATCTTATGCCGGTCTCACATTCTCTTGATTCCTGTAGATTTATACTAAATTTCAAAGTCAAGTTGTATGATTCCTCCATTTTGGTGCTCCATTCAAAATTGTTTTTTGGCTACTCTGTGTTTTCTAAATTTTCATACACATTTAGAACCAGCTTGTCTCTTTCCTTAAATAAAAAAAAAGGCCACTGGGGAATTCAACAGGGATTGTGGGAACTTCAATTCCGAGGGGGTCTTGGATCCTCCATTTAGCTCCATTTGAGGCCCAGGGCCAGCGGCCCCACTCGCCTTTGTCAAAGGGACAGTCTCTGGGCCAATGACAGCGACAGAAGTGAGACTTGAGCACCTCAACAACAGCTCCCACACCTTCTTTTTCATTCTGCCACTTGGGACAGGAAAGAATACTTGTGAACAAACAAGGCCCTGGCTCTGGGGAGTGAGCTCAAATCAAAATGGAAAGAAAGCAAATAAAAATTATAAAATTAGCAGAGAATATGGAGGATGTTTCTGTAAAGTCAGAATAGGGAAGACTTTTTGAAATAAGACAGTTAAGAAGAGAATATAGCTAATTTCCAGATAAAACTACTCTAGTGAGATTGCGACTTACCTTCGTGCAGATGAAAGCGGGTTATCTGCTTGCTGTGGGGATAATGAAAATACAGAAAACAAAGACACGTTGTTGACGCTGAGCTTATCTTACACAAAATCCAAGGCAATGTTTAGTCGATTTTGACTCCCCTGGGTCCTGGGCAAGGACCTCACTGTGGGGACAGCACCCTCCTCCCAGCCCTCGTGACATGTGTACCTACCCTGTTTTTCCCTTGTCTTTCCTAAAATACCATGAATGGGACCACTGGTTCATAGGGTAAATGTATATTTCAGTTTTTAAGAAGCTGCCTCACCTCCAGAGTGGTGGACTTTTCAGTTCCACTAGGAATGTGGGAGACTGCCAGTTTCCCCCGCTTCACCGACATGTGCTGCAAGTATTGCTGGTCTTTTCGACTGTAGCCACTCTGACAGCGTGCAGCGGTACCTTCTGCTTTTCACCTGATCCCCTAATGCTGAGTGAGGCCAGCCAGCTTTCCTTGAGCTCATTTGTCACCCACAGATCCACGTTGGTGTACAGTTTGTACAAATCTCTTGCCCACTTAAAAACTGGGTCCTTTTTCTCATAATTGGTGTTGAAAGTTCTTTATTCTGGACACAGTGTCTGATTTGCAAATATTGTATTTCTGTGTGTGGCTCATATTTTCATCTCTTCATGGTGACCTTGGAGGAGCAAGTGTTTTTACCATTGATTCATAAGGGGCAGCTGCAGAAAGGGGCGGCCCTAAGGGAGTCAGCCCTGCTGGCGTGGTCCTCTGAGAGGGAATGCAGAAAAGATGTAGCACACACACACACACACACACACACACACACACACACACGCACAGGCACTGCCTCATTCACACGTGCACACTCACACACAAACATCATCCCCATACTGTACACTCTCACACACGGACACGTCATACACACATTATCACCCCAAACACACACACACATCACCCCCCACACACACACAGGCACTATATGACACTCACATGCACACCCAAATATAAATATCACCCCACCCACAACCAGACACATACACACACCACACACACATCTTATACACACACCATACACACACACACGCATGCACACACACACCTTACACACACACCACACTCACATCTCACACACACACCTTACACACACATCATGCACACATGCACACGCACACACACACAGGCACTGCATCACACTCACATGCACACTTACAAGACCATGCACACACAGAAGGAGAGGACTGTGACTAAGTGGTCCTGTCCACAAGCTGACCTAGGGCCTTGTCCCAGGCCTGGATACACAAAAAGAATGATGCATGGGGACTTCCGTACCTTTGCGAAGGGCAGATTTTTCCACAGGACTGAGGCTTTTGGTGTCTTCAGGCTCTGGCTTTCTCAGATAAGCAAGACTACTTAGGCCATCGCACACTAGAAAGGAGAAAGGAACAAAAGGCAGAACTGCCATCAACTGTGCACAGTGCCCACACACAAGTGGGCAGCACGGGGCCCAGTCCCAGACCCCAGGGCCCCACCCCACAGTGCTGGGGACTGCTCCCTAACCCGGAACCCCGGGAGCTACTGGACGGCCTCTCCAGAGCCCATCTGGCTGTGGGCAGCGGCCACAGCTCCTTCCCCGTTGCAGGAGCGGCTGCCCTGCCTGCCTCAGAGCCCACAAAGTGGACGTGCACCTACAGCGAGTGGCAGCTGGGACACTGGCTCCAGCATGTGGCAAGTCACCACAGGTTCTCAAAAGAAAGGCTGAGGTCTGTTTGTCAATGGAAAAGCAGTGTCAGTGAGAATGGGTTCTGTGCCTGTTTCACCAGTGTGCTTCATGAGGGGCCATCTTTCCATTTGTCTCCCTGGAAACCAACAGGCACACAGCACCTGGTTTACAATCGTGTCTGCAAAGTGAGGCCCCCCACAAGCCGACTTGCAGCTCGCCCAGGTCGGGACTCGAGGAGCAGAAGCCCACCCCTTCCCTGGTGGTCTGCACCCACTTTTGTTTCTGCTGTGATGGGCCTGCTTCTCTTTCTGATTAACTCCACCTGGCTCTTATTGCATTCTTCCACATTCCCTCTGACCTGGGTCAGAGTTGGAGGCCATACACTCACACGTGTTTATATTCCAGAGGAATAGCCATTCCTTTGCATGGGTTTACACAAATGCCACCCACAGCAGCTTGCGAGCAGGCCCTGCGTGACTCCGAGCACCCGGTCACTCTGTGTCATGTGAAACGTTGACATGTGACATAACGAGGAAGTAGAGGACACACAGCACAGAACTTTGGACCCGACAGGTGAGGAACCTGGAGCCCACAGCGCAGTGTGCGGTAAACGGACGACCGCCCGTGTTCCCTCCAACATCACCCGGTGCGCACACACCAGCTCGGGCCGTCTGTGGGACCCTGCTCGCCCTCAGTACCATCCAAGATGCTTTCTCTTCCTTTGGCCACAAAGGTGGCTTTTCTTCACACCTGTGCTGCGGGCACTCTCCACGTTCGCACGTCTTCCCAGCAGACCTTGCCCTCACCAGGGCGTCACTTCCACGTGCGTTCTGAGGATTCAGCATGATGTCCCTCTCCCCAGCTTTGAAATGGAGCGCCCCACTGCTGACAGCGTCTGTGTCCCCAGCAGTGCCCACTACAGGGCATTCATCCCTTTGTACCGTCCTCTGGACTGCTGGGCCTAGGGACTTGCAGAAAAGCTGACTGCCGGAACGTTGTTTCCATGACTGGGTCACAGAGGCTGGCTTCATCTTGCCTCCCACTCTCTTGTCCTCTCATTTGCTGCTCTGATGATGCCAGCTGTCCTGTTGTGAGATGCTGTGTCCGTCCCGCAAGGGAAGGAGGCCACTGGCCAGGACCTCACGAGGACTGAGCCTGCCAACAACCTGCTGGGGAGCCTGGAGGGTCCTCCCCAGTCAGATGAGACCACAGCCCCTGCCAGCAGCTTTGACTGGTGCCTCACAGGAGACCCAGGGCCAGAGGACCCTGGCAAGCTGGACTCCTGACCCACGGACACCGAGGCAGTAAGCACACGCTGTTTGACGTGCCCACGCTTCAGGGTGGTTTTACTATAACTGACATCCCAACTTCTGCCTGGAAACCTACTCTTTGATGTCCAAACCCCTAAAGTAGATAGGGGACCAACTCATGTGCTGGTCTCCTGTCAGGGGGTCTCCTCCTGAGCGCGCCCACCACAGTCAGTGTGGCACCACTACCCTCCTGGTTGCCCGAGTTGGAACCCTGGAGGACTCTGTCCTCAGATCTCCAGTTTGCCATTAAGTCCTGGGATTTGTGGTTCTCCAGTGTCCCCTCTCTCGTGCCCGTGAACTCATCATGTATGTCCTGAGTGGCTGCCGCAGGCCCCCAGCCTGGATTGCCTGCCCAGCTTGTCCCCTGCAGCCTGTGGTGCACACTGCTGCCGGGCGCTGTCTCCAAGTGCACCCTCGAACCCTCAACGCCCACTCAGCCTGCAGCGTGCTCAGCAGCTTTAGGAACAGCCTCGCCGACCAGGCCTTCGGGCGCTGTTTTAGGACACTTCTCTGGCTCAGCTAGGGATGTCCCCCACTAGACCAACTGGCACAGCCCTTCTAGGTCCACCTTCTCTTAGGGAGCAGCCGTCATGACTTTCAAAGAAAGGCTTTGGGCTGGGGGAAGTCATGCCTCCGCAATCCAGGGGCTCGATGGACCATGCCACGTGCCGCCGACCACCCCGAGTGCACACAATCAAGCCACCGGTCCTCCTGCAGCACGTCTGCCTAGTGGACACGCTGTCACTGAGCTGAGTGTCTTCATGGTTAAGATTTCTGGTTGGTGCTGTTCTCTTTCCATGGTCCTGCCTCATAGATTCCATTTCTCTCTGAATGTGTTAACCTACAGCTTTTCCATCTCTCGTGTTTTCCCCAGGCTTCAGGGTGGAACTTGCCCAGCTGTCTCTCGTGGTGCTGGTTTGTCCTTTGGGCTTGGAGTTGGTTGCTGGCAGAGGCCGGGGGGTGGGTGAGGGAAGGGCCACCTGACTCGGGACACCTGTGAACATAAGGGGGCAAAGACCAGCTGATGTGGACGGGGGGGCGTGGGAGGTACATATGCAGGTGGATGTGGAAAATGAGTAGGTACCAAGCACCACCAGGCTGATGATGGCCAACAGCAACACGGACACCTTGATGCTCAGGACCACTGGGGTCTTCGTCCTCGGGGGAAACAGTCAGGAACAGCAGCCACGTGCCCTGACTGCTGATGGCTGTGGAGACAAGGGAGACACACCTGCATCCAGCATCTGCTGACACGGCAGCACCTCTCCTCAGGTGAGCACCATGGGACAGAGCTTGGCAGCGGGGGAGGCAATACCAGCCTGAGTGAGGTGAGCCTGTCCTCCTTACCCAGGTGAGCACCTCTCAGCCCATGTGAGCTCTTTCTCCTCAACCAGGTGAACATCTGCTTGCCCAGGTGAGCGCCTCCTCCTAACCCAGTTGTGTGCCCTGCCTTACCTACGTGCCCTGGCAGCCCCTCCTGACTGCAGTGGGCATTGTGATTCCACTTTATGGGTCTTGAAAGTGAGGCTGGGAGAAGGGAACTACTATGTCCAGGTCATAGAGCCTGACCTCTCTGCCTCATCCCATCACCACCCTGTCCTGCAGGCCACAGCCTCGCCGGGCCCTCTCCTTTCTTCACCAGCCACACTCAAGAAGTACTGGAAGGCTACAGCCAACACCTTGTGGCATTTCTAGGATACAGCCACACGGCTTCCAAAAGTAAATGGGAGAAAAGTCTCGAAGGTTGTGTGAGTGGGACGGCTAAAGTCTCTGCTCCACAGCAAATTCTGGAAAAGTGCTTGAGTCCAGGTACCTTCGTGGTACCCAAAGGTGATGGCCACACATGGCCATATTGTGTGGCTATGGACAGAGTCTGATGCCCCAGGGGTGGCAGTGCCATGTGGTGGGGCTGGGTTGTACCCACCATGAGAGCAACGCATCCCAGGGAACTGGAGGTTCAGAATCCCTGTGGAATCTTCCAGAACAGTGAGCCCAGGAAGTGGCTTCCGCTCCCAGTCGAGGAATTCACCTGGAGCCCATCAATTGCACCATGGCTCCAGGACCAGCAAGTCCCAGAGAGGCCAGCCTCACCTCACCCTGCTCACGTGGTGCTGCCCAGCACCTCCTGCCCTCTCCTGCTCTCCTCAGAGCCAGCAAAGTGAGGGGCCCAGTCAACAGGACACTTGACCAGTGACAAAGGACAGGGGAAATGCACAAAGACCATGCCCTGGGCACCTGGTGTGTCGAGGTCTCGCTCACCAGACGCGAGCCACATTCCCATTCCATCTGTGGGGCCGAGTGTGGAACCAGCCGCCACCAGTGTGGACAGAGGCGCTGCAGGGCCCGCCACGTGCAGCTCACAGAGCTCGTTCTCCAAGGGACGTTCCCAGGCTGCTGGGCACCAAGGCTGCCCCCCTGACTGAGGCCTCCTGTGGGGCGTGTCAGGGAGGGTGGCGGGCGGAGGCCTGGGGCGGCTCTTCCTGCTGAGCAGGGTCTGGTCTCACTGAGCCCCGCCATTCACTTTTGCGGCACCCCAGGCCGCAGCACCCCAGGCCCGTCCCCAGACAGCTCTGCCTCGTGCCCCACACTGATCCCGTCCATGACCAAATGTGAGGGCTAGGGTGCAGAACCCACTCTCTGATGCCTGATACTGCCTGGGGGATCAGAAAGCTGCTGGGCTGACGTGTGGACTCTAGTCCCTCCGCCCCAGGAGAGTACCAGCCGCCCTCCCCCAAACAGGCTGACAGCTCCTGGAAGGAGGGCTTTGACCTGGAAGACAGCTGGGGGCGTGGCCGAGACACACAGAAACCCGAGGAGAAGCAAACCCGGGGAGCAGCACTTACCTCCATAGTGGGGTCCACACAGAGCCTCTCTGGCTTGACCCAGTGATGGCTGAAGATGTATATCATGATGATAATGACGCAGAGCAAACTGGCGAAGGCGGAGGCCACGGAGCTGAAGAACCACCTACGGGAGACACAGGGCTCAGAGCGCGAGACAGCAGCGCTGCCAGCAGTGAGCAGCGCCCGTGCGTCCCCACAGCAGGTCAGCCCAGCACATCCTGAGTGCTGCTCGGGTCGCATGGGGAAGCTCAGCCCTTTCTCCTCCCGCTCTCTGTCCTTGGAGCATTTCTTTCAGGCGCTCTAGGTGACATCACTGATTCGTAACCACCACTGATCACACCTACAGTCTCATATTGCCTCACAACATACAGACGTGATCTCATTTAATCCCCAAAAGAGGCTGAGAAGAGAGGACCAGCCCAGCTCACAGAGGGAAACTGAGGCTCAGAGACGGGCTGTTAGCTGCCCAGGCCACCTGGGCCCACCTAGATGACCGGTGCAGGCTTCCACCTCGTCCCGCCCTGCAGCCCGTGGCCGCCTGCCTTCCCCTGCTCCCACTTGTCCAGCCCAGGGCTCCTTCCCAGCCACAACTCCCTGCACCCTCCCCTCAGCCCTGGAACCGTGGAAAATGAGCCCTTAAGGGCTCTTAGTCTGAGGTCGGGCTCATGTCCACTGCAGTTGAACAGAAGCCCCGTGTGACCAAGTGGAGCTCCCCGGTACCATCAAGGGCACTGGACTCGGAAGCTAGGGGTGCATCCTGGAGACGCTCGGATGGCACGCGGGCTCCCTGCGGCTGGTTGGCGCCCACAGGCAGGCAGGGAGGAGCCTGACCTCTGTGCCTGCAGACCACACACCCTTCTGAAGCCCATGGGCACACCTGTGCCACACACAGTTAGACCCCACACCTGTGCCACACACAGTTAGACCCCACACCTGTGCCACACACAGTTAGACCCCACACCTGTGCCACACACAGTTAGACCCCACACCTGTGCCACACACAGTTAGACCCCACACCTGTGCCACACACAGTTAGACCCCACACCTGTGCCACACACAGTTAGACCCCACACCTGTGCCACACACAGTTAGACCCCACACCTGTGCCACACACAGTTAGACCCCACACCTGTGCCACACACAAAACCACGCCTGCCCCGTGTCTGTGCTCAAGGCACAGAACAATCCATCCATCCGAAAAGCAAACTCTGGGTAGCCCTCTCGGAGTACGCGTTCGCTAAAACGTCTTCCATCAGTCCTTGTGCTATTCTAGTTTTTAAAAACGATTCCTCTTCATTTTCAATGTTAGACAGCGTCTTTTGTTCACCTGAAAGTTAGTTGATTCCATTATTCTGTTATACAACTTCTTTTTTTCTTCTTTCCTCCATTTATTCAGTAAATAAACTGAAAAAGGTGACCATTTCTTGAAAAGGCAAGAATCAAATTGAGGCTTACAGAAAACCTTTTCCCTCATAATAGTGACTCTTCTACTTTAAAATCCCATTCCAAGGATGGCCCTTAAAACTTAATTCTTCAATAAGAACAATGATTGCTAATACCTATTATATGCCGGGCTCTGTTTGAAGCTCATTACATACATTACTCCTCAGAACAATCCTAAGACATAGGTATTAGGAAACTGAGGCACAGAGTCAAAGAACCCAAATTTGCCGAGCTAGAAAGTGCTGGAACTGACCTTTGATCCTAGGCTGGATGGATCAACAATCCAGCCAGCCTGTGCAACAATCCTCTAGCATGGACTTGGTGTGGCCAAGACCAGACCCAGTGTGTCTGATGATGTGAATCTCTCTAACAAACGAAATGCAGCTCTTTAGTAGGGAGTACAAGTTAAACCACAAACACATTTGTTCCTCTAAGAACAGCATGCCAGCTTTTCAATTTAAACAATTTTATTACCAACTATCTCTGCAGTTGACTAGCTTTTACTAAGCTGAAAAGAAAAATTCCAGAGCAGAGTGATTCACCAGCACCATCATTAAGTTGCAAATCTACCCTTTGTCACGGAGCAAGAATACATTTCAGATCAACTCAAGAAAATAAGTTCACAGAAGAAGTACCCAGGGCCATTTATCATGCATTCCAGGGCCTCACAGCCCCTTTTGCAATCGTGCAACTCCTGACCCAGTTTCTTTTATCATCTGAAAACAGGGAATCACGCAAGTGAGATATCCCTTCAGAGCATTGTTGAAAATACATTAAGTGTAGAGATATCCCAGATCCCTGTTCTAAGCGTTAAAAGTATATCAGCACACAGAGAAAACATCCGGAGATCAATTCTATTATGTTCTAATGAGTTTTGCTTCCCCCTTTTTCATAACGTCTTCAATTTCTTCTGAGACATTTCCTTTGTTGTTCTGCTGCATTTCACTCCTTTTGAGAGTCCAGTGCCAAACCATTCATTCTCTTTTGCACCAATTCAAGTGATCTTTTTATACTGGGGTGAAGGGGGGGACTCATAGTCTTTCATCTGATAACTTCAATAGGTGATTTCTTCCCCTTCTTGAGTATAAATAGTAACTTCTATTGGGACAGATTGACCCCTTCTTGCTTATCCAGAGAACTTAAATTGCTTTCGTTCATTTTCCATACTGCTCCCCTCCTTTATCGCCAGGACTTTGAAAAATGGTGGCCATGCCTCCATGCCAAGCCTCACTTGCTTTGCCTTGGGAATTACCAAAGTCAAGCTTAAAATCCTGCAGGTGGGCCACACAGGGTTTCGGAGGTGAACCCGCCCGCTCCGCAGGTTGCTGCCCTAGACCACGTACAGAAAACTGTCCTCCGGGCCCTGCATGTCCTTGCAGACCGATTCGCCATGTCCCACCACACACCTGCACGGCCCCAGCGTCGGCAGCCGGGGAACTAGGAGAGAACAGCGAAAGCAGCACGGTGGCCGATGACTCCAGGTCAGTGTCTACAACTTCTTGAAGTTTCTTTACACGAATCTTTAGGAGAAGGGCTAAAATAGGAGTGTTCTCAGAGGGTGAAGTGGGTGTGGAACTTAGCCCTGGGTGAGACACGGCCCTGAGGGCCCCTCCATTGTCCCTGTGAGGTGTGTCTTCTGGGTGGCCCTGTGCAGGCCGAGTCTCCTGTGAATGCGGGTCCTCCAGGGCCTGGGCCCGTGATGCCACAGGTACAGGGGACACAGAACAGGGCCCCCACACCTGGCTCTGGACTACAGAAGCCTGGTGGTGTGAAGAGCAGCCCCCTCCAGACGGTGGACTGGCCCCACCCCTGAATCCTCAGGGCCACCTTGGTCCTACTGTCCGGGCAGAACTGCTGTCTCCCCTGGTGCAGGAGGTAGACCCCAGGATGGGTAGGAGCGGGGGTCCCCCTAAACGGGCACACTTGTCGTGGTCCTCTCCCCTCAAATGTCTGCAAAGAATTGTTTCCTTCCTTGATTCATGTCTTCGTTTGCACCATGGCCCCCGCTAGCTTTTCATTTGCCACCATTCCTCATTCTCTTGTCCGGGACCCATCTGTTCACACTTTGTCACCTCTTTTGGCCAAATTCTCTTTAAATGCTTTTGCTCTCCTTACTTTCTCTGCCTGACGGGGGGAGGGACAGGAGTAATTGGAGGCAGATGCCGGTGGTGACCCTAGCTCTCACCCTGACCCCTTGTCCCCCAGTCTTTGCGCACATGGTGCCCCTTCCCTTCCGTGTGCTACTGTCAAAGAAAGCAGGTCCCTCCTTGCTGTGTGCTGGGTGCGTGCTCTATCCTGCCAGCCTTGCCAGTGGTCCTGGGTATGGCTCCTGAGACTGGGAACCCCCAGCTCAGCCTGCTCTGTGTCTGGAGCTGTGGTCAGCTGAGCCTGTCCTCCTCATGGGCAGGGCTATTCACCCTCACCTATTCCCCCAACAGCTGATCAGACCTTGAGGTGAACAGCCAGCCCTAAGGAGCTGCATACAGGGGAGGGGCTGTGCCAGCCTGAGGACTGGGGTTCTGCCCTGTCCCTGACCTCTTGGGGCCCCTCTTCTATAGGGGCAGAGGCAGGACAAGCGTTCCCAGGTCCCTTCCAGTCATGCAATTCTGATTGGATTTTTCTAATTATGGCACGTTTGGATTTCCTTCTGCTCAAAGCAGTGAAGCATCTTTCCATGCAGGCACAACTGGGGCATTTCCCACGCGGTGTCCCTCGCTTGGTGGCTGGGAGAGCACTTGGCACCTTTGCTGCCTACTGGTGGGTGAGCCACGGAGCCCGCTCCAACCTACACCTGGACCGCAGCTGGCAGGCCACGTGACCTGCCAGCAAAGTCTTCCTTTTCCAAGTGCTGTGCGGATCACCAGGGAGGCGTTTGTGTCTCTCCTGGTGACACACAGCTCTTTACAGCCAGCAGAGCTGACTGACAGTCTGGTGAACCATAGGCCCTACACCCTGAGCTGAGCAAGTGTCCAGCCTCCCGTTCATGGCTGGACACTTGCTCCTGGCACAGCCCTCGGGCTACATCTTCTGTGCTCGGGCCTGAGGACCCTGGTGGGCAGAAGGCAGAGGGACCCAGGCCAGCGGGGTAAGGACTCGTCAGCCCATCCTGTGCCCCACTGGTGGGCTGGCTCCTTGCTAATCCTAATGGGGGTCTCCAGCCATTTACTTTGTGAGGACGGGCTTGACATGGCCTGTCCAGGGATGGCCCCACCCAAACATGTGTCAGGACCAGACCAGGACACCTGACGGACCACAAATGCGGCTGTGCTGGGGGTGGGACACAGCTCTCACCGAGGCCCCTCCCCCACCCCCTCACCAGTAATTCCTGCTCCCCACGCAGTTGTTCATCCACTTGCAGTGGTGGTCGAAGCCAGACACACATTTGTTGCACCTACGACCATGTTTCGCTTTCACGCTTCTGGAAGGAAAAATTGGGGAGGGGCAGCCTGTCAGCAACCAGTGCAGGAGAGGGACTGGGTCAGAGCCCCCAACTGCCTGTAGGGGGACAAAAGGGCAGCAGCAGCCCATGTCAGAGTCAGAGAGGACCTGCGCCCAGCGGTGGCGTGCCTTCCCTTGGCCACGCCTGCCACGTGGGGCCAGGGTTTGAGGGAGGCCTGGAGGCCGGGCTCGGATCCCACCATGACCACTGGGCCTCCTTCTCACTGAGGTCCCCAGGTCCTCTGGAGACCCGGGTCCTACCACCCTGTGATCCGGTGGGGCAAGGGCTCATCTGAGAAACCCCAAGGAAGACCGTGCTCCGGCCCCTAAGCACGGGGCGGGGAGGACTGTGTTTGTCTGAGGCCACAGCACCAAACACACGCAGGCCCGAGGCAGCCACTCCTCCTCCGAGCCCAGCCCCCGCCTCTGTGGGGGACAGCGTCTGACCCTCGCGAGTGGTGGGGCCATTGGTTTTGCCCAGCCCCGCCCCCAGCACTCACAGCCCCGCCCCCAGCACTCACAGCCCCGCCCCAGCACTCACAGCCCCGCCCCCAGCACTCACAGCCCCACCCCCAGCACTCACAGCTCCGCCCCCAGCACTCACAGCTCCGCCCCCAGCACTCACAGCTCCGCCCCCAGCACTCACAGCCCCGCCCCCAGCACTCACAGCCCCGCCCCCAGCACTCACAGCCCCGCCCCCAGCACTCACACAACGGCATCACACAGGCTACAGTATTGATCCTGGATGACATGGGCCTGGTGGGCGCGATCGAAAGAAGGCCGAGGTGCTCCGTAGATTTTACAACGGACGCTGGCTTCGGCCGGGTGGATTGTCATTGCAGTGAGGTAAGCAATGTAATGTAAGACAAACCCTCCGCTGGTCACCTGAGGGGTGGTGTGTCAAGGAAACAGCCCTCATCCTGGTCAGCACAGAGCCACGTGTCCCGGCCCTGGTGTCTGGCCAGGAGCTGTGGGCCCACCTGTTGGCAGGACCCAGCACAGCCTCTCTCATTTCCCATTCCTTGCTCCAGGAAGCCAAAGCGGGGGCTGTTGGAGGGAATCTCTCACCCTGGAGCCAGGGCCCCACGAGGTGAACCATTGTTCAACACCTGAGAGTGTGGCTCCCACTTGTCTCACTAAGGCAGCAGGAAGGCCTGTGCAAGCAGGCGGCACCAGGCCACATGCTGAAGTTTGTCCTGGGGTGAGAGCAGGGGGTCTGCTCAGGGGTTACCAATGCATGGGTGGCATTCTGAGCTTATGTTCAAGACAGAAAGAGCAGGCAGAGGGGAGGGAGGACTCACACACCGGCCAGTGAGCTTCGGGGTGCGTGGGCGGCCTTCCCGTGAGCTTCGGGGGGAGTGGGCGGTCTCCCCAGTGAGCTTGGGGGTGAGTGGGCGGTCTCCCCACTGAGCTTGGGGGTGAGTGGGCGGTCTCCCCAGTGAGCTTGGGGGGGTGAGTGGGCGGTCTCCCCAGTGAGCTTGGGGGTGAGTGGGCGGTCTCCCAGTGAGCTTGGGGTGAGTGGGCGGTCTCCCACTGAGCTTGGGGGGTGAGTGGGCGGTCTCCCAGTGAGCTTGGGGGGTGAGTGGGCGGTCTCCCCAGTGAGCTTGGGGGTGAGTGGGCGGTCTCCCCACTGAGCTTGGGGGGGTGAGTGGGCGGTCTCCCCAGTGAGCTTGGGGGTGAGTGGGCGGTCTCCCCACTGAGCTTGGGGGTGAGTGGGCGGTCTCCCCAGTGAGCTTGGGGGTGAGTGGGCGGTCTCCCCAGTGAGCTTGGGGGGGTGAGTGGGCGGTCTCCTCAGTGAGCTTGGGGGGGGAGTGGGCGGCCTCCCCAGTGAGCTTCGGGTGCGTGGGCGGCCTTCCCGTGAGCTTCAGGGGGAGTGGGCGGTCTCCCCATAGGACCCACAGGATCCTGCGTGCTCCCAATCCCTTCAGAGCCTCATGGTAGAATCAAGCCCTGACATCCCGCTTCTGCACCTCCCTGCAAGTCAGCCTCGGTGTGGAGCCATCTGGGCGCTGGGACCCTGTGTGGATGAGCGTCCGTCACAGACGTCCACAGGTGCAAGAAGCCTGAGTGGGGGCTGCTACTGGCCAAGGAGGCTCATCCCGCCTTCATTCTGTGGCCTCTAGCAACCGGTGCGGACACAGGGCCCTAGGGGCCCAGTGTGGGTGTGGAAGCTGTGGGGTCCACGGCTGGGGGGGGAGCTGAGATGACCCTGATGAGGGCGGGCGAGAGCCAAGTGAAGAGAGTCAGACAGAGCCAGGGGAGGAGCTGGAACGTGGGGGGAAGGTGAGCTAGCTGGCAACCAGCCAGGCCCTGGGGGTTCTCTGCAGGGGACAGGACTGACCAGACTCTTCCAGTACCACGTGGGGGACCAAGTGACACGCAGACCCTTCCAAGGCCAGTGGGGCTCAGTGGGGGTAAGGCATGCCGAAGCCGGTGTCAGCCATGAGGACTACACAGCTGACCTGCTGCACTGCCAGCACTGAGCGGAACGAGGCCAGGCCCCTGTACAAGGCGTGGGGTGGAGGGGGGAGGTGCTCAGTGGCTGAGCCAGGCCTCATGGTCACAGCCAGTGACACTAACATGGACCTGGCACGCTGGTCCCCTGCACCTGCTCCCTGAAGCCTGAGGTTCAGGCCAGACGCATACAGCACTGTTTGTGTGGTCACTGGGGCAACAGGAGTACATCCTGACCAGCAGGCAGGACACAGCGGTGACAGCCCAAGACAGTGAGAAGCAGCACTGGGCCCAGGTGCAGGCCCTTCCTGTGCAGTCCTGGAATAGAATGGCCCTTGTCAGAAAATGGTGGGCTAGGTGGCCAGGGGGACAGCCGGGAGGCATGTGGGTGGGCAGGAGGGGTTGGCATGGTCAGGGGGACAGCCGGGGGCCTGTGGGTGGACAGGAGGGGTCAGGGTGGCCAGGGGGACAGCCGGGGGCATGTGGGTGGAGAGGAGTGTGGGTGGGGTGGCCAGGTGGGGCCTTCCCCTGGGCTGCAGGTGTGGTTGGGACTGAGGTGTGTGGCCCAAGCCCTTTGGTCCCCCCTACACTGGGCTCCCACATGAGACAACTTCCCGGGAGTGTGGGGGACAGCATGGCCAGCACTCGGACCCTCAGCCTCAAAGGGAGGCGCCGGGCACCTGACCTCGGTTTGCCCGGCAAACCCTGGAGAGCTCCATGCAGCCAATTTCCCGAGCCGTCCCAAACTAGCAGGGCTGCAGACAGGCATCCCCCCGGAACAAAGAGGTGAGGCTTCCAGGGGGAGGGGACCCCAAGATGCTAGGGCGGCATTCCGCCAAATGCAGTGGGCGAAGCTGACCACAGCCCCTGGGACACGAAGCTGTCCAAAGCGAGAACATGTGTGGGAGACAGCCCACCCGCTCGCCTGACCAAACGCCTCGGCCGGCAGCTCAGCACTCAGCCCAGTCTGCGTCAGCCCTGGATACGCAGGTCACCCACAGGAGTGACATTGCTGAGCGAAGGTCAGCCACATCTAGCCCAGCGTGACCTGGCCGTTCACACTCGGTGAGCTTCACTGAGGGTGGGCTGAGCCCCTGGAATAGAACGGTCACAGGGTGGGTGCCACACCTGCACTGTCTTAGGTTCAAGTTCCTAATAAAAAGGAAGGAGGGTCGGGGTCACACTTTCACTACAAATCAGGAGGTGCCTGGCCTGCCCTGAGGCTCCCTGGGAGTTGTTCTGAGAGCAGGCTGGAAGGTCCCCTAGCAGCAGTCTGTGTTTAATAAATGAACAGCCGGAGGGGCCGGCCCAGGACACGCCCCTCTCACTGCTGACCTCTCCTGTCTGCTGCAGGGAGAGGAGGAGCAGGGCCCACAGCAGGCTCCCACTGCCACAGTCACACCCTGGGGCCAGGCCAGCCCTGGAGTCACAGCCCAGCTTCCCTGTCCTTGCTTGGAGCTTCTCCACCATTGCCTGAGCTCACTTTGCCTCTGGCCAGGATGTCAGGTTAATAAAGTTCTATCAGATTCCAGTGCCATGGGCACAATGCCCCGCACGGATCAGACCGCCAAAAGAAGCACTGCCTCAGGGGTCGCCAATACTGGACGTTGGCCTCTACCCTACACAGAGGTCTGCCTTCCCTGTCCCTTCCCTGTTTCCACTGGGGGACCCCACCCTGCCCTCCACAGGGCCGCGGGCCAGGGGCCTTGCAGGTGCTCAGTGATGCTGGCGCCCCCCAGTGGCCAGAGCATAGCGCCCAAGTGCATCTGTAGAAGCCTGCGGGTCAGTGATGCTGTCGCCCCCCAGTGGCCAGAGCATAGCGCCCAAGTGCATCTGTAGAAGTCTGCGGGTCAGTGATGCTGTCGCCCCCCAGTGGCCAGAGCATAGCGCCCAAGTGCATCTGTAGGCCTGAGGGCCGTGGGGCGGGGGCGTGGCCAGAGGCAGGAGACTGGAAGGAAAATGTGTCCAAAGGCAGCTGAGCTCTGGACAGCTAGGGAAGCCGCAGTGCGCCCACCACTTAGGACAAGCGGGAGGGGCAGCACAGAGAGGGCGCTCAGTCCCTGGGGGTGGGGAAGACCAGGGCAGGTGTGAGCAGGGCGTGAGGTGAGCCTGGCCTCGTCACTGCGCTGCACAGCGCGACCCCTGGACTAAGACACAGGGCCAAAGAGAAACGAGATGATGGGTTATAACCCAGCACGTGAGCAAGACCCACAGTTCGGGGCTGAACTGGGTCCCAAAGGACACTGAAGTCCTAACCCTCAGGACCTGCGAATGTGACCTTATTTTTCGGATGAAGTCCTTAAGGTGGGTCCTAATCCACGTGACTGGTGCCCTTATAAGAGGAGATTAGGACACAGACATGCACAGGGGAACAAGTACAGAAGGACAGAGAGGAGGCGGCCATCTACCAGCCCAGGGACACCTGAGGCCACAAAGCTGGGAAAGAGGCCTGGAACGGGTCCTGTCCTAGAGCCTTCAGAGGGAGCACAGCCCTGCCCCCACCTTGACATTGGACTTCTGGCCTCAGAACTGAGAGAGAATACATTTCTTTGATTAAGCCACCCTGTCTATGGCACCCACTATGGCAGCAACCAGGGGAAACTCACGCAGCACAGTCCATGCTGCCGCCAAGGGGCTGCTGGCCTGGCTGCCACCTGCAAACAGGCTGATGTCACAAGAGGACCAAACAAGAGACACGGATCCCATGCTGCCCTCACGCACCCCGCTGAGCTGTAAAGGCAGACGTCTCTGGGGTGCCCCACAGAGCACGGCCACCCGGGAGGACCTCAGATGTGAAAGCCCACAGCGAGCCATGTGAAGGCTGACCTGGAAAGCTCTGCGTGGGACAGGGCTCCACAGCACACACCTGACAGAGGCTGGGCTGTATGTGCTGATGTCCTTCCTTATTAAACTCACTTTTCTTCATTGGACAACACACACTGACCCCTGTACATCCTTGGGAAAGCTGCGGTGGGTCAGGTCTCCACCTCCCCCAGTCCCCCGGCTCCCTGCCCCCACCCCAGGACCCTGGCCGCCCCCCTCCCCACCAGGCGCAGTCTCCCTACACCAGGGGCAGGTGAGGGGCGGACACTGCTGTGTGAGCGTCTTTACATTTAGCCAGGACCCTGAGCCAGTGAGACACACAGAGAACAGGTGTGTGAGGGTTCAGGCTCCGTGACAATGGGGGTGCACAGGGTGAGGAGTGGGGAGCGGGAGAGGACACCTGTGGGTGACTCAGGGTGGAGGACAGAGCACAGAGGAGTGTCACAGCAGGCACAGGAGCCCCTCTGTCTGAGGAGACCTCCCGTGGCCCTGCCCCACCCTAGACCGCAGGCAGGTGCTGCCCTCCCTAAAGGATACAGCGTAGGTGATGTACTGCCACTCACGGGGCAGCATGCGGATGAAGACACAGAACATGGCCAACACATGGGTCAGGAACATGGCCCAAGCCACCACCTGGAAGGGATCGAAGGGCTTCGACCAGCCGTTCACTCTGGACCGGCGAGGTGGCAATGTCCCCTTCGCCCTGATGATACAGTCTGGGATGACCCGTCTGTGGCTCCCATGGCAGCAGTCCATCTGCAAGATGGAGGAAGGGAGCACAGCAGACCGTGGGCCTTCTGCCGCAGCCCAGCATGGCTGGGAGACCCCAGAGGCAGGAACCCACCACCCAGCATCGCCCGGGGCCTGCTGTTGATGGCAGAGTTGGCAGGGCGGGGCCAGAGTGGGGCCAGAGTGGGCAGGGGGTCCTCCATGGGGGACCAAAGGCAGTCCTGTAGAACCTACCCGAGCCACAGTCACCATGCAGCTCTGGGAAATGGAAGGGGCACCCACCCAGAAGGACCCAGGGGTGTGCAGGGGACAGTCTGCAGCAAGTGCACGGACTGTCTGAAGACCCATCAGTGCCGGAGGAAAACCCACATGAGCATGAGGCCCTCACCCCGGGGAAACCGAGGCCATGCAGGGAAAGCAGAGTCTGCTGCTGTGACCCGGTGATGTGTGTACTCAACTGAAATCTGCCCTCAGAATTCTTCCTGAAAGTTCCCCTCAAGCACAGCACCAGAGACCACATTTCCAGAGAGTTCTGTGTTAGTCCTCCCAGGACAGGGAAGACCCGCCGACATCCAGGCATCCTGGTGTCACCCAGGGATAGCGGCTGGGAGGGACTGTGGTCCCTTCTGTCCAGTCAGGTGGGCAGGAGCCACCGGGATAAGAAAGGACATGGCGTTGGTTGGGGAGACTGTGGAACAGTGAGGGTGTGGGGGAGGGGTGGACGATGTCTCACAGCTGCTGCAGGGGGACTTTTGGAAAACTCTGCCACATTATGCACTGTGCAGAGCCCTTCATGTCCCTTCAGAATAAAATGCGCAGGAAATGTAGTTGATAAAACTGAATTTCTTTGGGAAGAGACTTTTGTTGGAAAATATTCAAAGACTATTTCTTATGAGCTATAAATTCCCTTGGGGATTTTCCTAAGAGCGTGTTTCAGCGGCTGTTCACTCTGATACTCTGGGTGTGACACCAGGTAGACATGAGGCTGCAGTGGCCCCGAGCTTCCTTGGGTTACATGAGAATTTCAGGGAGACCTGCGACAAGACCACATTTATAAAACAGGCGGTGGGGGGAAGAGAACACAGAAAGGTAGTATTTGTATAAAAACACGATTCCCACATCAAAACCACATGCAGCTACAAGGCCAACCACAGAAAACACATGGCCGAAAGTCAAAATCCCAGAGTGGGGAAGGCAACATCACGGAATTATCGCAGATCTGGGAACAGAGGTGATGAAGTGATTATTACGAGAGAAAATTTCAATGACATGGAGACAATGTTACCCCTGGGATTTTGCACAAAAGGCAATGTAGAGGATGTAAGAGAAGAAACAAGGAAAAAAGGGGAAGAAAATGCGTCTGCAATTCAAGGGATTCAAGACTTTAGACCTGAAGCTTCAAGAGCCAGACAGGAGTCGTGACAAAAAGAAATAAGATTACCTACACTAACTATACGGACACCTGAAAGCGGGAACTGGCTTCCGATTTTGTAGAATTTAAAACAGAGCAGCTCTTCCAGTTCAGAGAGTACTTTGAACCAAAATAGACACAGCCAAGCTATCAGTCAAGCATGAGAGCGAAAGGAACGTGTGAAGCCTTGGAACATGTGAAGACTCAAAGTACCTCACACAAGTTTACTCCATCAAATCGGAAAATTACCCACAGCAGTGAGCAAACGAACCTACAAGTATGTCTGAATCTACAATAAAATCAACTTGAAATAACGCCTGATGACAGAGCAATGAGCCTGTGAGACGCGCGGCGTGTATGCTCGGCCCCGATTTCCTAGGACACAGACCTGCACACCGTGGTGAAGTCTGCCACTCTCCAAGGCTCTGTGGGTTCTTCAGGGACAGAGGGCACCTGGGAGAGAGCAGATGGTGAGTGAGCGGGGCCGGTTTGCCCCCTCATCCCGACCTCCCCCCTCAGCAGGGTCTTCACTTGTCTTCCTAAATGAAAACCAAGAGTCCTTTTCACCTAGTGTGAAATATGTGCAAAGGGAAATCGTGTGTTTTCTAGTTCAAATTCTTATCTCTTAGGAGATCAGATCAGTTCAAACAAACTGGAACCAAACCCCTGGCTATCAACAAATGTGCCACTTCCTGTTTCCTTCTGGGTGAAAGCTGCACAATTAAAGTGGGCTCCCTGGGAGCACCCCCCAGTCTCTCTGTGCGGACAGGGGGCCCTATCTGGTGACAACCCCCTTCCCCAGAGGACACGCAGGGAGCCACGCGAGGTAATCAGAGCCATCCACCTCCAGCCACCCATCCACAACTTTGAGGACCCTGTGCTTGGGGCCTGGCCTTCTGGGAAACAGCACTTCCTGCTGGAGATTCAGCTCTACCCTGCCTGCCAGCGCCGGCCGCCTGCCAGTCCCATGCTTCCTCCACCAAGCCCACTGTGAAGTGTGGAGTGGGAGGGGGTGCTGCTGAGGACCCAGGGTTACGGCAGCAGCACAGTGGAGTCTGTGTGTCCCAGGGACAGACAGCAGTGGCCAGGGCAGGTACCGACTCCCTCCCCAGCCAGCAACAGCAGCAGACCAGCAGGCAGCTCCACCACGCGGCCCCCCTGGTCAGGCCCCAGCTCCGCCACGCGTCCACCCTGGTCAGTGCGTAGCTTTCCAAGGGGAGTACTTCGAAGGTGACCATAGTGATATTCAGCAATGAGGTGGGTGGCACTTTTTCTAGGATGAGTTTGCGAACTTAATTGTCTGACCACGTGCACACCACAACCACACACACACACCACGTGCACAAACCACTGACAAACACACATCATACACATTGAACACAGACCACTACACATACATATCACATACATACATACCACACACACAAACGTACACATCACACACACCCCAGCACAATACACCCACCACACCACACATATACACACACCCCACACACAACACACCCACCACAGCACAATACACCCATCACACCACACAAAATCCACTCACACACGCTCGCATATACCTCACCATTCACACACACACTCATTTTGGTTTCTGGACTCATTTCTCACTTCTGACCTCTTTCATGTGGTTTCCTTGGCCTGGAATCTTGACTCACCTCTGCCCCTCCCCCAGCACTCACCTTGTGCCCCGTCCTAGTGTTACTTCCTCTCCATGTCCTCCCAGGCAGCCCCACCAAGTCTGAGTTGGGCCCTTCATTTATTCCTTCCATAGATGTTTTAATTAATCCCGATTCATTCTAAGGACTAGGAACATCCATGATGTCATTGGAGGGCAGACTTCTAGTGTTGGGCCCAGAAAATTAGCCCTGTTTGGGGCTTGATGGTGCCTGGGTCCCCTTTCTGCCCTATTTCAGTTCCTGCCTTGTTTTTCATTGTCCCTCAGCTTTATAGTCTGTGTTTTGGTCCACGATGCATCGGAGCTGAAATGACCCCCCAAGGTAGTGCTCACCTCCAGGCCCCCGGAGCCCCAACACAACCATGGCCGACATTCATGGAGCTTTGCCAAGCCGGCCCATGGTTACGGAGGGAGGCAGAAGGGGTGGCTTAGCCAATGGGCGGGTGACCACCCTGCCAGGACCTCCTGCCTCCCCTCTTCTGCGGGTGTAGAAACAGCCCCTTCTCACACTGGGCCTGTCCTCCCTGGGGACAAGGCGTTCTGGCACACCCACACACAGGCTAAGGATGCTGACCTGGGCACTCCCAACAGCATCTTTATGACACCACGACCTCTGTGCAAACATTCCTGAACTCTGTCACGGAACACAGATCCCAACAGCTTCTGAGTCAGTATTCTGTCTGCTCTGAGTCCTGCTGGGTCCTGGTACCTTCATGGACCTCCAGAGGGTAAAGCTGTAGTGCCCTGGTGAAAACAGAAAATAAAGCACTTACCTCCCTAACAGCCAGAACCCACTCTTCACAAGTATCACAAATGTCCTGGCTGAACAGAAAAACATGCACACGTCTGGCTCAGCCCAGGCCACACTGAGGAGGACTGCCCAGGCAGGACCTCAGGGGCTCCCTGGTTGACACGCCCAGGGTACCTCATAAAGCCAGGGCCCCACTGCCAGGTGTGGGGGAGGGAGGGTGGGCACAGCCCCCTGGACACGCCCCACTGCCAGGTGTAGTGAGGACAAGCCCAGGCCCTCTGGAGACCCCGTGGAGAAGGTGCCCACACACCTGGTGGCCAGTGAGCAGCGTCACCCTTTATCACCTGACTTGATTCCTTTTACATGGTCCTCAGTTGTGACTAGAACACTTCCTATCACAGCCCCTCAGTGAAAAAGGGGTCAGCTCATGCCGCCTGACCTGCTTCAGAAGCTCAGTGCCCGAGGAGCCGATCCTAACTTTCCTCGTCACACGTGGCCCCGTCAGCTGTTTTGCTCCAGGAGCCCAGACTCGCAGTCTGTCACACTGTCCAGGGCGTGGGCGTCTCTGGGTCACATGCAGGGACCATGGCACAGACACAGCCGCCTGAGCTTGGAGGCCCTGTGGGCTGGTCCCTTGGTGGCCACAAAGGGGCCGTGGCAGAAGGAGAGGCAGGAAGTGAGGGACACATGAATACTCTGTGCCGAGTGGGGGGTACGGGGGTGTCACGTGTCGGGGAGGGTTTTCTCCCAAGGATGGCCAGCCAGAGGGGTCACAGCACCCTCCCTCGTGCCCTGCTTTTTGCCTCAGTGTCTCAATCCTTAAGCTCCAGAAATTCCCAGTTCCTGCCTGTGGGGTCCAAGTATTCCTATCAGAAGGCCCCCACATGTGGGCCGATCCCCAGTCCCTTCCTTGGTGGGGATGGGGAGGGTAGACAGGGTAAGCTCATTTTCCATCCGCAGAGGTGGCTTCCTGTGGGCTCCACTGGTCCCGGGCACCATGAAACTTCCTAGGGAAGCCACTGGCGCCGGGGCATTCTGAGCAGCGGAGGGCTGGCTGTGCTTCTCCAACATGTGCTGTGTGCGGCCCTGCTACCAGGCGCCTGTGGTGGCCAGGGGTCTGTCTCCCAGTAGACAGCTGGGCCCAGACATACAGAGGCACAAGACACAGAGAAACGAGCAGGTCACTGGGCTGCCTGGGCAGGGCCAGGGGCTGTTTGGAGGGAAGGGGCTCTTCACGAGTTAGGGCTTATGTTGTGTGACACGTGGCCATGACAGCCTTTCTGGAGAGCCAGGGACCTCTCCGCTGGGCAGGGACCCAGGCCCACAGGGCTGGTGCTGCGACTGACCTCTGGTCATGGTCAGTTCAGCCATTAGTTCCCAGCCGCCCGGCCTCGCCCTCACCTGGGCTTCCATTTCTTACATGAGGCAGTGCCATCCGAAGGGGCAGTGAAGGAGCAAAGCATCATTGGGATGACAGGGACGCTTATCCTGGAAACTGCGCCTGACCACGGGCGAGCAGGAGGAGACAGGCCTGGGAGGCTCTTCTGGGATCACCAGCCTCTCAGGCCCCAGGGGATGATGGGGTATGGGGGCTGAGTCCCCAGGCCACTGTGGGGTGGGTGGTAGCCTCCCAGGGCCCCTAGACACCAGTACTGCCTGTGGGCAGGCCTGAGCTGGCACCAACAGAGCTGCACTGACCTCCACCCAGAAACTGCATGCAAGTGAGGTAAGAGCCCAGACGCCCACAGCTGACCAGGCAGCCACCAGGACTGCCAGGCACCGCTGTCCATGGTGCTGCCCAGGCCAGGCCCTTATCGGGCTCCCACCAGGTGCCAGGCCAATGTGGTACCAAAGAGACCCAGGGCAGACAGTCAGGCTGCCAACAGCACATGGAGGCAGAGGTTGTGGGAGACATCAGTGCCGTGATCCCCAGTAACTAAAAACCAGGGTACTGCACCCCTTGGAGAGGGCAGTCCGTTTACGGCACCTTCACTTTCAACAGGACGTGACTCTGAGAAAGCCCATAGCTCGTGGACAGCAATGTCACCGCTCCTGTGCATGGCAATGCATCATCCAGCTCTGGCCGTGTCGTCTTCACAGTGCTTCAAAGGGCTTCCCCGTAACTGAAGATGAACACCATCTGATCTTGCACAGAACGTGCTTCTCCAGACACGTGTGCAGCGCACGGATGGTGCAGGGTGGCCACTCAGCCATCGCTCTGGAAGCTGGTGACCTCAAGACCAGGGGTCCTGAAGGCCGACGGGCCCCAGGGCAGCTCCCCTGACACTGAAGGAGGCCACCAGGAGGGTGTGGGAGGTCACACTACTCCAGGGCACCCCAAGTCCACAGGTGGTGGTCTCCAGCCTGACCCAGATCCAAGGCGACCTCAGCTGCTCACGCCTTTGAGAAATGACCCTCCCTTGGCGATGTCTTTGCTTCCTGGAAATAACTTTAGAAGCTGCAAAATCAGGGCCTGCTCACTGTATAAACATTAGGAAACAGGCATGAGAATGGAGAACCTGCAGAGGGCCTCCCCTGTGCAGACGCAGAAGGGAGTTGACCAGGAGCACTGTGAAAGCGTTACAGCCACTCTTGTCCCCTCAGCGGTTGGCCCTTCCCACAACGCAGACCCGCCTGCACTGACTTTGTGGAATGGACGACACCTCATCACCTGTGACTGACCGACATGCCTGAAACTCAGGCCGTCCACTTCAATCTGTTGTAAGCAATGCTCTGTCACTGCATGCAGTCCTGCTGTGCACACAGCTGAGATCCTGGGGGTGCCCCTCACTGCAGGGAGAGAGGGGGTGGGACGGGGTGGGCCGGGCAGGGACACGCATATACACACACACGTGGGCTGACAGAAACGCTCTGGACTCACAGTGACGGGGGCTGCACAGCACCGTGAGTGTACAAACGCCACTGAGCTGCGTATTTAAAATAGGTAACGGATCGTTTATGTCATGTGCATTTTACCAACACAAGACTCCACAGAACACGAAGGCCTTGCGTCCGCGTCTTCCCGTCCTGAGGCTTCCTGCCCTGCAGGCCTGGAGCTTTCTGAGTGGAAGGCCATGGGCCCGTGTTTTGGGGCCTCTGCTGCCTGCACTGTCTGCCACCCTGGGAGGTGGACGCCACTCCCTTCGGGGAGGTCTGGGGCCCTGGGCGGTGCCACAGTGCACTCTGCCCAGTCGCACTGGCACTGGAATGAACTTGGGTCACGGAAGGGCAGTCTCCTGGGAGGTGCCCCCACCCAGAATCTGCCCTCCATCCCATGTTCAGGGACCCCCACCTGAGTCCTAGTGGAGGCAGAGCCCCTCTCCCATCGCAGGCTGGAGACCCAGCTTCTGCCCCCCCAGCCTTGCTGACATCGCATGTCAATGCAGAGACGAGCGGCTGGGGTGAGGCTGCAGGGCAGTGAGGACGCAGTGGCTCTGAGGCCAGCAGAGGGCCAGCTGCAGGGCTGGGGCCAGCTGCAGGGCTGGGGCCAGCTGCAGGGCTGGGGCCAGCTGCAGGGCTGGGGACAGCTCTGCAGCCGCGGGGCTTGCACTCCTTTGCTGAAGCCGTTAGTAAATTCCTTTCCTGCTTCCACCAGCCACAGCTGCTTCCTGATGCTTCATCTGTGATGTGTACCTTTCACCAGACATCTATGGAGGACCCTGAGATTCCAGACAGGGCTTCAGCCAGTCCTCGTCGCCCAGGCAGGCAGTGGCCAGCAGGGCCGTGTCCAGTGGTGCTTGTGGGGCCAAGGACGTCACACTACCCACTGCCTCCCAGTCACACATGTTCTCCCCCAGGACTGACCCACCCCAGGAAATAACGGACTCTGCAGTTTTCTGTTTTCACCATGAGGTAACAGAGCAGGAAGCTGTGTGGGGTGGGTGCAACCCCAGACATCACTGTGGGTACCAGAATTGGACTGGACCGCGCGAGACTGTGACCAGGAAGAATGGACACTGTAACCTCATGTGACAAAGGTTTTTTACTGAAAAGCCACTCAAAAGGGGACACCTAGCAGTGCTGTAAATAATTTTACGCATTTACAGTCTTTGTGCTTCTTTTTAAGATCTGTACTTACAGTGTGCAAATATAAACAGGCGTCCAGTAAACACATCAGAACAGAAAACGTGTAAGACTTGCCCGTAACTGGTGGGGCAGCTGGTGGCCTCTAAGTCTCCCAGCAGGAAGTACCCCTTTCTCAGGCATGTGAACTAACCCTCAACTCCCAGCCTGTCCTGGGCCAGGACGGGGCACGGCCAGCTCCCCACAGGCTCCTGTGTGGCTCCCATGGTGACTTGCCTCAGAAATGTGGGGATGTGGGGCCCGGGGGGCAAAGAACATGCAGGACCCCCAACACATGTAGACAGGTGCTCCCTCGTCTGCTGCCCCAGGGGCGCTCATGGAGGATGTGGGCAGAACAGGTACGTCCACACCGGCCTCCGAGAAGGGCTGTACCGACGCCGTTGAGGCTCAGACAGACCACACCAGCTTCATAGGCTCTTGTCACACACCCTTTATGTAGGATTTCCACGATTCAGGGTTCACGGCTGTCTACAGAAACACTGCATCTGTGTGCAGCCGACATGATATCAGAGACAATTCACCACCGCCCCGGCTGCTTCCTGCACGCCAGAGGGGACAACACAAAAGTATGTCTCACGAAAAGCACTCTACGTGCAAATGAAAACTTAGAAAATAAAAACAAACAATCCAAGACTATCTACAAGGCTAGCTCTTTGTAGAGGCTGCAGGTTCTGGAGACTGAAGAAACTCGTACGGGTCGTGGGTCACCTCTGGCTGCTCACCAACACTGAGGCGAGAAGGGCTTCCTGCAAGCGAGGGAAAGACGGGCCATTTCAACGGGTCTGCACATATGGCCCAGGCACAGCAGGTGCTGGGCCGAAGTCATGTGTCTGTGTCTCTGCTGTCAGCACAGCCCAGGACTCAGCCAGAGCAATGGCGCCCAGGCCACCCCCACCTCTCCCAGGGTACACGCCACCCCCCATCTCTCCCAGGGTACAGGCCAACCCATCATCTCTCTAGGGAACCTACTTCGTGTGCCGTTTATCACAAGGTTAATGGGACCGAAAACACTGGTCCTTATTCAGAGCTTTTGTCAAACCTCTACAGATGATACCCCTACCCCTCAAATGCCAAGACTTATTCTCTGAAAGAATCATTCAATATTTGTATCTGGGAACTGAAACTGTAGCGTGGACACAGCCCAGCAAATTGAAGGAGCCTCAGGGCAAATGTTTGGTCCCCTTCCTGGTGGGGCTGTGACATCCTGGCAGGGTACTGAAGAGCCAACACAGCCACTCATTAAACACGACGTCCCCTGCCCAAGGAAGGTGATGTGCTCTCTCCAAATAAGAGTCCTGGAGGAGGGCACTTGTTCAAACACTGTTTTAGGACTGAAAACAGGAACACTGGGAAGAAGCACTCATTTCCAACATCTAACTCCATGTGGCTGTCAGGGTCCTGGCCTCGTTCTGCCCCGACCAAGGGCCTCAGGAGGCAGCCACCTGGGACTCTTCCTGACACGTGGACTGCTGGCATCTCCTGGCCAAGGTCACACATTTCTAACACTAACTAAATTCCACTCCAATACGTCACTTCAGGGCAGCCGCCTGATGAGGGAGGCCCGTCCTCTGTGCCCTCACGAGCTCCGGCCCCCGAGGTCCTCAGTCTGCCCTGACTGGCCTCATCCCCGTGCGGCGGGGGTGTCTGGGCCTGAGGCCCGGGGGGCTGCCTTACCCAGGTGGTGCTGGTCCCTGTCCGAGGTATTGGACAGGGAGCTGAGGTTGGACGACGGCCGGGAGCCCCCGCGCTCTGCCTGCGCCTCCTGCAGGTCCTGCAAGAGCTTCGTCGTCTCGTCCAAGTGCAGGTGGCCGTCATCATGGTCCAGCTCCTTCTTCACTTTCCCTGCCAAACACAGGACGACGGGACATCGGCCCAGGTCACCAGGCAGCGTGGAGCGCACTGCATGCTGGCACTAGCAGTGTGCACCGTGACCTCTCCCTCGTCACTATGCGCACTCAGGACGACCCCTCAGGTGACGCCAGAGGAGCACGAGCAGCTCACAGGGCAGGGGGACACGGTGGGAGTGCACTGGAGGGGGAGGAGGACGACGGGAGGGGTGACGCGCTGACAAGGAGCCAGGTGCCAGCTCAGCGTGAGCCACTGCACGCACAGGACTGGCCTCCTGTTGTAACAATCAGAAAGCAGGACGGTGTGAGCGGAGGCCTGCCGACACCGGGACCGGGCACAGGCCACAGCCAGGGGGGGACCTGCGGGGCCGGGCAGTGAGCCGGTGAGGACGCGCTGCCCGGCTTGCGAGTGAGAACCCGCCAAGCATGGTCCTGCATCCGCCAGGGAGGTCAACAGCTCACACACGCTGTGACCACCTGTGTCCCCAGCATGTGGAAGGGTGTGGCCTCCACCAAATGCAGCTCTGTGCCCACCCTAAGAATGTGTCAGAGGAAACCGTGGACAGGCACCACAGCTCCAGGTTGCCCCACGGCCCGTCCAAGCAAGGCCCAGCACGGGTCAGAGGCATGCGACCAAGTCTAGCACCCAACAGCGTCACTGCAGAGCCTGGATAAACCACCAGCAGGCAGGTGACAGAGCAGGAACACACAGCTAACCAGGGAGGAACACCATAGAGACGCGGGGACGGGCAGACGGTGCGTTCAAACAGCGACTGGGAACACGCTCCCCGTGTTAGAGAAGGCACGGGGGACGATGGCGCTGGGAAGGCGGAACGGAGCTGGATGAACACGGAAACCCCAGCAGGCTCCATGGCAGCTCGGCCCTCGAGGACACAGCACGGGATGGCCCCCCACTCAGCAGAGACTCAACAACAAATGGGCAGAATCAGGGCACAGCCAAACTTCCCACACTTGATCAAAGATAAACCCCTGGGACCAAGAAACTGAATGTAACCCAGGAAGAATAAACCTAAAGGAAAGCTCACCAGGCACCTTAGGACCAAACTGCCGACAACCAGCAGGAAGGAGGAAGGAACCCTGACACGCAGCCAGAGGAACAAAGTGTGGTGTGCACTTTGTCCAAAGCAGAGCGTCACCGGAGCAGCTCGAACCACTCGCCTCTGCAGCCCAGGCTGCCCGTGGCCGGTGGCTGGGATTTCAGAAGGGCTGCCACCACCCGAGTGACAGGAGGGCTCACTGTGCCTCGGCCACCTGTGATCACAGGGTTAAGCTGAACGCCCGCTTTCCTTCTGGGAGCCCGGCACTGGGGGTGTGCCGAGCAGAGGGGCGACGCTGTCACACTGCTGCCGGGACACAGGGGAGGGGGCTGTGGACGCGGCACCTGGTCTCCAGGCTCTCCCCATGTGCCTTTCCTTTGTGGAGTGTGGTCAGTGTCCTTTTGCTGTAATAAACTGCAGCCATGAGGACAACCATATGCTGAGGTCCTAGGGAATCAGCAAACCTGGGGATGGCCTTGGGGATCCCCGAATACTGGGAGAATAGAAAACCAACAGCAAGATGGCAGACATGAGTCCAGTCACACCAGCAGCTACATTACACTCAAATGGGCTAAAGACACTGCAACCAGAAGGCAGAGTGTCAGGATGGATAACAAAGCAAGACCGTACTTCATGCTCCTGATGGTCTGACAAAACCACCTCGGCGCTATCTACACTGGCCTGTCACTGTGTGTGGGGGGGGTCTGTTTTGTGCCTTTCAGGAGGTTTAGCAGAATCTCCAGCCTCCACATGTGATGCCAGAAGCACGGCAGCCCAACTGTGACACACACAGGTACCTCCAGACATGGCCACAGGTCCCCCGGGGGAGCTGCTCCTGGTGAAAGCACAGGTATGTCCAAGGAAAAGAGGGGAGAAGCTGCACCACGACCACCACCAGAGACCCGGAGCTGGGATGGCAGCGTGGACTTCTAAACACCGAATGCTGGGTAGGATGTGGGGGGCACTGCCCACAATGGGGTCAGCAGGCCCCAGGGGAACATGCCGGAGGCACACGCGAGCACTGAGGCACTGATGCAGGCGCAGCAGGATGGAAGGGCCCAGCAATCTGAAAGCTGCAGCCTGAATCGGGAAGGAGACCCAGGAAGCCTGGCCCATAGCCATCTGCAGGGGGCCCCGAGGACAGGGGGCCACCCCGCCAGGCTGGGCCACCTTCCTGGGAGCCGGGATGGGCAGCACGTGACAGCCCCGTGCCCCTGGGGACCGCCTCTCAGGCTGTGTGGAAACAAGGCACCAGGAGCTGAGCCTCCCGACCCAACCACAGTGCGACAGGGGGTCGCTCCCGGCACAACCTACCCAGAGAGCCGAGCATGGAGATGTCCAGAGAGACGTCAGAATACGACTTCACTGACACAAAATCCAGCACGGAGCTGCCATCTCCTAGGGAGTCCCCAGCCTGCAGAGGACAGGAAACAGAAAAGGAAAGACAGCTAAGTGGGCAGTGAGCACCACTGGGAGGACGGGCCTGCAGTCGTGTCCACTCCCAGGAGTAGGCGAGACCAAGCTGTGTCCAGTCCATGCCGCGGCCCAGGGACCAGTGGAGGTGAGCCCACGAGGAGCCACCACCGAGAACAGCAATGCCAGACGGACGGACAAAGGCTGCTGGCTCTCTGGGGACCTGCGGGTGCGGAGGGAGCGTGAGGCAGACAGCATCAGGTAGGTGCACAGAACCTGAAGAGCCCACCGCTACTTCTCAGGGACTTCACGTAAGTCACGTGGCAGGTTGCAAACCACAGCACTCTCTTTCCTCCTCGCAGGGAGCCTCCCGAGCCACACACTGCAGCCCCCCAGCGCTCCTGCCCTTGGGGTGCACCTGTGCTCCTCTGTGGAAATGGCCGTGTCAATTCCAGCTTTGCATGGTACAGAAATGTCCCCACCTTCTCTGAGACCTTCTCCCCTACCACACACATATCTTCTTCCATCCCATTTGTGACTCTCTGAACACTAGGATTTTAGGGTTCACATGTAGCTATATTTTAAGCAAACATTTCAGGGGCCATCTAAGTACTCAAAATTCTGCCAAATCACATTCACTCACTGGAGTGCCAAGTCCTAAATCACTATAGACAATTTAGTGTCAAAAGACGGTGCCGTCCCCCACTGGACACTTTGGAGTCACTGTCTTTTCACCAAATAGTTAAGAAACAAAAGCGCCACATGCCGGACACTGCGAGTCCGTGGGCCTGGCTTGTGCAGATGCCCTTCCACGCCCCCCACTCCACCCTCGGCCGTCTCCCGGGGCTTGGACAGGACCCGCACTGCCCGCTCGGTGGGAGAAGGTGTCTACCTCCATCCAGCGACTCACAGGGACCCAGTGACGGGAGGGAGCTGAGGCTGCTGCTCCCGAGCAGGGGGCACCAGGCCTATAACCCCGTGCCTGTTGGGTTGTCTTGGCCTCGGTGTGAGCCCTCTGCCATCGGGCTTTCTTGGCCTCGGTGACCCGTGAATTTTCTTCTATCCTTGGCTTTCGTAAAACCTACCTCTGTCTGTGCCAAGTGATCTCTCCCAAGAGGAACTGTTACTGTCACGACTCTGACCATCAGCACATCAGGCTGAGCTCATGGTCACAGAGCCTGGTGATGGGCCAGGCCCCACAACAACCCGACCTCTGTCCATTTCATTGCGTCCCGCTCATGCCCCTCATGGTGTCATCCTTCCTCATAACCAGAGACTGAGGCTTAGAGTTGTCAGTCACCCCACACAGGGCCCTTATTCCTCAGACTCAGGGGGGACCATCCCACAGTGTGTCTTCCAGGGATGTTACAGGTTTACGTGACGATGCTACAGCACAAAGCCATCTGGAGCTCATACAGATCCTGAAAACTGGTTTGCTCACACCTTATTCCACCAGTAAAAGGGCACTAGAAGCAGATTCCCAAGGGACCACCGCAGAGCAACGCCCCCCCACACACACACGTGTGCACATATCCCAAAGAGCATTCCCAAGCTGGACCGCCCCAGGGCTCACCTACGGGGAACCAATCTGGCATTGACCTTCCCATTGGCCACTTCTGCTCGCCAAGTGAGGAGGTCTCCATTCTGAGACACCATTGAAAATGTTACCATTGAAGCTGGTGCCTTTGAGAATGTTAAAAAGTGAAGCCTAAGGCAGAAACATCTGGGAGCCGAGTGGTGACAGAAGCATATCACCAGATACCACGAGGGGCACGAGCAGGATGGAATGAAATGGACAGAGGTGGGCGCCTCGTCATGTGGCAATACCAGGAGGCCCCATGTGGACAGCAAAGCAGAGAATGGAGCGGAGACCCGGGACGGAGATGGCCACGGCCTCCAGGGGTCCGGAGAGGGGTGGAGAGAGGGTGCTGTGTGACAACCGCACAAGGAGTGACAAGGGGCCCCTTCTGAAAGCTGTCCACAAGGAGGCCCTGGTGACCGAGCAGGGGTGTGTGCCAGGCTCCCAGCTCAAGGTGGCCTGCTCACGTGCCAGCTCTTCAAAGACGTGTGCGGGCTTACGCTCTATACCACAGCGTCTGCAGAACCCCGGCTGCCTCTTGTACCCAGCTGCACTGGCAGCCACATCTACCCTCGGAAGAGACGCCGTGTCACCTTTGGTATGTCACTCAACAGGTGTCAACCACGGGAGGCTGACGCTCCTGCCCATGTAACACCTGAGGCCCAGGCGCACGTCCTGCCCAGCGTCCTGGCATCTCTGCTCCAACACCGGGACTGTGTTCAAAGCCCACTGTCAACACGTGCACGCCAAGGGATTCCCAAGGGACAGATGGGGGGAATCTTAGCGAACCATGGTTTCCTCGGAAACCATCTATGCTGGGCGCTGGTGAGGCCCCGAGGACCTAGTGCTGCCAAGCTCGTCCTGCTCACGAGTGTGCAGCACACATGCGCCCAGCCGCCAGCACAGGGCACCTGCCTGATGGTGTGTGCACCTCAGGACCTGAAGGACCCACTGCAGACAACGTCCCCTGCATGCCCTGCAGGCCCCAGGGCAGGACCTCCCCCGTCCACCACCCGGCACCTATGCATTCCTGAGTCTGGATTTACAGGTGTTTACTGGGGCTTTACACCCTGCACCCTAAGCCATTAAAATGGGGGGAAGGGCGAGACTACCACTTAATTGTATTCATCAGAAACGCAATTAGTCTCTAAATAAGACAGTACACGGCACTCTCTCAACCACCCCATTTCAAAGCCGGAGCAGGCCCGCCCTCTGGGCCCTACTTACACGTCTGTGGGACTCACCTTCACTTCATCTGGGGGCTTCATCGGGATGTTTCTCCTCTGCAAAGCAAAACAGGCGGGAAACCAGTTGTTCCAAAATGATTGTATACAGAAGGACCATTCATCCACGTCATAGACACACGTGACGGCTTTCTGACTGCTCCTGGGCTGTCCTCATCATGTTCCCACTCTGTTGTGAATCAGAGCCGGACCCCGACGCTTCTATGTAGCCAGCAGGTGACTAACCCACCTAACCCCACCCATAGACCACCAGTACACCCAGCGCCAGCCATGATTCCGGAAGGGCTGAGTGCCCATGAGCACAGCAGGCAAGATGGAGGGGAAGGGGCGAGAGGACACCCACCCTTGTTTCTGCAGCATCAGATGGCGGAAAACAAAAAGGAAAACATCAGACGTTGTACCTGAGTCTCAAGGGCAGCTCAGGAAAACACCGGGCCTGGGCCTGGTGGTTCCATGTAGGAGACCCAATCCGCCTGACACCAGCTCAAGTCCTGATGGGGCAGGATGCCCGATGCTGCCACTGCCCTCGGACTGGCAGAGCTATGGGGCCATGTGTCCTATTCATTGGCCAGCACAGCGCCTGGAAGAGGGCTCAAGCTTGACCACTACTGTGTGACCAGCCTGCATGCTGCCCTGAGCCACTGTCCTGTGATGTGGCAGGAGCATCACCCTGAAAATACCCTGCTGCACACATACCCCAAAACAGCCATTCCGTTTGCACAGGTTTGTATCTGCGACCTGTTGTTCAAATAATGTTTCTGAGATTCATTTGTGTTATGACTGTCACAAACTTTTAAACAGAAAAATAAGTACTGCCTTATTTTCACAAGTTTTCTCCCGTCAATTTCCTTTAACGTACACATCTGAGTATATTTAATGCTGTGGCACATCTTTAAAACTATGTGGCTGCAACAGAAGTTCACTATCAGGTCATGAAACTGGAACCTAGAGAGGAACCCCAGGCGCGAGCACAGCACAGGCCTCCTGCTGTAAGCAGCACACAGCGTGCAGACGGTGTTTCCAACGCTGGGCCTGAAGGCAACACCACGAGGACACTTTCACCCCATGGCACAAAGAGCGGCACTGAGAGCCCAGCTGCCACGCCGAGGCAAGGAGATCACAGGCCGGGCCGTCTGGAGGAGAGCACACTGCTCAGGGCAGGAGCCGGGCACGTCCACGTGAAATGCTACCAGGCTGGCGCGCAGGGCAGACCCATGCCAACTCCACGCAGACAGAGCAGACCTCACAATGAAACTACGTCCATCAGAAGAGACCCTCAAAGGGCTACTTCTTAGTATTTGAACCAAACCGACCCTAGAATAAACGCTGCCTGGAATGACCGTAAAAAGCTTAAAAACAAGATCAGATGATTCACAAGTAACAACTCTGCCAAAATGCACAGCGACAGTCTTAACGGACGAAGACAAATCCAGGTCAGCCTCGTCCAACGGAAAAATAACGTAAACTCAGACATGTGAATTTTCTAGCAGCCACATTAAAATTACCCTTAATGTGCAACTAGTCTTAACAGATTTTACTGAACCCATTAAAAACATTTTTATTTTACCATGAAAGCCAAATAAAATAATTACTGAGATAGTTTTACTTTTTTTTTTTTTAACCAGTCTCATCCAGCCAGACAATGAAACAGCAAGTCGTGGCCAATAACCCAGAGGAAAATCTGCCAATACAAACAGATCCAGAATAACAGAAATGACAGTTAGTTGACAAGGACTTGAAATGTGATGAGCATGTCCAAAGATTTAAAGGAAAACACGAACATAATGAGAGAGAATGGATGATGCAAAAAAGAACAGATGGAAACTCGAGATGGAAAACACCACATCTTCAATGAAAAATCCACTGGCTGGGACTAAGTAGATTCAGACGTGGTATAAGATAAGAATACGAAACTTGAAGTCAGGGCAACACAAACTATCCAAACAAAGAGGAGGAAAAAAAAGACTTTATTAAAAAAAAAAAAAAGACTTCAGTAACATGTGGGATATATCAGGACATCTAACAAATGTGTCAAAGTCACAGAAAAGCTGAAAGGGGTGCAGGCAAATGATAATTGAAGAAATAATGGCTGAAAATCTTCCAAATTTCTTGAAAATTGTAAACCAATAGGGCCAAGAAACTCAACAAATCAAAAGCAGAATAAACAAAGAAAAGTACCCTAAGACTCATCGAAAATAAGTTGCTGAAAATCAGTTATAAAGAGTAAAATTTAAAAGCATCCAAAGCAAAAGTCCACAAACTTTCTCCCAAGGACAGCAAAGATTTGAGGTTTGAGGCCACAAATAGCTCCCAGCACAGTCTTTGTTTTCTCACAACCTTCAAAAAATGTAAAATACATTCTTAGCTTGTGAGCTAGTTTGTCAGTCCATGATCTTGACCAAAAAAGACATATTACAAATGGAACACGAAGATAAAAGTGACTGAAGACATTTCAGAAACAGTGTAAGTCAGACATCTTTTAAAGCAGAAGGCAAAAAAAGCCAACCTATTAATTCCAGACCCAAGGACAACAAATTTCAAAACTGAATTTAAAGACTTTTCTCAAAGAAAAGCTGAACAAATTCACTAGGAGAAATATTAAAGAAAATTCTTCAGGACACAGGAAAATGACAGCTGAAAAATGGAAGAAATTTGGTTATACACAAAGTTATGAAGTGTGTCAGAAATGGTGAACACGAGATATATAGAGAAGACTTTGTAATGTTCCTTTTAGAGACAACTGCCAGTTGAAAGTAAAAATGAAAAATGGAAAATCCATGAGGGAGGAAGTGTTAGCAATGCTCTCAACACAGCATTCTCCCCCAGAACCCAGTCATGTGGACGGGCTCTTTCTACAGGAGTGGTACCATGCGCAGCCCACCTGCCTCAGCTGGAAGAGCATCCGCGAGTGGTCTCCACCTGTGATCTGGTCCAGGAGGTCGTCCACCATTCTCTTGCTGTAGCTCCCAGCATCCTTCACGAACTCCTGCAGGCTGGAAGGGGCCACGGGAGGACATGCTGGATGAACACTACGCTCCAATCTCCCCGACTCTGCTGCCACGAAGGCCGGCGGAGCAGCGCACAGGAGCCGGTGGCACTGGCCCCACCCCCACCTGCTCCACCTGGTCTTATGAGAGCTGCCAACCTCCCGCACAGGGTGGGTGTGGGCGTGGACCAACAGACTCATCAGATCTTCAGTGTCCACGACCCAAAAACGCGACAGAGATCTCAACAACAAATTAATTTCAAAAAAGTGAGGTGAAGAGCCGTGGATACATATACATAAGGCGACTTACACTAACTTCTGCAAAAAAGCACATTCATGTCTATTTGTATTTGGCGCAAAAATACACGTAGACTGAGGAGAGATGCACAGTGTAAATGGCCACCTACTGGGGAGGGGACGGGTGTGGGGGAAGGCTCTCCAAGAACATCTTCTAGTGTCACTTTGATTCTGGAGCCACTTTAGCGCCTTAAAAACCAAAATAATGCTGACCAAAAACTGTAAAAAGGCGGCAGAGAATGAAATGCCACGGTCCCAGCTTCAAAGCCGGGGGAAGGCTCAGAAGGGGGGCGCAGACTTCAAAGACCTTCACACAGAGCGAGGAGGTGCCAGCCTGGTGGCGACAACACCAGTGTCTACCAGGAGTGTTCAGAACAAAGCACGATGACCGTGAGAAGGGGCAGGCCTGGCCAGCACACTCCGCATGGCCCGGAAGTGGCCAGGGCAGAGCGCCTGGAATAGGTGGCGGGGGTGTCCAGGAGCCCTGTCCGCTTGCAGCTCGTGCGCTGGAACCTTCGCTGTGTAGCACAATCCCTGTTTCAGGGGCAGGTACCCGGGGAAGGCTAGCCTGGTCCAGTTACATGGTGCCACCCGAACAAAAGGTGACTGGTGTCCCTCAAGAGCTGTGAGCACACTGCCAGGGGACCGGGGACGGCAGCAAGGAGTGAAGGGGGCAGTCACCAGCCTGTGACATCATCCTCTCCTAGAAGAAATTTCCTTCTCAGTTTTCTATTTTCACTTCTTTTTTTCATGAAAACCCGGGTTAGGCATTCATTTACTGTATTAGGACTGATTTCTTGTTTATTTTTCAAATAAGTTGTTCCTTTTTTGAAATAATCCTTTTTTGAAATAAAACAAAGATCTAAAATGGAAAAATTCCACTGCTCAGAGGCCAGCAAAATTTAGTTTCCCCATAGAAAATTACTAAAATTCTACAAGCGTGACCAATTTCTCCTTTGCCACAGAAAACAAAACACACACAAAAACATCTGTATAGAAATGCAGTACGTCTATAACTTTACTATTATGATTCATCTTAGCCTATGTCCCCAGAATTCCCATGTTGAAGCCCTAACGCCCCCAGTCCCTCAGATGTGACTGCATTTGGAGATGAGGACTTTATTTTAAAGGGTGATTAAGTGACAATGACGCCTGTATGATAGCCCCTAACTCCCTGATTGGCGTCTTTGTAGCAAGTGATTAGGGCACACACACACACACACACACACACACACACTGACAACAACGGGACAACACAGAGGCTTCAGAAGGAAGCAGCCCTGCTGACACCTGCATCCTGGACTTCTGGCCTCCAGGACTGGATAGCAGATGTCTGTTGCTCACGCTGTATGCTGTGCTTGTTACTCAGCCCGAGCTGATTCATACAGCCGCCGAGAACCACATCTCAACACAATGGTGAAACAAACTTACTAAACACACACAGGTGATCACACACACGTTTTTCACAACCGTTCCCTGGACCATCACCTCCTTAAAACTGACTTAGTCACCCGAACATCAAGACCAGCCCTCAACAGACCAGTGCGTTACTGAAAATGACGTGGAACTTTCTGCTGCAGTTTGATCCTGCTGCCCGTGGCTGTCTCTCCCACTCGCCCACGAACAGGCCCCAAGGTGCACTGCAGGAAAAGGGCTCCGGGTGCAGAGCGAGCAAGAAGCCCACCGTACAGCCATGCCTGGCTTACCTCAGCGCACACTGCACGCCTGTCTCGTCTCCATAGGCAGAATACAGCAGCTCCGCTTCATCTGATCCAAGGTCCCCAAATACCGAGTTGTTCTGCATTGAAAGTGCAGTGCTGGCACTTGAGAGAAAAGTGACTAAGAGGAAAGAAAGGGAAGCACCGGAAACCTCAGGTTACACTCCAAGTGCACCGTGAACAAGACGCACGCACTCCGGCACTGTCCCTGTGGGCTGCTCTCCCACACACGCCCCCCCAGCCACACCGTCTTCTCTAACGCAATCTTGCTCCTGAGTCCAGCTGAACTGGCAAAAGCTTTGGAGGCAAAACGAGCAGAATGGTTTCGTCACCGTCGTTGACGTCCATGGCCAAGGCTGCAGAGAACGGCTAAATGTCCTGGGAGGGAGTGAGCGCTACTGGAGGGCAGCTGGGTGCTGGCTCATGTGTCCCTCACCGCCCCCTCCCCGACATCTGGGAACCATAGCTATAGAGGTCAGCTCTTGCCGAGGGGACGTAAAGGGGGTTGGATGGTGGCTGCCCTGAAGGAGATACGTGCTAGCATCTCCGTGAATGCTGTCAGGGGCCTGGAGGTTGGCATCTGAGGTACGGAAGGGCAAGCAGCAGCCAGGCCTCTCTCTGCTGGGCACCAGTAGCACCCCAGTGTGACAAAATGTCCTCTGGGAGCAAACAGCTGCACACACTGACACATTCCAGAACCAGAAAGCCGACCACGTATAGAAATGCGGCCAAGGCCCCGCCCCTGCTGGGCCAGCCCCCTCTCTGTGGAGACCTCCACCCACAGACCACGCTCTGTTGCAGGCATATCGCACCCCTCCAAACAGATGAAACGTGAGTTTGTTGGAGAAAATGAAATTCCCACCACTAGACCATGACCTGGCTCCAAGGGTCCCAGCAGCCACCACTGTGGCGGGCGGCAGCCCATCCAGAGAATTCCATGAAGCCCAGGGCTGAGACCCACCCACCAACAAAGAGCAGATGGCCAAGGGGGAGCTCGTCCTGTGTAATTTCATCGCCATCACTTTCAAATTGGGATCTGGATACAGTCCTGACAACAGGTGAGTCAAGACGACCATGGAAGAGCCACCGGGCCCACGATCCCCGCTCTCACCTTTGCTCCTTCTCTCATCTTTGAAGCCCAGCGTGGTGAAGCCGGGCAGCAGCTTGCTGCAGAGGGAACTCAGGTCCACGGGGTGGGTCTCCTCCTCTACAAGGAGAGCGCGCTGTGAGTGGACGATTCGCGAAGCCCCCGCCAGCCAGCACCGCCAGCTCTCTCCACCTCACAGCGCGTGGGAGCAAAGCCGGGGATCCCACAAACACCACCTAAAACCAAATCTACCAAAGCCAGCCAGCGTTCTCCAACCTTAACTGCACTCCAACTTTCACTGTGATTACCCCAAAGTCAAAAGCACGAAAAGCATCAGCTCCCTGACCATGACATCGGCAACATAACATACCCACTGACCGCTCAGCATCTAAGAAATGTTGCACGGGTCAGAGAAGCAGCAGGGGAACCCCCACCTCTGCGTGCCCTGCAAACGTATGTTTCCTGTGCAAGCTTGTTAACCACACACTGGTCATGTGACCTGAGTGGGGTTCAAGTCCACAATCAGAATCTCAATCTGGCCACTGTCTTTCTTAGTGGGCGATCAGCTCGTGTATTCTCTTCCCGAGAACATTAAGAAATTGGTTAGAGCTTTACTCCATATACATCAGAGAATGCCAAGTAAACCTGAAGGTCAAGGGCTGGGTGGAAGAACGCTGCCAGGAAGGCCAGGCCCATGGGGGCTGCCCATGTCCACCTGCGTGACACCGAGGGACAGTGTTTCACCTTCCGCGTGTGTGCACACGAGCACGTCCAAATCCAGTGGGTTCTGCTTTTCTTCAAAGGTAAGCCTTTGAAATCTTTTTCAAGGTGATGGAGAAGTGTAAAAATACGTCTTAAACACCATACAAGCTGGATGGACCCAGGGTTCACGCCCCCTTCGAGATCTTTCTTGACGTAATTATCAAAGGGGGGCTTCTCAGGAAACTTGTGTGGAGCTGACAGTTACCTTTCAGGCTTTGAGTGGGGCCAGGCTGGGCACCGGTTTCCGATGTGTGAGGTGAACCCAGCAGCAGGGCACCCAGCCCTAAGCCTGCAGCTTCGCGGGAGCACAATCCCCATCCTGCTGCTGTCCTGGGGACCCCGAGTCTGACCAGCGCCTCCACCCACACTGGACAACGCCCCAGTCAGCCTGTTTAGCACAAGTTTGGGGAGAGGAGGGCGGGAAACCAGCCGAGGCTGCGCATCCCCACAGGTTACTGCCCGTGTCACGCACACCAGGGAAAACGATCATCACAAACAAGTCGCAGGTTTTAAATCACCCAATAGGAGCAAGTAGAGGTCAGGAGACAAAAGACTAAGGAGAAAACGAGCCCGAGGGCCACCCACCGTCGGCATCCGGCTCGGCCGTGTTGACCACGCTGTAGAGCAGGCCCCCATCTGCGCTCTTCTTCAGGTAGCCCATCTGCAAGGAAGCGTGCCTGAGCTCGGGCCCGGAGCGCCGGCCCTGAGCACCCACAGAGGCTTCTACTGAAGCACCAGCAAAACAGGCAGCGGCGTGGGCCCCGCTGGGACAAGTCCCGAAGGGCCGCCAAGGTCACGGGCTCTCCATGAACGAAGACCAGACGCCCTTGTCGTGCCCTCCCTGGGGCCTGAGACCCACCTGCAGAGGATTGTGCACACGAGTGCAGTGACAGGATTTCTGAGAAAGGCAACTCAGGACCCCTCCTACAGGGAGCTCTGGGACCAGAATACGCAGGGAACACGTTTCCCAGTCATTAAGAAGCATCAGCAAGACGAGTGACCAGACACTGCATCACGTCACTGCCAGGCAGCCCAGAGGCTCCATCTCTAAGGCACGTGGGAGCTATTTCCACTTAGAAACCAACCACCAAGAGCAGCTCCCCCTCCACTGGTCCTGAGGGCCGGGAAGAGGCGGCACGCACGTGTCAGTGTGCGTGGGAGGGTGTGGGGAGGGCTGCCCACCGGCCTCGGTGCTGGAGCTCCAGGTGGGGGCCGGACGTCCGAGTGGGAGCAGCCACCGGCGGGGAACAGGGCCCAAGCAGGGTGAGTGGGGCACGGGGAGCGGGACGGGACACTGGCTACGCTTGGTCAAGTAAGTGTCCTGAGGTAACGGAAGCCAGGTTTCTCACTGTGGAATTACAAAACCGGAAAGGAGAGCAGTGAGCACGGGGACGTTGGGTGGCATCAAGTTCCAGTGTGAAAACACGGTGTTTGGAGAATGGAAACGCAGACGTCCGGCGAGGCTCCCTCTAGGAGCTGCATGTGCACAGTGGCCTTCCTTGCTGTCCCTGAGGGCCACCCCCAGAGCCCACAGTGTGGTTTCTGAACTCTATTCCCCACTGCGGAACCAGGGCTTCTTGGAGAAACAGCCGATACAGGGCTGAATGCAACAGGGGTACAGACCAGCAGATCCCAGAGAAGCACAATGTGAGCCGTACAGGAAGCCTCAAGCCTTCCAACAGGCATGTTCAAAATTGGTAAAAAGGAATAGGCGAAATTAATCTTAATAGGGTTTATGTGACCTGATGTATCCACAAGGTATTTCAAAATTTTTTACAGTCCGCTGTGCGTTTTGCAAACTCAGTGTGACAAAAAGAATGTAAAGTTCTAATAAGTTTTCACACGGACTACACATTATGAAATAAAATTTTGGATACATGCGAATTCCATCTGTGTCCTTGTCACACGACCACCAGGAGGTGTAAGCTGCCTCCGTGACCCGGCAGCTTTTATGGGAAGTGCTGGCCTAGGTCTGTGGCAGACATATGCTCAAAGCATGTGGGCCTCTTCCTGAGGACCAGCGACCCGCCGGCCGGGCGGCCAGGCTCCCCCGGCCACAGCTGGGCCGGTCCGTGAGCGACTGACTGCAGGGCACACGGAGCCGTGAGCACAGGCAGCCGACCTGCAGCAGAAAAGCCCGCCGGGCTCACCTGTAACTCTCAGGCTCAGCCCGATCTGAGCATCAGCCCCGAGGACCCCTCATGACCCCCCACCCCCCAAGACAAGGTCAGCGACCCCGACTGCAGCTTGCACGCCTGATCTGGACCCTGCAGTGACAAACGCACCCCCAGCACAGCAACGCAGCTCTGGCTAGACACGCAGACACCCTGACAGTCGGCAACTCTTGATTCTGACGCTGTGCTGCTGTCCTGCCAGACGACACACCCGCCCCGCTGGCAGTGCTACCTTGCCACCTGGGAGGACTCGGCTGATCCTGTCCCGAGCCTCGTCGGCCGCGTGCTCCACCAAGGCCAGCACGTGCTCCTCCGCTGTGCTGTCAGTCAGGCTGCAAGCGTTTCCTTCTGGCTCAAACATGCAGCTACAAGGCAGGAAGACCACACGAGTCACTGGGGCACGTGGCGCACACCACGCCCGCCTCCCATGCTCAACACCTAACGGCAGCCCCGAAGCCACGCAGGGCGCCAGCAGGAGTGGCCTAAAGTGCACATCTAACCACAGTAAAACAAGATGCTTTCAGGAAGAGGAAGCCAAGCACACTTTCCACATTGCTCACGTCTCGACTACATGTTTCAGTGGCTTTAAGGAAAATAGAAGAAACATCACACGACAGGAGCCTGGCTGGTTAAAGCATCATTCAAGGCGCCATTAGAAAAACGTGACAGAAATCCCACGGAGGCTGAGGAGCAGGTGGTGAGCCAGGCTGGAGAGCAGCCCCACGCGAGGCCACGGGCGCCCCGAGACTTCAGCAGGCCAGCCTCACACTCTGTGTGAAGGACTTCTTAACTCAAACAGCTGAGAGGAACTACAGGCAGTGCCCAAGGGAGGCTGCCTGTGCTGTGGAAGGTTCTGAAAGTAGGTGGGCGGAACCCCTCCTAGCAGCCCGGGGAGCAAGCCTGGCCTGGGGGGTCCTTAGCCCCCCGACCGGCGCAGCGCTGAGCTGCAGGAGCAGGGAACTCAGGCAGTGTGATGAGAAACGCATGTTGCCACGCGTGGTGCTTGCTCAACACTGCACAGCTGTGTCCCAGCCCGGACATGTAAGCCCAGGTCACCAGCACGTGTCCTGCATGTGAGAAGGCTTCTTAGGAATGAAGGGTCAAGTACGCACAATGGCACGTGTGGGAACAGGAGTGCCAGTGAGCAGAGGGCACGCCACGCACCAGAGACAGAGCCTGCGCACACGTGGCGTGCTTGTGTCAGCCTTGCTGCCGCTAGTGTCCGTCAGAGTGACAGCGTGTCTCCTCCAGGACAAGTCACTGTGCTGCCTGGAGAACAGTGTGCCTGCACGTGGACAGTGTGGCTCTCACACAAACCACTCCCTGCAGATCTGCCCACAGGTCCCACGGCCTCCTGACACCTCCCAGGGGTCATGGTGATATTCGTTACCCACACACTACAGTCACCTCCCTCTCAAGGTGGGCAGAGAAGGACGGGAGCGTCCCTCTGCACGTGGACCTAAACTGCTGAGGAGCCATGCCCCTCCCGCCAGGCGGCATGAGCAGCCCTTCTGTCCCTAAGCGACACTGAGCGCCTGGCACGGTCCCCAAGGCGGGGGTGCGAGTCCACAGGCCGGCGCCCTGCCCTTTACCTGATGACTTCTCTACTCGGCCTTTTGGATTTCTTGGCAGTTTCTACGTGTACAGGCGCCACTTCGGGAGCGGGCTCCTCAACGGCTGTGTGCTCACTGCCCAGGAGAGCTGCCTGCTGAGAAAAATCCATGTTCTGCATGAACGACACGCTGCGCTTCAGAGCTAACAGCCGCTCCTAGAAGCAGAAAGCACAGAGCGGCAAGGACTTTACCTCTCCCTCACATCAAGGTGCCATGACGATGGGATGCATGGGGTGGCCACAGCCTCACCTGGCCTAACCGCTAACCTGCCATGCGGTGCAGCGGGACGTGGCCACGGGGTCAACATGGAGAGTGCGGCCAACTGGCTGGTGAGTGCTCGGAGCTGGCACAGGGGAGCAGGCCAGAGATCTGGGCTGCACCTCACCTACGGGCTCAGCGGGCTCAAGGCGCGGGTCCTAGACATGGGACACATGCAACCTGGCTTATGGGACAGACCCGGGAAGCCACTCAGGATGGCAGAATGGCCCGGCTGGGCTCAGTGAGGCAGCCACACAAAACAAACCCAAAAGGCTGGCTGCAATCCAGTGAGACAGACACCCGGCTTGAGGCCAACAGATCCGGGACTTTCCACCAACCCTAAAGGAGACGTCACAGCTAGGCCAGGAGCGGTAGCAGGAAGAGGGTGCCTGGAGGAGAGGGACGTGGAGAGGCGGCCTGGGCGTCTACCCTAGAGCAGAGGGGTCCCCACCGCGGCCAGTGGCGGATGGATGGAAGCATGCCATTCACTGGGAGGGAGTTTCTGTTTAGGCATAAACCACGCAGAGGAGAACTCTCGTTTCTGTGGCTGCTCGCTCTCAGTGGGTCTCTTACTTTGCTCATCATCTTAAAGCCTGCGTGAAGAATCTTCTTAGCTAACTTGTAGTACACAGTGTCTGGTCTGTTGTATGTCATTGCATTATCACACATCAGTTTGAAATCTGCCTGAAAAAAGAAAAAAATTCCATCAGCTTTGAACCATCATGCAGACAACAGAGAGGCCAAAAGGAAGAGCCTGAAATTGAGTGGGAAACAATGAAATTCGGCTCTTTGATTAAAAAGGTAACTTTAAAACTCGGAGACATTTTCCTAATTGTTCATTGGTCTTAAGTCACATGAAACCAAGTCTAACTCCTTGGTGAGCTTCACGAGGAAGAGAACGGCTCCCTGTGCTTCCTCGCGTCTCCGTCTTCGCCCCTCTCTTCTGGAGGAGCTGGGACACAAATAAGATCGAAGGCCGACAACGGGTTACGGGAAAGTCCAGGGATGAACTGAGAGGTGGGCAGTCATGTCCTCTGTTTCTGCACTTTTCCATGTGACTTAAAATTTTGTCTGAGACAGTTATTCTAGCACTAGAAGAAAAACACTTCCTCCTAAAATAAAATCTTATTGAATAACAATCTGTATTAAAATTATTTGAAACACTGGTATTTTAACATCCTAACCAAGTCATTTAGCAAACACCTGCCACAGGTGAATCAGATGTCAGTATGGATGATGACCACTAAAGTCACACATTGATGTAGCATGTGCCATCTGGGGACCTTACAGGTCATGGTGCCAGTGTCCCCAGGCCTGGGACAGAGGCCGTGAAGCCCCCGGGGACCATCACAGGTCCCGACTGTTTCGGGTTCAGAAAACTCTCTTCAGGACAAGAGGCGGGGTGTACACTGCTCACACCTTGGCTTTGTCACCGGGCAAGAGACCAGATCAGGGCAGAGTTCAGAAAGGCAGAGGACTTCAGGTATGGTTACTGTTACCTCCTGCCCTCTGGGACGCCCCCACCCCGTAGAAATCTTCCTTTTCTCCTGCTCTCCTTTTAGCCTGGCACGATGTTTCTGCAGGTCAGCAAATGCTCTCTGTTATGTTTCCGGTAAATATGGAAAAGCCAACCTTTCCTAAAGCTAATAGGCCTAAGAAAGAAACCTAATCCTTTTTCTACACATGCTGCTGCCAACACCGTCCAGCCTTCCTTTCGAACCCCAGGGTTTCGACCCCACCAGCGTTTCTGTCTCTCACAGTTGGTAGGTACTATGAAGAAAGAACATTGCCAGCAAAGAACTCAGAGGATGCAAGAATTTATTATTCTAAAGACACCAAACTCCCAGTTATGTGACAAAACTAAGACTGAGAAAAGTTATATTGCTAAAATCACCCATTCTGAAACCAGGCCACACAGGACACATGCCTGTGACCCATCATGTCCTGTTTATGTCAGCACAGTAACTTATAAAAAAAAAAAAAAAAAGAAATGCATTTCTAACAGCATGTAACATGCACGCTAGCTTCTAGACCAAACACAAGAGAAAATGACAACCAACCCATTTCCTTCATGCTGTATTTGTGAAATACCAGCTCAAACACAAACACCTGCGAAAATGTGCAACCGGAAATGACCTGAAATGAACGAAGTGTTTACTGGACATAAACTGACACCGAGCCTCCTCCTAAGAATTATTTCAGGAACCGAAATTCACTTACCTTAAATTCCGTGACTGACTTATATTCATTAGCTACGATTTTGTCTTTCATCGTGCCAAAATCCATTGGATGTTTTATTATCATTGAGTATCCAGGAGCAATTGCGTCCGTGACAGGAAAAGCAAAAAATCCATGAGGATCTTTTCTGAAAACAAAATCACCTGTATTTAAACTGGTAAGCCCCTAAAATCTAAATTTCTAAATGACACAAAATCCTTCACAATACAAAAATTGATACAATTGATCAAAGTTTGGTTCTTAAAAAGAAAAAATACAACTTATGCTTTTAAAGCTGTGGTATGTATTTTGGACACACTAAAAGTTCCCATACTAGCATCATGGCTCTGGCCATGACATTTACATGATAGCATCACCGATACCCCCATGCTGACTGGGTAGATGGAGCCCCCACTCTGCTCATACATGGTGCTTGCCCACCCTGTCAGACCAGCGTCCCCAAAAACAGGCCCTTCGGAAACACTCTTTACCTCTGGAGCTGGCGGAGGAAATGCTCCAGTAGCTGTTGAATAGGCGTGCTCTCGTTTTCAGCTGATGATTTAAAAAAAAAAAAAAATTGAACAAAAAGAGTTTGCTATGACTTCACTGCAGAGCTCCAATGTCAGTGCGTGCGATCTGTTTCGAGTTCTACAGCATTTTAGTAAGAAAGTTCAAGTAAGAACTGGACACAAACATCAAGGAGAGTCAGCCTCGGCTCCTGGCACAAAGCTCAGCTGGGGGGGAAGGAGTACCCACGTTTCAGTCCCCAAACTCAACAGTGCCAACATCCCCTGGAACAACAACCCGGAGCTACAACTAACTCAGCAAACTATTTCCAGCCCCTATCACTGGGCCGGGTACATTCCAGACAAGGTAAGAAGGGGGGAACAAAGGCTTCGGACACAGAAGATCACCTTGGGAGTCCTACACTTCTCGGTTCGCCTGTCTGTCACCTGCAAAGTGAAGCTAAGAATACCCACCGCATGGGGATTCCTGTGAGCACTGCAGTTGTTAGCTACGTCTCTGGGCCCACATGTGAAAACAGTTTTGGAGAATGAAAACGCAGACGCCCGTCAAAGCTCCCTCTAGGAGCTGTATGTGCACAGTGGCCTTCCTTGCTCTGTCCCTAAGGGCCACCCCCAGCGCCCAGAGTGTGGTTTCTGAACGCTATTCCCCACTGCGGAACCAGGGCTTCTTGGAGAAACGGCCAATATAGGGCTGAATGCAACAGGGGTGCAGACCAGCAGGTCCTCAACAGAGATGCTCTTCCGAGTGACCAGGGAGGCCCAAGAGAGCAACATCTGATCATTAGCTCTGCAGGTAACCTGGGGAGGGGGCAACAGGGGGAGCGCTGGTGTACCACCTCTAGCAGGTAAGTCCGATCAAGCTGATAATCACCAGCGACTGTTCTGACTTTGCACATGTTCATTTTAGGGGCTGTTGTTTGTGCCTGACCTTCTCTGCTCCCCAACATGCCAGCAGCCCGAATCCCACCTGTTCACCATGGCAATGACTGCCAGAAAACCACACCCCCCATGATGGCAACACAATACCTCCCACCTCCCCCAGCAAGAAAAGAAACATCCGAAGAGCAAAGTATCTGGAAGCCTTTGAGGGTAGTGACCACACACAAAGCAGAGGGCTCCAAAGCTCCCCTCTGGCAGAGCAAGCCCAGCTCCCAGGGTGTCTGAAGGCCTGCGGACCCGACTCCAGCACTAGCCTCCTCCCATCTATGCTTCTCAGCTCGGGGGCTTAAAGAAAAAGGCCAGAGCGGCAGCTGGCCAAGCCCTGCTCCAGAAGTACCTCAGCTCTAGCTCACACCCTGTGAGGCCCTGGCCAGAAAACTCCCTCCCTCTCTCAATCCCTCCCCACCTCCATGTGCTTCTCCCAAAGGGACACAGCGCAGACCTCTAGTTCACAGTGACAAGCTCCAACGCTCCAGATGCCAGCACTTGCCTGGCTGTGTCCGGCACGCTCGGACAGGCCGATCGGGGGGCGGCTCCACCTCTACCTTCTTCCCAGGATCAAAGTCATCGGCCTCTCCCTCTGTGTCACAGTGTTCCTTTTCCCGTTTCCGCTTCTTCTCTTCCTGGGAAGCAGAGGCAAGCAATGCAAGCAGTTTTAAACAGACCTCCTGTTTCTAAGGGGAAACATGAAGCTAAGAGAAAAAACCACCTTCCAGAGGCTCTTCTCCTTGCAGACTCCACCCTTGCAAAGCCCCTCCCCAGGGGTCAGGTGAGAAGCGATGCACAGAGAGCCAGGACTGAAGCAACTACCTCCGTGGTCTACGTTTTGCTGCAAACAGAACGCCCCATTCCCTACGCCCTGGGACACCCGTCCTCTGCCCCCCAAGGATCTCCGCCCCCCAAGGGTCTCGGGGCCACCACCTTCCTTTACCTTTCGCTTCCTCCTCTCTTCATCATCCAGATATTTCTCCTTCTCTGACTTTTTCTTCTTTTTCTTCTTCTTCTCTTTGTGCCTCTCTCGCTCGTGATCTGACCTATCGTCGTAGTAACTGGAGTCGTGACCAGACCCCGAGAGCTCAGTCACTTCGCTTCCTCCAACCTTGAGGACCAGCTTCAGGGGCTTCTCCAAGGGCTTGTCTGTGTAATCTGCAGAGACAGGGTGGCCCTCAGCACGTGAGCTTAGAGGAAGCCCCGCCCCCAGCTGGGTGGCCTGGTGGCCCAATGCGCGGGTGCCACAGGGAGAAGCCACAGGGAGAAGCCCGAGGCCATGACAGAGGAGGGACCTGTGTTTCCCTGCACATAAGACCCCCCTGGACAATCAGCTCTAATGCGTCTTTTGGAGCAAAAGTTAACCTAAGAACAGGTCTTGCATTATAACACCTGGCATTACGTCACGTGAGACCTGGTATTGTGTTGCATTCTATTATGTTACATTACGTTACGTTATATCAGACCAGCTCTTATATTAGTGTTCGCTCCAAAAGACGCGTTAGCGCTGACTGCCCGTCTAGGTCTGATTCCGGGGAAACACAGAAGGCCGAGCGGGGACCGCCACGCCGTCGGGGGACGGGGGCAGAGCCGAGGGCCGAGTCTTCTCCCCTCACCCACGGTCCGCAGGGAGCCACGCAGGGGGTTCCTGTCACCCGGTCGGGGCAGGAGCAAGGCCAGGACCTGGGACCTCGTAGCCGATCCCGGGTCCCCCAACCCTCGGCTCCATTCAGTCCCTTGTGCTGACACGGGGACGGAGTGGCCCGGGCCCCGGCAGGGGCGGCGGGAGGGCGGGGAGCGTCTCCGGGAGACGCAGACGCGAGCCTGGAGCCCCCGCCCGCCGCAGGCACAACGCGCGCCCGCCGCTCACCCTCGTACGACGAGCGCCACTCGGTCTTGTGCTTCTTGTGCTTCTTGCCCATGGCGGCGGCGGCGGCGGCGGCGGGCGCGGGGCGGGGGCGGCAGGAGCGCGGCCGCAGCGCGGGTACCAGCGCCCGGCGGCCCAGGCCCCGCGGAGACCGCTGGGCCGCGCCGGAAGCAGGCGCCGCGGCCGGAAGCAGGCGCCGCGGCCGGAAGTGGCCCCGCCCGCCGGATGAGCGCTTCCGGGTCAGAGTTCGCCGAGCTGCTCGCGGCCGATTCAAACCGCGGGCGGGGCCGGCGGGCGCTTAGGAGGCTGTGGCGACGGGGCGCGGCGTGAGGCCGGGGCCGCCTCGCTCCGACCGGGTCCCCGGAGTTCCCTGCGGCGGCGCCATGGAGCAGGCGGCGGGCGACCTGAAGCAGGCGCTGCCCTGCGTGGCGGAGGCGCCGACGGTCCACGTGGAAGTGCACCAGCGGAGCGGCAGGTGCGCCCGACCCCGAGCGGCGCCCGCGGAGGCCGCCGGGCCCCCGGAGGCTGGCACGGGCCACTTTCGCGGGGCTCCCGGGCTGGGGCAGAGCGGTGTGGCCCTGGGAGCCAGCGTTTCTCAGGCCCTTCCGTCGTGCGCAGTCCCCCGGCCTGGTGCCCTGCCGCGCGGGCCAACCCCCCACTAGCGACCTGGCGACGGGTCCGGCGAGGCTGGCGTCCAGAGGAAGGCGCCTGGGGCGGTGCCGTGGGCTTCACAGCCCCGCAGGCGGGCCGGCCTCTGAGGCTGTGAGCAGAATGTCCCGCTGAGCGGGGCCGCGGGCGGGCGCAGCGTGGTGGCCACGCTCCTCGGTGCGGGCTCGGAACCGGTCGGGGGTTGGCGGGGCGAGCGGGGCCGCGAACGCCTCGGCGTGAGTCCCAGGCCTGGAGCGCTTGTTAAAATGCAGACTCGTAACCTGACCCACAGCTAGAGAAGTCCCGTCTCGTTAATGATAGGAATAGTCAGCGTTCATTGAGTGCTTTGTTCCTAAACGCTTAGAACGGGTTCACTGATCTGCATCGCAGCTCAGTGTAGCAAGAACTCCTGCCGCTAATGCCCCTCATCTAACGGGGAGCCGAGCCGGGGCTCGGGGTCCTGGGGCCACTGCCTGAGGGCGAACAGCTGGCAGGCAAGCCGTGGCTCCAGGTTTGGTCACCAGGCGGCCCCTCCCTCCTGTACTCTTAAGGACTCTTAACTACTGCACTTTCAAGTGTCTGCCCTGATTATTTCTTTAAAATGATTGTTACAGTCTTGTTTTCTAACTTAGAACTGATCTGTGTGTTTTGTTTGCTTAGCACGGCAAAAAAAGAAGATATAAAACTGAGTGTGAGAAAGCTACTTAACAGACACAATATTGTGTTTGGTGATTACACGTGGACTGAGTTTGATGACCCTTTTCTGACCAGAAATCTGCAGTCTGTTTCTATTGTTGACACAGAATTGAAGGTGAGAGACCCACAGGTAAGTTACTAATTCCCAGTACCGGGATCTGGTTAACCGTTAGCTGAGTCCAGAATCGGTACCATGCATGGCAGCTTGCTGCTGTGGTCGGTGTATGTCAGACTGGTTTACTCGTGTGTCGGTTTGCCGATCAAAGCACTGGCTGGCTGGGAGTAGACATGGCCCCTGTGTCAGCCTCGACCAGTGCAGTCGGGAGGCACACCGGAAACCCGGGACTCGCACGGTGGGCTGCCCTGCTCAGCCTGCGTGCCTCCTGTCTCATGCTTTCCGTCAGCAACATGTATGGAGCGCTCAGCGTGTGGGAGGCCGTGGGAGGTATGGGACAACAGAGAGGGGGGGTGGGCTGGCCTTCTCGGCGCTTCCCCTGGTCCAGCAGAATTCATACCCCTCTGCTTACAGAGTTCATGTGTGGGAGCTGAGAGGGGCTTTGTGTGGGCATGTGGCTGAGTGGGGCAGCTCTGTCACTATTGTAGAAACAGCCCAACATGTCGGCTTTGGGACAGTGTGCCTGTAGTTTCTGTCTTAGAAGGAATCAGTTTGGAAGAATTGATATGGCACTGACATTTCTTCAACGAGGTGGACCTCCCTCTTATATTAGGACTAACATTTGTGGCGTTCTCGGAGTTTTATCCACACCGAGATGTGATGTTACTGTACTTGATTTTGGCCAGCCTGCGGGGAACCAGGGAGCTTTCCGACACTTGTGGAAGGACAGAGTAGCACAGCGTAACTGGGGGGCCTGGGTGCTCACCACGAAACATTTTAATGTTCTCATTTCTGAAGAAGTTTGTCTTAACAGATAATTATTGTCAACAATAATTGACAATTTGAAATATTTTAATTATCAGAGATGTCTGAACAAATCTGACACATTCACACCAAATATGATGAAATAACCATGACAAAGAATGAGGTTTCTATCTACCGTACTGGCATAGAAATGTCTCTATGCTCTAGTACTAAGTGGGAAAAGCACAGTTAGAAAACTGAGTGGTAGAATCGCTTTTTGGTCAAATGCGTGTGAGTGTGTTTGAGACTAATATCTATGAGGTTGGATGTAGGGAACTTACATTCTTCTATATTTGCATTTTTTCAACAAGTGTGTGTTGACTTTTGTAATTACAAAAGCAATAAAGTTGTTGTAGGACCCCAAAAGGGGAGGGAGGGGTACACATTTTAAAACGAACTAATAGTAAATCTGAAATACAATCATAGTCTTTCATCTAATCTAAAAACTGGTCTTTAACATTCTGTACATTCAATCTTTATTTTTGGACTTTGACACCTAATTTTTATAGCTGGAATTAAAAGCGAGTTATTTTCCGTGTGTACGTGTTTGTTTGGTTTCTCCTGCTCACAGCCCATCGACTTGAGCACGTGCACTATTGCCCTTCACACCTTCCAGCTGAATGAAGATGGTCCCAGCAGTGAGAACCTGGAGGAAGAGACAGAAAGTATAACTGCGGCAAATCATTGGCTTCTGCCCGCAGGTACTTGTGACAGTGACCGTGGGGGCAGTGTGCTGAGCCCACGAGGTCAGAGCATGGCACACCAAGGCGTGCCAAGTGGGTTAGCCAAGGAAATGGCCATTGTTTTGTAGGGTTTTAGGGTGTTTTAGCGCTTCTGAAATGGAAAGTAGATCACAGCAGAGGAAAGTGGGAATTCCTTTGGACGGGTCCTTGCAGATAGAATGCAACCTTGCTCTTTGCTGCCCAGTGGGTCCGTCCTGCCGGACCACTCCTCCCCCCGACCTTCTTCTTGGTGCTTCTCCAGAGACTTGCTGATGGGTTCTCGCAGGCAGAGTCCTGGGGTTAATTCACTCATCAGGTTTTATGCCGATGTCCTCACGGCTGGACTAGACCTGCCACTCTGCCTCGCCCAAGTGTTGGCTTGTGGGGAGAGTGGTGGGCCATGTCATAGCGCAGATCCAGAGAAGACAGTTGTGCATAATGATGACAAAAAGGTTACTCTTCCCCAGTTAATTATCGGTCAGAAGTCCTACGTCACTTGTGTTTATTTTGCGTCTTTAAAAAATTACCATCCCTGTAATCAGAATCTTAGCATGCCACGTGTGGCGCAGTGGAGCGCACATCGGTGGTTTGGCATTTCTAGCCGGTCGGTGTAATGCTTTCCTTAAGTTAGGTTTTTGTCTTTTTCTCAGCGGAATTCCATGGGCTGTGGGACAGCCTGGTGTATGATGTGGAAGTCAAATCTCATGTAAGTTGCCCGTTTTCCCAGAAGGCCCATTTGTAGTAGAATCGCTATAGTGTTGGTCTCCAGCACCGGGGAGCCCTGTGACACAAATGGGCTTTTGGGAACTGCTGCCCGCCAGCAGCCTGCGTCCTGCGTGTCTGTTCCCTAGGGTTGCTCCCAAGTGGAGTTGGTCTCTGGGGCGTCTCCTGAGGGGGAAGAGGGGTGCAGAAGGTGACGACAGCTTCTGTTGGGTTTTACTCCTAGGCACCCCCGGGGGCTGAGGGGCAGAGTGTGGGCAGACAGGTGGGCGGGATTCAGCGAGCACGATGTGGGGATACTCGAAGTCCGTACCCCATTCCTCTGGCCCCCGTCTGCTCTGGGAAGCCACCCTGAGCCCAGGGAGTCCTGGCTGCTGGCATCTTGTAGTAAGTGTGCTACGGGTGTTGGCCCCAAGGAAGAGGCGTCCCCCTTCTTGAACAGTCCCATCGTCATTGTGTGCGATGCTGGCATTTTACAGAAAAAGGCCGTGTTCCTCCTTTCCACTCGCGGTAATAATCAGCACGTACCCTCTTTGTCTCGCGTTAGCGTTCTGCAGTGAAAGCTTGTGAGGTGTGCAGGAAGCGACTGGCACGGCAGCCACGTGGAGCCACCGCGCTCCTTCCCTGCCGCTCACGTGGCAGCGCGTTTGGTGGCAGCCTCTGCCTGTCGGCACCTGTATCTGTATTTTCCTTTCTCCACTCAGCTCCTCGATTACGTGATGACAGCGTTACTGTTTTCAGACAAGAACGTGGACAGCAATCTGATCACATGGAACCGGGTGGTGCTACTCCACGGTAACGGCGCGGGGCTGTGTGTGGCGTCAGCGTTGTTCATAGCTCTGTCCGTCTGCGAGGAGTCACTGCGCTCCTGTGGTGGGGGCCACAGTTGTCCTCGAGTGCTCCTTGTCCCCGAAGCCAGTGCAGCCCCTGTCTGTGCGTTTGCTACCTGACCCTTCATTGGCCGCCATCCGATTACTGCCCTGTGACTTTTCCAGTATTACTAAACTTTTTGGTGAATTCTCTTATTGCCTCAACTGACCATAAACTCCTTGGGGTAGAAATTGCCGTGTATTTCTTTGTAGCTTTCTTAGAGCTTCACTTTGAGTCGTAAACTGCAGAAACCCCACTTCACAGAAGTTCTGTCTGAGTGTTCTCAGAGGAAGAGCGTGGGTGTTTTTCTTAACGTCACTGGATGGAAAGGAATCTAGGATACACAAATTATAGTGAGGTAGGAACTCAGAGTACCTAGCTTCTTTATACCAGTTAAGATGGTGTAAATGCTTATATGCAATCTTAAAAAAGGTATCTTTTAAATAGTAGATACCCCGGTACCTTGTCTTGATACCAGATTCAGAGTAGGCGATCAGTAGCTATTTCAATAAGTGAAATAAATTATTTTCCATTTAGAATTTGTTACATGTCCCCTTTTTGATTACTGAAAATGCTTGCAGAAACTCAGTTGAACGTGTCAGCATTTTCTGTTAGATGCAAGGCGTTGTAGGTGACATAGCAAGAAGCTGTACACACAAGGCCCTCACTTTGCCGCTCGATTAGTGTGGGTGCAGGCCCTGGTAGAGAGAGCCAGGAAGGCGGTGCTGCTGTGGGCCGCAGGCAGCACGCTTCAGGGCTCGAGTCCTGGTGTTGTCAGCAAAGGTGTATGGGGCTTGCGAAAAGTGCCTGAAGGCCTGGATTTCACGGGACATGTGGCGATGACGAGGGTGTCGGGGAAGCCGGGAAATGCAGCACTCAGAGCTGAGCGGCCCTTGGCCCAGAGGTGGGACTTTGTTGAGCAGTGGAAGCTAAGACCAGAGACACGAGTTCAAACTGGAAGAGAGAGGGAGAGACTTGTAAAGTGCATTGGTGATATTGCATGGCACTTAAACGCTGCTAGCAGACTTGTTTGTGAGTTAGCAAGCAGCGCTCGTAATACCATTCACAGCATCGAAAACTCTGCTCCTTCTTTCGTATTCTGTGGAAAAGACAGTTGCTGCTGTTTTCAGAAATTTGTCACAGCCCTGACTTCCCCACATCTGTGCTTGAATTTTGCTGCAGGTCCTCCGGGAACTGGCAAAACATCCCTGTGTCGAGCGCTGGCCCAGAAACTGACCATCCGACTTTCGAGCAGGTATCTTGGTGACTGGAGAGAGGGGAAGGTCCCTGCCTTTCATTTACAACAGTGGGAGCGGTCTCTGTTTGTTAATCGTTTTACATAAACAGCAGGTCCGTCTGTCAGTGTAAATCAACCAGTTCCTCTGTCATCAGCATCGTCTTGAGTTACGATTTCGATCTTTTTAAGTTTATGGACACTTGTTTGGTAAGCAGCACATGTCTGTCCTGGTGAGAGTGGCACATGTACCTCAGAGAACGTGTTTCTGCTCCTGTGGGTGGGATGACTCGTGGGTGTCAGCTCAGGGTACTTGACGTCCATGCTGGTGGCCTGGTCTGTTGTCACTTACTGGAGAGGCGTGGCCAAGCCTCTGATGGTGCACTTGTCTGTTTCAGTCTCCTCTGGGTTTGTAGTTTCATCACATTTGGATGAAATTAGTTTTCTCAACTAATTTCCCTGTCCCCCCTTTCTGGGAGTCCATTTATTTACATGTTAGACTGTCTGATATTATCCCACAGGCCACTGATGCGCCTTTTTTTTTCTCCGGGTTTTGAATTTTTCTTTGTTTCATTTTGGACTTTTTTGCAGTATCTACTTTGCTTTTAATTCCATTCAATGAAATTTTCATTTCTGAGAGCATATTTCTCAGAGGTTCTGTTTGGTTCCTTTTATACTTTCCATTCCCCTTTTCATTGTGTTCTTCTTAAAATCCTTGAGCAAATGGGTAATAGCCATTTTAATGTTCAGATAATTTTCTTTTAATGTGGACGTTGGGATTTGAAGTGTCTGAGTTACCTACCTGAAGTGTTCTGGTAGCATGTCAGTTATTTGCAATTTGGTATGATCCTTTTGAGGGTCAGTTTTAAGCTTTCTTAGAGAGGGGTCTAGGTGTCCTCTAGGGGCCGCCTGGAGTCTCAGCTGGACACCAGGAACGCATAATGAGTACTCTCTGCTCCGGCGACCCGGAATTTGAACACGCCCAGCCTGCTGTTCAGCTCACACAGGGGCACAGCCTGATGGCTTTCCCTGCTCATATGTGTCCAACTGTTCAGTAAAGACTCGAGGGACCCCGCGATGGTTTCTGGCACTTAATTCCTGAAAATCTCCCTCCGCTCTGGAACTCTGCTCTGCAACCTCCAGCTGCCTCAGGCTCTTTGAACTCTGACCTCTGTCTCCTCCACTTAGTATGATGGCCGTGCCCTTCCTGGGTCATGTCCCGGTGCTCCAGGCAGAGAGACAGGGTGCCTGCAGAGCTCACCTCATTTCCCTTCTCTCGGGTCCCAGTTCTCAGATGCCTCTTGGCCAGTGTCCTTTACAGACGTTTCGTTTATTTTGTCCAGTTTTCTAATTGATGAAGGCAAAGGGTTATTCTGGTACCTGCTACTCCAGTTTGGCTTTAGAAAAGGAAATGCTGTGAGGTTTACTTTTGAATATATTTTCTTTTCAAAATGTCTTGTATTTGTACATAGGAAAATTTCTTTATTTCAACTCTTTATTTTATGTTTAGTGACTTGGCCTTCATCTTAACATACTGTAGTGCCACCTGTGTTTTAAAGATCTCTAGGGACAGGTTTCTAAAACAGCAGAGTGAAGATGTTATTACAAGAAATAGAACTTTTCCCAGTACAGTCAGGCACCGTATGCTATGTTTCAGTCACCCACAGACCACATATACGACGGTGGTCCTGTAGGGTTACAACGGAGGTGAAAAACCCTCCCGCCTGGTGACATCACAGCTGTTTCACCGCACCCCTCACGTCTTTGTGGTGACCCAACCTACTGCGTGTTTCTGGTGAAAACACCTACTGCTCTGCCAATCGCATGAAGGAACAGCACATACAGTGACGTGCAGGGCGCACTGCTTGACATTGGCAATACACGGCTGCACTACTGGCGTGTGTGTTCAGTTTTTATCCTCACTTTACAGTGGACCCTCTACTGAGAGAAGTTTGCTGTGACACAGTGTGCGGGTTACGCCTCAGCAGCCTCCCCGTCTCGTGATCACATCCTCTCCTGTGCTGGACTGAGTCCCGTGATGTTTTACGTGGTGACGTGCTGCACAGGCCTGAAGCCCGGGCGTGCAGTGGGCTGGGCCGTCACTGATGTTCTCACAACAATGAAATCTCCTGACGACACATTTCTCAGAACGTATCCCATCATTAAGTGACACGTAACCATACCAAGAGCTGGAAACAATGTATTTATTTTGTGGCTCAGAAACAGCACACGAAACCTTTGTTGCTTCCTTAATAATCAAAATGCTTTATAATTAACTTTAATATTCAATCCAATCTTTATTTCGTTAGGGAGTCTGTCTCCCTTCTCTCTCTTTTGTAAACAACTAGTAAATGGTCTTTTCCTCTTTTTTTAGTGGAAAGTCAATGATACTTTTTGACAGTAATTTTTCTTCTGTGGGCTTTTGACAAGAACAAAACTGAAGACGGCCTAGGAGCCGGCTTCTCTCCCGCCTCAGTCTGGTTCCCTGTCTGAGTCTAGTGAGGACTCAGTGCGTCCGGATGTCTCGGCCACCTCCTGCGTGATGGGAGTGTTAGCGCTAGACTTCCATCCATGAGTGTGTGCTAAGGTCGTCCAAGCATTCAGAGCAGTAAGTGATTTTGTGCCGTCGTACTCGAGGGTTTTGTGGAAGGAAGAGAAAATGTTCAGCTCCAGTCTAAACTTGTGATGTTTATATATTGATTTGTTTGCTGGATTACTACCAATAATACGTTTTAAATGTAGAAATGTCAATTGCAAGTAGGTTAAAAATAAAAGGGGTTGTACTCTTGCTTTAATTCAAGTGAAGATATCACTCAGTGTGAAAAACCTTGCTTTGCTTCCACTAGAACTTTTGGTTGTGTCCTGTTAGATTTTTCACACTTAGCATGCAGGCTTCCTGACCCATCAGTTTGCTGTCAGTAGATACAACGATTGAACAAGTCAGTAGTTTCCGCAGGCAGGGCAGTGGGAGAACTGGGGCCAATCGTGAAGTGGGTGTCTTAACTCTTTTATCATCCTAGGTACCGGTATGGCCAGTTAATTGAGATAAACAGCCACAGCCTCTTTTCTAAATGGTTTTCAGAAGTAAGTATTAATATTCTAATTCTCTGGATTGTCGACCATGTTGTTGAAAAGGTGTCGTGTATATTAGGCAAACTTTCTGTGGGGCTTCCTTTCTGGTCAGAGGAAAGTTCCACAGCTAAACAGTAACGTGGAAATGGTCTGAGGCCCGAGAGCCGGGGCACATGTAAACCCGTGACTGGTGGGACAGCACATTCAGTGTTATCTGAGGAGGGAGGGGACCCCAAGTTCTGACCTGGGCTGCACCCCTCACCTAAGAATGCCCTCGGGCTCTGAGCCTCATGCCACCATCTGTGAATGGGGGCTTGGCAAGGTGACATCACGAGGGCCCCTGACCTCTGAAGCATTCTGCTGTGTCAGCAGGCCCGTCTGGCAGATGGGAGTGGGGACAGGGAGTGTCCATCAGGGGTTGCCTGGCCAGTTTACATGTTTGCAGCCGTGACCCATCTCATGGCTGGTATAAGGACAGCTGGGAAAGGGACAGTAAGAGGCAGGCAGACAGGTGTGCCGTGTGGCCCTGGAAGGGAGGCGTGTTGACTCAAGTCTTGGCGTCCTGGCACCTGAGACGGGGAGGCGGGGCTTTGGGTGGACCTCCTCCCCTGCAGGCCTGGCTTCTGGGACTCGGAGTTCTTCGAGGGCCATCAGGAGACCGAGCTTGTGGGGCCACTTGGGGTCAGCAGGGCCAGGCAGGGACAGTGGATGCATGTGTGCCCCAGGCAGTGTGACGAGTGCCTGGCAGCACTAAGAGTGTGTTGGTTCCAGAGTGGCAAGCTGGTGACTAAGATGTTCCAGAAGATCCAGGACCTGATCGATGACAAGGACGCTCTGGTGTTCGTGCTGATTGATGAGGTCGGTGTGTCCACCTGCGGAGTGGGGATCCCGGCTGCGTCAGCTCTCACTGCTACCCGGCCGCTGTCGGCACGCGCTGCCCTCCATGGCACCCCACATGTTGAGCTGGCACAGGCGGGCTCCTGCACACCCACTCATTTGTTCATTCACTCTCTCAGTGGATGTGTTTCGTGGCTGCCCTGTGGGGCCAGGCACGGTCATTTTTGACCCATTGCTCCGTCCCCACAGGTGGAGAGCCTCACAGCTGCCCGCAATGCCTGCAGGGCGGGCACCGAACCTTCAGATGCCATCCGCGTGGTCAATGCCGTCTTGACCCAAATTGATCAGATTAAAAGGTAATACAGTCACGTGCTGCTTAACAACGGATACGTTCTGAGAAATGCGTTGCTAGGTGATCCATCGTCTGTGAACATGACAGAGGCAGGAGGGCACCGCCCACTGCACCCCTGGGCTGCGTGCTGCAGCCTCCTGCTCCTGGGCCACAAGCCTGGAAGCGTGTGAGGGCACCAAGGACCGCAGGCAGTTGGAACACATGGTATTTGGGCAGCTAACGAGAGCCAGGGCACAGCGAGCACACGGTGTAGAAGGTGAAGTGTGTGCACGTGCACACACGTTTGGACAGGGCTCTGGGGGGAAAGAAGGAAAAAGGGAGAGAGTGGGAGAGGAGGGATGGAAAGACACCCAGGGAAATAAGCCTGAGATGAGAAATAATAAAGAAGACGAGGGAAACGGAAGGGAAATGAGCTTGAGCACAAGCGTGTGCAGGGCCGCCTCTGGCTCCCTCGCCAACCCCGGGCTCCCAGCCGCGAGTGGTGCCTGGTGGGAGGACAGCGTCCTGAGCCTCCCCATCCAGTCAGACCACCCAGAGCCAACGGTAAGGTCAGCGCTGTAGGCGGATCCAGCCTTTGCTCAGCATCGCCAGCAAACCTGTGTTTCTAATGCATCGTGACCTCATGGACCCACCATCACCGAAATGGTGTGAAGCAGTGTGTGGCTGTAAAGGACCAGACACCCAGTGACGTGACGTGACAGGTCGCAGAGAGGATGTGTGAGGGTCACAGACCTTTCTGCCCTACTCCACTTCTCCTAATGAAACATGCGTCTGCCGTGCAGTGTCGGCTCTTTGTCCACTTCTGAGTGGCGTACACTAACTGCATTTTAGGACTTATGCACTTTATAAAGTATTAAAATGGGAACCAGACCTTGGGCCTGGTGAAAACTTACGCCCTCCCTGCTGAGCAGCATAAAAGGAAGTGTGGGTGCTCTGTCCCCACGTGCCAGCACCATGGTGTGTGTTGCAGCTGAGGTGCTGACACTGGGCGGAGTGCCATCTGCTCGCCCTTCGTGGACCCAGGTGTCACATCTGCACCGTCCAGCCATGCAAGTCCAGGGCCTGTGCTCAGGACACCAGCATTCCCGCTGTAGGGAGCGAGCCCCACAGACCTGACTCCTGGGGCAGTGACGGCCTGAACCAGAACCCCAGCTGTTCTTCACGGGACATCCACGCTCCCTCCACCACCCGGCATCCTGCTTGTTCTCCGGTGTCTGCTCCCGGGGTGCCAGGGCTCCCGAGTGTTGCCCAGAAGCCAGCTCGTTGGATGTGCAGTGACAGTGACCACACTGCTCAGCAGTGTGTTGGCTCAGCCCTCGCCGCTGTTGGCTGTGGAGAATGTCTGGCTTCTTGGAGGTGTGCTTGTCTCCTGCACTCAGCTGCAGGGGCCTCCTGCTTCCCGCCCTCCCGCAGGCGAGCCTCGTGGGACGTGGAGCCCCTCCTTGGGGCTGCTTCTGTCCCTCCCTGATTGGCTGCTCCGTCTGGTTTCTGCCCCGTGCTCAGCCGAGTGCTCAGTTTTCTCTTCCTGGAACTTCCCTCAGCGTTTTCCTCCATCTTCACTCCTGACTACCTCAGTTTCTGCTGCCGGAGTTTCCCCACCGTCTCTTCAGGGGCCCTTGCACAGCCTGTTCGCAGCTTTCTGTCATCTGGCATTACTCATGGTCCAAGTGGGTGAGTCCCAGTCACAGACCTGTGTGTCCACCGTGAGCAAACGTCAGACACGCTCCCAGGCTGCTCATTCTGCACTGAAGCCCCAACTTCCTGGGTTCCCGTGACAACGATGGCTGCATCGTGCACCCGCCACTCAAGCCAGGACATGTCACCCTGACACTCCTCCTGTTGCTGGGTGTGTGGACTCGGGAAGCAGCAGAGACACGTGTTTGCCCGGTTTCTCTCGCCTGCCTTGCCTCATGTTGCGTTATACCCTGGTTCAGGCCCCTCTCTGGGTGACCCTTGCACGCCTGCCTCTATGCAGGTCAGATGCTTTGTAACAAACTCCCTCTGGGACGTGATTCCAGCCACATGCTCCCTCTGCGTCCCCACTCAGCTGCTGGGCTGAGCAGCCAGCTCCCCTGCTCTGCCCAGGCTCCTGGGACCCGTGTGCCCTGCCACAGGGCAGCACTCCTCATGCCAGCGTCCGGGTGAAGCCCACCCTCTCAGGTGCGTCCCCGGCCACACCTGTGTGCTACCAGCGGGCCCTGTGCCCACAGCCACCAGGCCCTGTGCCAGCCCATGTTGCTGAGCAGAGCAATGACAGTGGCCTTGTGGAACCTGGAAGCTAACGGAGAAGTGGCTGGTACTCGGGATAAATAATTCAGCTCCACCGTGTTGGGGTGACGGGACCTGTGAGATGAGCAGTCATGTCCCAGCCGAGCGGTCAGGGACACTCCACAGAGATGGCAGCTTCACCACAGTTGAAGGAGGCAAGGGAACAGTCAGCAGGAGTCTAGGAGAGCTTTCCAGAAGGCAGAGGAGCAGATGGAGCACAGGCCCCAAGAGTGTTCCTGGCACGTTGTGCTGTGGCCAGGACAGCCTAATGGGAGTGAGGGGTTCGGCAGTAGCTCGGGTGAGGGCCATGGGAGGCCTTGCGGGCCGGCGTTGGGACAGTGGGTGCGCCCAGCCCAATGATGGTGGTTGAACGCCCAGGACCTTCAAGGGCATGTGACACTCCCCGTGTAGGGGAGGCTATAGTCAGGTCACTGAGGCATGGGGTGACCGGTCCTTGCTCTTCTGCCTCCAGGCACTCCAACGTGGTGATTCTGACCACTTCCAACATCACGGAGAGGATCGACGTGGCTTTCGTGGACCGTGCAGACATCAGGCAGTACATCGGGCCGCCGTCTGCAGCAGCCATCTTCAAAATCTACCTGTCCTGTTTAGAAGAACTGATGAAGGTGCCAGGGTTTTCTTTCTTTGTACTGATCAGTCAGTAGATTTTTTATGTTTTCACAATTCCTGGCATAGCATAATAGGCCAGTATGGAATGAGGGCGTTTGACATGGCATTAACCCTTTAGATTGAGATTTTCAGTTTATTGTATCGGGCAGGTTGCACTAACAGAATTACGGCCACTGACTCAGTGTTTGCTTCCTTGAGCACAAAACGGTCACCACACGCCCTGATAGTTGCTCTCCCTGCAGGTGATGAGTGGGAGGGGTGGGCTGTGGTCAGCCTTCCCAGCCTGGCCCGGTTCTCACAGCCTTTGCAAGTGACCCACTCTCTGGGCTTCCGTTTCCTCCCTGGAAAGAATAGTAGTGTTCCTGGTTCACAGGTCATAGTTCACAGGGAGGCCATCCTGACTGGAGGTCATAGTTCACGGGGAGGTCATCCTGACTGGAGGTCTAGTTCACAGGGAGGTCATCCTGACTAGATGTCATTGCTCACAGGGAGTTCCTTCTGACTGGAGGTCATAGTTCACAGGCTGTCATCGGTTGCAGTGTTTGTGTCCCTTTGGTCACGAGTTTTAGCGATGGCCATGAGCACAGCAGCAGTGAGTGTGGTGATGGTCACTGTCAATCTCTTGTAACTCAGTCTAACGGAGCTGCCGTGTGCCTGGTGCCAGGAGCTCCGGGCACTCGGGGGACGGGCGGTAACCATCCCAGCCCACAAATGGGCGTTGACATGGTGATCACAGTAATGGCGTCATTGTAACTGCTGGTGGGGTGGGATCGACGACCCCAGCCTGCAGCCACCACCTGGCACCGTGGACCTGGGGCCCCAGCATCCTCAACAAGGATGGCACAGCATCTGCGACGGGGGCGGGAGCTGGTCTCAGCACTGGTCTTGGAGCTGGGCCGTGCTGGCCTGGTGTGCACATCCGGCCTGCTTTCTGGCGTGGGAGATGGAGCGGGGCCCTGAGGAGCTTTAACGCAAGTCCCAAGTGACAGGCAGAGTGTTGTGCCGCAGTGTTGCTGCCCAGGAACCAGTGCGATGGCGGGTCCAGCTGGAGGCCACCGAGGGCCTTCAGTGTGGTGTCGTGCTCACACTTGTGCTGTGAGTCCCGGGGCTGGGTAAGGTTACAAGTGCACAGTCTTCCTGGGAGCTGAGCGTGTGTCTAGACAGCTTGTGGTAAGTTAAGGCATTCCGATGTTGCCTTGGAGATTTGGCCAGTCCTGAAGGCATGTGACTGTGGTCCTCTGTCAGGAGCCTGCCGTCTGCCATGCTCACTCAATTAATGTTGGACGGCGTGTGTCAGTGGAGGGGCAGCCGGGAGCCTGAGGCAGGCAGGAAAGTCACAACACACCGAACGCGAACTTCTGAATTTACCCATGACCTTCATCAAACCTCCAGCATGGGCTTTCTCCTCTCCGGGTTCCCAAGTCGAAACAGTTCATGTCCGAATTCATTAAGTAGTGGTCATTTGGTCATCATGGCAGCCTGACAGTTCAGTGTGGTGACTGGCAAAGAGTGTCCATTGTACAGTCATGTGGTCTGCATGGCGAACACGGTGGCTCAGCTCCTGGGTCTGTCATTCCACCGAGTGAGGGTCTTATCTTACAAACAGCAAACAGACCCTACTTGAAAGGCAGGTCAAGTCCTGGCTCCCGGGCCCAACTCTGCCATCTAGCTTGTGACACGTCCTTGAAACCGAGTAACAAACTGGACTCCTGCCCGGACATGCGGTGACGACACATTTTGGCCAAAAGCACAGAGGAGACTGGGTCACTGCTGGGTTCTGAGACGTGTTTTATTTGTGTTGTTTAAGAAGCGTGTGGGGTGGGGTGGGGACAGGTGTGCACGCGCACCCACGAGGGGAGCGGGGAACCAGCCTGTTTCCTGGTCGGCTGTGCATGGGAAGTGCTCTCTGTTTGCGTTTCTGTGAGACGTGATTTGGTTTGTGTTCGCTCACTAAGTGCTGTCCTGTTGCTGACGTGTGCGTCCCACCCTGTCCCCAGTGTCAGATCATATACCCTCGCCAGCAGCTGCTGACCCTCCGTGAGCTGGAGATGATCGGCTTCATTGAAAACAACGTGTCGAAGTTAAGCCTCCTTCTAAGTGAAATTTCAAGGTGCGATTGACCTCGTTTTTGTAACCAAGAAGAAAAGTCCATTCACTACAGTAATGGGGTAGTCTTAATTGACTGTAGCCATCTGGGTAGTGGTTTGGGGGTCAGAGGAAAGGAAGTTGAGTCCTGAGTCATCACACACAGGCTGGGGGAGCCCCCTCGTCCCCGAGTTCCTGGACCAGAGGATGGAGGTCCACTGCCCTCCCGAAGGGGCCATCAGCTAATGGGAAAAAGTGCTACGCTTATATCTGCAGACTGATGTTCAAATTGAGGTTTTCTTGGTGCGTTAATGATTTCTTAAGCAATATCTGTTAAATGTTTACAAATTGGCAAGGAGAAAATAAGAGAAGCTTTTCCTTAAATTAGCAAAGGAAATAACTGCAGGGTTATATGCTTGGTGCTTTGGGAAAGAAAAGACCGTGTGTGGTCCTGCCCTGGGCGCCAAGAGACGCGTAGCACGTGAACACCGGGAGTCTCTGGCACGCGTGTGAGGCCCAGGGCTGGTAGCGCTTTCAAGGCCTCTGGTGACATTGGGGGTCAAGGGAAGGTGGGAAATGGAGCAGTGTCTCAGAGGACAGTTTGAATTCGGATAAACTGGAGAGAAAATGGGAAGGTCATGGGCACCGTGTGTGTAGGGACCTCAGGTGGGTTGTACTGCAAAGAGCAGGTAATGGCACTGGGGGCGCTGAGGGCTGAGGGGGCAGCTTCCGAGTTCTGACCAGCGAGTCTGAACTTTATTCTGAGACCGTGAGGCACGTGGAAGCTTTTGAACAAAGCATGAAGAATGGTATTTTTCAAAGGTGTTTTTTTTCGGATTATATGGTGAAGTGGTTTAAGTGGTGGAAATGGGACGGGGGTGCAGTTCAGAGCCTTGGACAAAAGTTACTGAAGACGTGAACCAGCCTAATTGCCTGGGTAATCTGTGCTGCGAGCCGTGCCCACCGCATCAAGCTCTGTGCCTGGCACTCTCAGGCAGGCGGGCATCCGGTCCCTGAGCACAGCGGCGCCTGTGGGTGACATGTCAGGGCAACAGGGACCCCGTCCCACCTGAACGGTAGCTGAGGACTCAGGGAGAGCAGCCCCACTCCAAAGGCCGTGGGAGAAGGGACATTCAGAGACTGGGGTGGGAAACTAGCCCTGACACACAACTGTTTGTGCGGACTGACGTCCCCAAACTTGGTTATGTTCACAGGAGGAGCGAGGGCCTCAGCGGCCGTGTCCTAAGAAAACTCCCGTTTCTGGCTCACGCGCTGTACATCCAGGTGAGTGTTCCGCAGCCACCCTCGCCTCTGGGCACCCTCCTCACCCACTCTTGCAGCAGGGTGTGACCTCGCTGGGAGTCACACTGAACACCGTTGGGATGTCTGCCTTCTTTTCCTCCATTTCCAAAGGGACAGGCTCCTGGGCAGTAGGAGGCGTTGACCTTAACGGCGGGGCCCTCTTGAGCCCTTTGGGAGGAGGTGGCCATGCTGGGCTTGACTCACACAGGACAGCTGTGGAACCGCTGCCCAGAGTCGTCCCCTCTGTTCTCTGCACCGTGGGTAGGATGGGTGCAGCCAGTGGCACCCCAAGGGCGAGGGCCACCCCACAATGCCTGTGTATTCTTCCAGGCCCCCACCGTCACCATTGAGGGCTTCCTCCAGGCCCTGTCTCTGGCAGTGGACAAGCAGTTTGAAGACAGGAAGAAGCTTTCCTCTTGCACTTGATCTGGGCTCCTCCACCTGCGGTTTTCAAATAGTGAACACAGTGAGCGACACTGCCCTGGAGATCTCCATATAACACGGCTGGGCCTGCAGAGCCAAGCGTTATTGATGGAAGTGTGTTGCACTTACATACTTCCAATGCACATTAAAGGCACGTGGCCTGTCATTTTCACTGTCTGAAAGGGTCGTACTTCAAGGTCTATTGTCTGTAAAGAACTGTCTAGATGTTTTTATTTCATCCTTCCGCCAGTCGATCAGACACAAAATGCTGACAAATTTTGTTTAATAAAGATGATTAATATGGTTAGGGAAACAAGGATTTGATTGTAGCATTAAAAATGTACACGTCACTCAGGATAGAAGGCGGCATTTGCTCTCTGACGTGAGCTTGTTTTCTTTAGCGCACATCTCCAAGACTACTTCATGAATAAGGAAAACCTATTCCTGTGTCCTAGAAACCGAGAAAAAATTCTAGGTAAAGTGTTCCATGCAGTAGTCAGACATGGTCCTCTGTGGGAGAGCTGCAGCCCTCAGCGTTCAGTTGAAACGTGTGTGTGGAAACGCCCCTCATAACCAGCATTATCATAGCTCAAATGAGTCACGTTCACAGATGTGAAATAAATTGGCTGATAATTGGTATATTCCACCAATTATGTATTAGAATATTATGTTTGCTTTTGTCTCGTGCTAAAATAAATTTCATATTAGTGTTTTATACATATTTTTAAAGAACATTTTACCTTTTGTTACATCTTTTTAAGTATTAAACTTTTTCCAGAATGTTCTCATTTTGTTTCTCTTATCACTCTCGAATGCTTTGAATTTTATTTAAGAATTGCTCACACGATTACTTAACTTTTAGCCTGTTTTATGCTTTGAGGGAGAAGCACAGAAGAAGCTGTGCCCATTTCATGGGAGCTGCACACAGCCATGGGGAGGGGTTCTCAGGCTGGCGGAGGAGGACCCCCCAGGTCGTGGCACATGCAGGTTTCGTCCCGGGGCCAGCTGTCATCCTTGGCTCCAGCCAGATGCAGAAGCAGATCTCATGAGTCCTGTCTTGGAGACCAGAGCCTGGCTCCGGTTTCCTGAAGACCTTGAAATGGGGTCTGTGGGCACTGGGGCAGGAGGGGGGCACTCCACGCTGCAGTATTGGGGCTGAAGCAGTTGAGGACTGTGAAACAACTTCATTTCACAGGTTTGCTGCTGAAATGCCCAATGTCTGGATATCCAGGTGGAAGGAAAGGCCCTGAGAAGAGGGAGAGTACAGGCTCTGTGGCTGGTGAGACACACGGTTAGGGAGACAGACCAGGGAGGAGAGAGCCGAGAGAGGGACGGGGATGGGGACAGATGGGGTGGGGCCTTGGAGCCCTGTGGGCTGAGGATAGGAGATCTGGGTGGGGGCTCCACCACATCTAGACACATTTCCCAGAAAGTGGCTTCCAGAGGTTCTGTTCTGTGGGTGTGGCTGATGTGACTGCCCGTGGGCCACTAGAGGGCGGCACCGCTCTGTGGGACAAGGCTCCCCGAGACCCCAGGGTGGAAAGACTAGTCAGCAGAGGTGGCCAGCCAGGCCAGGGGTGTCTGTGTGCATGTATGTGCACGTGTGTCTGCCTGTGAATATGTATATGGACATCTGGGCATGCGTGACGGGGAGCAGGGCATGGGAACATAGGTATTCTCGGCCCTTCGTGCCTCCCCAGAACCTAGCTCACTCGACAACATGGGCCGGCCATCTTCACACCCACCTTTCCTTCCAGGGGAGGCCCCTGCTTGACATGGGTAGGCCAAGGCATGAGGTGGGGGTCACATCTGGGCCCCCAAGCCCAGATGCGGTACCTGGCTCCTGGCCTGGCCCAGGCTGTGGTGGGCACTTTGTGGGATGGGATGCAGCCAAAATCCCCAAATGCACGTCACAGGGCGTGGCTGGCTACTCCCACTGGCCCAGGGCCAGGATGCAGTGGGGCTGCCACGCCCACGAGGGGCAGGTGTGTGAAGACGGTGCCCTGCTCCTGGGGTGCTGTGGGCCAGAGCGCTGCCCAGAAACTCCACGGGTGATGAGACCCAGCGGGCGCAGGTGAGCGCCGGTCAGGAAGCCGTGTGTGTGTGACCCTGGTCCTTTGTGAGTCCTCCAGAAGAGGGCACGAGCCCTGGCCTGGGGCCCCAGGGGCTGCTGCAGCTGTGAGGCCACACCTGGCACAGGCGTGGGGACATGCTAACGGGACCACCGCTCAGCCCAGCCTGAGGGAGTCCACGGCCATGCCAGGGTAGTCGGTTTCTGCAGGATCCATGTGAGTGCACATCAAGAACAGGTCACCTTGTGCCCTGCCCATCATGGGGAGGTCAGTTTCTGAGGTTTCTCCTTGGCCTTCCCACGAGAATGGCTCTTACCTGCAGGCCAGGACCCACAGTTGGGGGTCACCCTGACTGCCAGGTTTCAGTCCCAATGACACATGGGGCTGGGGAAAGACTGGAAGCTCCCACTGTACAGGGGTTCTGGTGCCTCATCCCCTGCTGCCCCGGGCCCCTTCCGCACAGGCCTCGCGGCCAGAGAAAGTGGGCACACAATTAAGCTTTTTGAGGGGAGGCGTGGTAAAGCCAATGCCTAACTTTGGGAAAATGACTCTGGGGTGGTACCGTTGGGGGCTATCGCGACGAGCTGATAGCCCTCACCCTGGGAAAGATGAGGTAGCGTAGCAGCAGGTAAAGGGTAGGGTAGGCTGAGAGGACATGCCAGGAGATTGTGGCGGAGATGGTGCTGCCCAAACCCCGCCCCTGCTCCATCAGCACACTTTCCCAGCTTCCCTGAGTGGGTGTGGCCTGTGGGAATAAAGGGGTGGGATGCGCGTGGCTTCCAGGGACAGGCGACTGAGCCATGTGTGGAAACTGGTACAGCCTCCCCAGGCTGAGCCTGACTGAGTGAAGGGGAGCAGCCCCACCCCGCCACCCCCAGTGTCAGGAGATAGACCTGATACCCCTGAGTCCAGCCATCACACCTGCTGTGGATATGGCACAGGGCAGAAAATAATACATAGGAAGGAATGTGATGATGACATGCCCTTGCACCTGAGGCCAAGGAGCCCAACACTCGCAAGCCCCGAGTGCCTGGTATGAGACACCACTTCATGGCCCAGGTAAGGAAGCAGCTGCGCCCCATGGATGCACTTCTGTCACTCCTGTCACCATGATGCTGCTGCTAGAATTAGCTGAATGATCATTTGTTACTGGACACCTTCCTCTGCTATCACCTGCGTTATCTTTTATGATGGGAAAATTTCCTCCTCTATCACATATTTATGACTGAAAATGTTTTCTCAAAAAATCTGAGTTATCATTTTTAATGAAAACATTTTGTTCTCTATCACCTGAATTATTTATGACTGGAAATGTATCTCTATCACCTGAGTTATCACTGATGACTGGAAACCTTCTTCCTCTATAACCTGAGTTGTCATTTATGACGAGAAATCTTCTTCCTCTATATTTTGAATTATTATTTATGACTGAAAACCTTCCTTATCAATCACCTGAGTTATCATTTATGACTGGAAATATTCTTCCTCTTTAAATTATCATTTATGAGTGAAAACATTTTGTTTCTAGCACCTGAATTATCATTTATAGCTAGAAATGTTCCTCTATCACAAGCATATTACTTATGACTGAAAATTTTATTCCTCTATCACCTGAGTTATCGTTTATGACTAGAAACCTTCTTTCTCAATCATCTGAGTTACTATATATGACTGAATACATTTTGTTCTCTTATCATCTAAATTATAATTTCTGACTGGAAATATTTCTCTATCCCCAGAGTTATTTATGACTGGAAACATTCTTTCTTTATAACCTGAGTTATCATTTATGACTGAAATCCTTTTTTCTCAATCATCTGAGTTATTTTTATTTTTGAAAATGTTTTGTTCTATATCATCTCAGTTTTCGTAGATTACTAGAAACTTTTTTCAATTGTAACTTGAATAACCATTTATGACTGAAAAGCTTCTTTCTGAATCAACTGAGTTAGTATTTATGATGGAAACAGTCATTCTCTACCACTTGAAACATCATTTATAATGGAAATGTTTCTCTACCACCTGAGTATCATTTATGACTGAAAATGTTATCACCTAAGTTATTAGTGATGACTGGAAGCCTTCTGCTATCACCTGAGTTATCATTTGTGACTGAAGACATTTTGTTCTCTATCACCTGAATTATCATTATGACTGGAAATGTATCACTACCACCAAGTTATCCTTTATTACTGGAAATCTTCCTCTACAACCTGAGTTATCATTTGTGACTGAAGACATTTTGTTCTCTATCACCTGAATTATTGTTTATGACGGAAATGTGTTTCTCTATCACCTGAGTTATCTTTTATGACTGGAAACATTCCTCCTCTATTAACTGAGTTAACATTTATGACTCAAAAATCTTCTTTATCAATCATCTGAGTTATCATTTATGACTGAAGACATTTTGTTTTCTATCACCTGAATTATTTTTTATGACTAGAAACTTTCTTCCTCTATAACCTGAGTTGTCATTTATAATAAACTCTTCTTTCTCAATCATCTGAGTTGTAATTTATGACAAAATATTTTGTTCTCTATCACTTAAAATATCATTTATGACTGGAAATGTATCTCTATCATCTGACTTATCCATTATGACTAGATAGCTTCTTCCTCTATAACCTGAGTAATATTTTACTACTGGAAACATCATTCTTCCTCTCTACATTGAGTTATCATTTATGACTGAAAACCTTCCTCTATCACCTGAGTTATCGTTTATGACTGAAACATTTTGTTCTCTATCACCTGAATTATTATTTATGACTGGAAATGTGTTTCTCTATAGCCTAAGGTATCTCTTATGACTGGAAACATTCCTCCTCTATTAAGTGAGTTATTATTTATGATTCAAAAACCTTCTTTATCAGTCATCTGAGTTTTCACTTATGACTAAAGACATTTTGTTCTCTATCACCTGAGTCATCATGTATGACTGGAAATGTTTCTCTATCACCCGCGTTATCATTTATGACTGAAAACCTTTTGTTCTTTATCACCTGAGTTATCATTTATGACTCCATAGATTCTTCCTCGATTACCAAAGCTATCTATGACTGGAAATATTCTTCCTCTGTAACCTGAGTTATTTATGACTGAAAACTTTCCTCTATCACCTGAGTTATCATTTATGACAGGAAACATTCTTCCTCTTAACCTGCATTGTCATTTATGACTGAAAACCTTCTTCTATAACATGTATTTTCACGTATGAGTGAAAACATATTGTTTCTACCACCTGAATTATCATTTATGACTGGAAATGTATCTATCATCTGAGTTATCCTTTATGACTAGAAACCTTCTTCCTCTATAATCTGAGTTGTCATTTATGACTAGAAACATTCTTTCTCTCTAAATTGAGTTATCATTTATGACTGTAAACCTTCTTCCTCTGTCAACTGAGTCATCATTTGTGACTGCAAACATTTTTCTTCTATAATCTTGGTTATCATTTATGACTGATTACCTTTTCCCTCTATAACTTCATTTATCATTTATGACTGAAAACAATTTCTATCATCTGATATGATTTATGACTGGAAATTTTTTTCACTATCTCCTGACATACTATTTTTGACTTGATAAGTTATTTCTCTATCGTATGAATTATTTATGATAGGAAATTGTTCATTATCTGTCACCTGAGTTATCATATAAGACTGGAAAATTTCTTTCTCTATTACTTCTGTTACCATTTTTGATTGAAAATTTTCTATTTCTATTAACTTACCCTTTATGAAGTTATAAGTTATCCTTTATAAAGGAACCTCTGTAATCAGAGTTTCCATTTATGACTAGAAACCTTATTTTTTTAGACATTGGTTATCATTTATCACTCGTGCTTTGAATTTTTTTCTATGTGTCCTGATTAATTATTATGACTTAAAATTCTTTTTTTCTCTATCGATTGTTAAAGAATTCTTTTTTTCTCTATAAACTGCGTAAAGAAGACTACCCTTTTTCCCTTTTACTCAACTTCTCACTTATGCCTGGAGACTTTTATTGTTTATCATCTATGTTATCATTTGTGATTGAAACCTGTTTTTCTCTATCACTTGAACTATTAGGAATTATTGGAAACCTTTCTTTTTCTATCATCTGTCTTATCATTTATAATTGGAAATCTTTCTTTCTCTATCACCCCAGTTGTATTTTTGACTAGGAACCTTCTTCCTATATTACCTGAATTATTATTTATGACTGGAAACCTTTCTCTATCATGTAGTTATCATTTAAAACTGGGAGCCTTTTTTATGTATAACTTCACTTACTTTTTATGATTCGAAACCTTCCTCTCTATCCCATTAGTCATTATTTATAGCTTAAAACGTTATTTCTCTATGACTTGAGTTATAATTTATAACAGGAAACAGTCTTTCTCTATCATCTGATTTATCTTTCATGACTTGAGTCATTATTTTTCTGTCACCTGAGTAATCACTTATAAATGGAGAACTTTTTTCTGTGTCACCCTAGTTAATATTTATGACTAGAAATCTTCTTTCTCTATTACCTGAATTATCATTTATAACAGAATCTTTTTTTCTTTCTCACCGGAGTTATCCTTTAAGGCTAGAAAGCTTTCTTTTCTATCATCTGGCTTATCCTTTATGGCTGGGAACGCTCTCTATATATCACCTGTTATCATTTATAACTAAAAACATGTTTTTCTATCAAGTGAGTTATCATTTATGCCTGGAATTTTCCTTCTCTATCACTTCACTTATCGTTTATGACATGAAATCTCCTCTATCTTCTGACTTATCACTTATGACTGGAAATCTTTATTCTCTATCATCTAATGTAATAATTTATTGATGGAAAACTTCATTATCACTTGAGTTATCGTTTATGACCAGAAACTTGCTTTTTCCATCACTTGCATTATTTATTATTGGAAACTGTCTTTCTCTATCACACAAGTTATCATTAATACTAGATACATTCTCTCCTTATCTGGTGAGAATCATTAATGATTAGAAACCTTTCTTTTCCTCTCACCTAAGTTATCACATGTAGTAGGAACACTTTTTTATCACCAGAATTATCATTATGGCAGGAAACCTTATTTTTATCACCCAAGTTATCATTTATAACTGGAAAACTATCATGTGAGTTAACATTTATTAATTGATACATTTCTTTTCCTGTCACCTTTTCCTGTTGTAATCATTTATGACTGCAACCTGCTTCTCCATTATGTGACTTATCATTTATGACTAGAAACCTTCTTTCTTTATGGTTTGAGTTATCATTTATGGTGAAGATCTTTCCCTGTCTTGAGTTTTCTTTTATGAACACTTTATGTTCCCAGAGCTCTATACATTGCACACCTTGTTTTATTTTTAATGGTTTCTTTTCTTACGTCCATAGTGTTTTCATGGAGAAACAAAAGGCATTAAATAGAAGTTTGAGAAATATAGCTATGACTTCATGTCCTAACCTATGGTACTTTCTGTTCGAGATTGAATCGGTACAGATTTTTTACCTTCCCTTTATTTTCATTTGCAGTTATTTGGGAAAGAGCGCTATAAATATTTCTTCCAATATCATGTACTTAGTAGACTTATAAAATGCCATACAAGGTGAAATTGCTCAAAGCAACACAATATGTTATCAGGTTATCTAAGAAAGTTGACGTTATTCCTAATGTATTTATTTAGTCTTTTTGAGGCATTAAAAACAAGAGGCCTTCTTTCAGCCATCTTTTGGTGGGTTTTGATGAGCAATTGTTCTAACATGTTTGTTTTGTTTCTTCTCTTTGAGTTTTTCAGAAAATACGGCTCACTTGCATGGCGCTGTTCTGTTGCTTCCTAGCTGTGTGCATTGGCAGTACGCTCCTGCTCCTGCCTTTGTCCTGGGTCTTGGGCACGAGGCACCCACTCAGCTCTCCCTGGGCTGGGGTGGAGACTGGAGTTCCCGGAGCAGCTGGTGTTGCATCCACAGCTATGCTAAAGACGTGTGATCAGAACTTCATTGACAAGAGGGGGCCTCAGACCCTTAGTGGATCAACTCTTTGCTCCAATTGCCCAGAGCCACAAATCAACCGTGTGGAACGCAAGGCCAGGCCCCAGGGGCGCTGCTGTTTGCTGGGACACACCGGCCTCCCAGGCAGGGTGTCTGCTCTGGTCACAGAGGAGAGTAATTATATCCAGTGGGTCTTGGGGCATCTGGGTAGCTGTTATTTTGGAGAGGCAGAAGCGCTCTATCCACTGACACACTGGGGGTGAGCCACCTAGCCACTGGGAAAGGCTACCACCGGCTGGCCAGTGCCCCTCATTCTAAGCTCTGTGACCCCAGGTGGCTCTGTGGAAAGTTTCTGTGGAGGGTGCATTTGCTCTGGCTTTATACGAGTTTTCAGAATCACACAGGTGGCTGGCTTAGGGGACGCTGGGTGGGGCCTCCCTGCCATGACCAGGCAGCTACTTGGCCTGAGCCCAGAGCCCATCTTCAGACAGCAGAAAATACGAATGTGGTTCTCTGGCTCTGTGACCCCAAGTGCACTTTTGCTGAGCCTGCAGCTGTGCCAGGAGCAGATGGGGACTCTTCTTCCCTCATTTACCGACTGGCGTCACCTGTCATGCTGGGTGGCGGGTGCATCTGTGTGAGGAGCTCCAGCCTGTGTTCCTGGGGCCTTGCTCGCTGTGGTCCGGGGTGTGGGCTGATGTGGCCGGCGGGACACGCTCTGCCTGCTGTGGGCTATTCAGGTTACTCTCTGTATTTCACGTCCTTGTGTCGGTCGAGAGAACCTAAGTCAGAGTTACTGGTTCTGAGGACCTGAGTACCCACCTGTGTGTATAGATCGGCGCCCCCATGGAGACAGCAGTGACTGTGCAAGAGAGGCTGCAGGACAGACGGATGGCGCGACTTGGGCTCCACGGCCCTGGTCAGCCCCAGGCAGCTGACCTCACACAGCTGTGTGCCCACCAGCACACACACACACAGTCTCACATGCGCATGTGCCTGGATGAGCTTCCCGGTGTCTCTGAACAGAAGTGTTGGCCCATGGCCGCCATGCTCTCTCTGGTGTGGACTTGACACAGTGGTGAGGTGGCCACTCTGTCAGCCCTATGCACAGCTGCAGGCCAGCGGGATGGGCTTAGAAACCCCCATCTGAGTTGCAAGGGAGCTGTGGGCTGGCAGGTGTCCATGGCCAGCACGCAGTGGCTTCTCCCTCTCCCAGTGTGGGGCTTCCAGATACTTCCAGACGTTGGGTCAATGTTTTCCCACCTGATTGGCCCCCAGGCAGAGCCTCGGTGCCCCTCCTTACCCCAGTGGGCTCTGTCCTCCGTGCGCTCAGGGCCTGGTCACTGCCACCCCCATAGTGCCCGTGGGCCATCCCTGTCTCTCCCGTCCGCCCTATAAGCCTCAGGCAACCCGGCCACACACTCCCACTTGAGGATAAAAGGCCGACTTCTGAGTGGCCATCAGTGTTCCCGGCAGGGTTCACCCCAAACTTGACTAAGGGGCCAAATGTAACTGCTGGTCATTTCTTTAAAAAACCCTTTCCTTTTGGTTGTTTCAGGGAAGAGCCTGTTTCTCCTGCTGCCGGGCACCTTCAGCGCCACAAGTGAGTAACTGTCCTCCCAGTAGCCCTGACAGCAGGAGCCTTCAGGGAACGTCACCACGGGAGGTGGGGAGCGCCTGCTCAGTGACGCCACCAGGACAGCAAGCTGTTGCCACGTCTGCTCTGGGCGTCAGCGTCAGGGAGCACAAGTGGCCGTTTCCCAAGGTAAGAAATGTCAGCGAACTTCAGGCCCACACTCTCCACGGCACAGGCTGGTCTCAGCTGGGGACCAGCCCCTCCGTGTGAGGGCAAGGGGTCTGCACCTGCCATGCGGGGCCTCCTGTCCAAGATGGACTGGCCGGGGGTCCTGCCCTCAGGGGAAGGGGCAGCGCTCCTGAGGACGCCGCCATCCTGCCTGTCTGCTCTTTCTGGCTCAGCCTACTTCCCTTTGCATAAACTTAGCAAAACTGGCTCCTCCTTCCTTCCAGACACGTCTGTCCTTGGGTCTGTGCGATGGTGCCAAGAAGCCATGTCGGCTCAGTGAGAGCGAACCCCTTTCGCAGACATTAGTGCTCAGACGGAGGGCACCGGCCACCCTGGGCCCACACCTCTGTCACACGCTGCTTTCCTTCTCAAAGGGACAGAGTGATCTGCCCACAGGACATGGTGACTATGTGGCCTGAAGCTCAGGGGGTAAGGCCTGCCCTCACATCCACTCCCAGGCCTTCCACTCCCCACAGCACCAGCTGCTTTGGGCTGGGCTCAGGGGGTGAATGGCAGCCTTGGGGTAAATCAGAGAACTAACAGTGATAAGATGGTTCCCCATCAACATCTATTGCCCCTTCCTGAGTGCTCTGGGCAGAGCTGGCTGCCAGCATGAGCACCCAGGGGACTCTGGCACCTTCTGTGCCATGTCAGTGGGACAGTGGGAGCGACGCAAGAACCAGCAGGCAAAGCCAGTTCCTGGCCCACCCACCAGGCTGTCACAGGGTTGCCGTGTTTTCTACTGAGACACATGACTTCTTTCATTTCCATTTTGGAGAACAATTGGCAAATGTTCCAGCTAGTTTTTATTCAGCTTAACTTTGGGGATGAAAGGGAAGTGGGGTCATTCCTTCATTTGGATGCAAGTTGGAGAAGCATGGACACGGTGTCTCAGGGTCAAGCACGGCTGTGTGGACGCCGGTCGGACCCCTTTTCTTTCTGAAATCAACCTAAAGTTAGGCCTTTGCACACTTTCCAGTTTTCTCCTTGTGAAATGATTGCTCAATGTTTACTTAACACAAGAAATAAGTATAATTGCTGGGAATTAAACTTCCAGCCAATGGTGAAGCGCTGCCACTTTACAATGATCAAAGGCTTTGATCTGAAATTGGATGTGTAACTACCAAGCGGACACTTCATCCCATCTCTGTAAGAAATCAGGTGGACACCTTGTTTGCGCAGCATGAAGACGTCAGTCGTGGAGACCGTTAGCACACGGGCCAGACCTTGGTCACAGGCTGGGTCCTGGGGACCGACGCTCACCATGCCCAGCACTCTGCGCTGACGCGGCCTCTTCTGACCTGCGTGGTTGCCCTTCTTGTCACAGCCACTCTCTGCGAAGGTCTAGTCACGGGTTTAGAGTTGTCTGCTCCAAACACCCTTCCTGTCCACGGGAGTCTCATCTCGGTTCTGTCATGTCCATCTTCACGCTTCCGTACGAGGCCGCGAGGCTGGTGCTCACATGCAGGGGCTGTTGTCCCCACAGCGAAGCCTCTTTGCCTCTGGGCTGCGGCTGCCCCCGTGGCTCTGAGCGTCCTTCGTCCTCACCCACCTACGATGCCCTGAGGTGGTGCTCTGCTGTCCCGCTGCTCCTGTGTCCACGGGTGTTTATTGAGCACCTTGCGTGTCCCAGCATGTCGGCCTCAGCCCAGCTCAGCTCCGTCTTCCTTCCATCAGGGCCACAGGATGGAGTAGGGGTGGGGACAGCCCACCAGACTGGGTGCAGTCTTGGCTCCCGGTGCACAGGTGCAGGGTGGGGTCTGGGAGGGAACTCTGGCCTCAGGCCGGCCTCTCACACTCCACTGGGGAGGCAACGATGGGCCAGTTGCCTCTCAGATCCCTGGGTTAGGCTCCGGGTGGGGTAAGGGCCGGACCCAGCCAGGCTCAGCTGCTGTGTCTCCTCCAGCCTCCTTCCCTCCCTTCTCCCATCGCAGGCAAACCTTAGTCTGGTGGGTGTGAGAGACGTGGGAGCGCAAGGGCAGACAGCGCATTAAACCCACTGCAGCACAGGGAGATGTGGCTTTCGAGACCAAACAGCCCATCTGGGGCTGCCAGCCGGAAAGCGCCTGAACTGGGACTTTCCTCCTTCTCGGCATATCCAATCCCTGTGAATCTGGGTTCCTGGAGTGTGGCTGGTGCCCCTGGGTAGTGTGGCCGACACAGCAGCTGGTCTCAGCACCACCTTCACTCCCACCTCTCCGTGTGCCGCTGTCCGCAGGGCAACGGACGCTCAAGAGGGCAACACGTGCAGTGAATGTGGATACACCTGGCTGGCCGCCCAGGTGCCTCAAGGAAGCTCACAACAGCCCCCAGAGGTGTGTCCCTCCTCAGACAAGAGCTTGGGGTCAGGGGCAACGTGGGGAGTCACACGCAATCTCTGCAGTCAGAAAGCAGATTTTCTCTGACAGACATGTCAGCACCTCACCCCCATGCAGTGGTTTTCATAGTTTTTAAAATCCATCAAGACTTCCTTCAAAAGTGTCACCTGAAAGCAAATCCGGGAATGAAATGAAACTAAAGGGGCAGGTGCAGCCTGGGCCCTGGCTGGTTCTGTGGCCTCCTCGTGCCCCCTCCATGGCGGCTCCAACACGTGTCCCCTTGGAGGTGTGTCGCAAGCTGCCTCTCAGGAAGGATAAGTCCCTGTGTGTCTTGGGGCTGTGGTGGGAGAAACAGTAACAGGAGGGTGGCTGGAAGCTGCCTGTGGTGGCAGCTGGTTCTGGGGAAAGCGCAGCTGTTGCCTCCCGGGAGAGGCCCACATGAGCCCTCAGGGCAGGCAGCAGCCTTCTCTCACGCTGAAAAGAAAACAAAAGAAAACAAAAGACGGGTTGAGGTTCCTGGGCCAGCAGCCTTGTGCCCTGGTCCACCTGGGGCGGGCGGGAGAGTTTCTGTGTCTCAGCCCCCAGACCCCGAACCCCACATTCCATAATGCTGAGCCCCTTGGCAAGATGAGGGGCAGATGCTGTCCCCAAGGTGTGTCTGCAGAAGGGCTGTGCTGATGTCCAGGTCCCCAAGAGCCATCTGCTCAGCCTGGCTGGGGTCCTATCAAAGTGGCATGGGGGCCGGGGTCTGGGCACTGAGAGGGGAAGGCAGGGTGCCCCGGCAGGGAGCCGAGAAAGCGCCGGAGAAGCTGCCCCCGGGTGGGCAGGGCCCTGCAGTGATGTCCACCAGCCCCTGGGAGTGGGTGTGTGTGTCCCTGTGAGCGCGGCTCCAGCCAGCACACAGTGTGTATGGTACCGAGAGTGTGACGCTGCCACCCACACTGCCAGTGACCCAAAGCAGGGTCACACGTGACGTCTGTGTTTCATTTGCCTTAGAATTCCCCTTTCGTCACAGCGCTCCTCAGAGGCAGGGTTGGAGCCCCACTTCATGCTGCTGCAGGCCTGGTGCTGCTGACCTGTCCAGTGCCGCTAGGAAAGTGTCCAGCTGAGCCAGGCCCAGCCACCTCCTTCCCTTCCCAGGCCTGGTGACCCTGGCTCTGGGATCAGAGGGGACATTGCACAGTGGCTCCCGGCCCTGCTCTGACCTCAGGCCCTCTGGGAACAGGCAGCTCAGCGAGAAAGGGCCCTGGGGGTGGAGGACAGAGGGAGGGAGGACACAGGACACAGACCCCGCCGGCTGGGGTGGGGACTGCAGGGTGTGAAGGAGGAGGGGGGTGAAAGCTGCTCCCTGGTGTGTGTCCAGCCCTGGGCTCTGATTCTCCTGCTCTTGCTTCTTGACTTAGATGCTTAGCTCACCACAACCCTTCTTCGTCACCAATAGAAGCATTTATTGGACTTCCCTCGGTGCCACCCTGCAGGACCCAGAGAGCTCACTGCGCAGTGTCTAACATCCAGGATTTCTTCTTTGACCCGTGAGTCAGGGAGACGTACTCGTATGGTTCAAGATTTCAAAAGTATTTCGAATAGTTATTTTTGCTATCTGTTTTGTCTCCTCTCTCTCTTTCTCCACTCTCTCCCTCAAGGATCCCTAGGAATGCATACATTTTTAACAATTCGGTATTTTATAATTCATTATCCTCATGATTTTTTCTGTTGCCCAGATGTCTCAAATTTAGCCAGTGACAGCCACACAGAGTTGTGACATTTGTCTTTTTACGACATTTCAGGGACCTTGAATGCTTTCTTACAGAAAACAAGCACTCTGACCGACGCCTGCAGCCTCATTTGATGATGTTTCCCGTGATCACGTTTCCCGTCTGCTGCCGGTGCCGTGTCTTCATGCCCCTCCAGCTCGTGTGCTGACCTGGTTTTCCATGTGAGCTGGAAGGAGGCATCGTCTCGACCAACAGTTAGAAAGGCAGGATGTCTTCCTTCTGCAAGTTTTATTGAGAACCTGAGCGCGTCACGCCCTCCCGGGGCTGTGCACATAGACTCTGGTCTCACATGGTTTTGCCTAAGTGCCTGGCCACATACAAACTCGGATTCAAAGGGGCCCATGCAGGGCTGCAACGTCGGCCTACGCTACCAGGAGACGCTCTGGCTCAGCATCTGCGCCCAGACAGCTGAAGCTGAGGGAGGGTCCACGGGTCCAGCGCGTGTCCCCCAACAGCTATGCCAGGTGTCACTCAGACCACAGGGTGTGACTGCAAAGGGGTCCGATTGGTCCTGCATCAGCCTCCAGAAGTGGGACACTCACCCTCCCCTCAACTTGACACAGTGATGTTGGTGGTGAGGTCATGACATCATCGATTCAATCCACTGCCAAGATGCCCCTCAGAGATTAGAGACCAGAAAGTGGTCCGAGGTGGGGCCAGGATAGCTGGCAGCTGGGACCAGAGCTCACGTGGGGACGTGGCCCTTGGGTGGAAGAGGCCTGGCAGAGGGCACCTCCCCTGGGCCCGTGGATTGTGGGCAGGAGCCTGGCTTCCTGGACTCCATCCAGCTGCATCCCGTGGGGAACAAAATGGCAGCTGCAGCTGTCCCACCGTCTGTCGTCTGTTGGGCTGAGCACGCGATTCCTCTTTGTTTCTGTGAATGTGGGAGCCATGGAGCCAGGCGCTGCCAGGAAGCATGAGGGAGGGGACGCCTCAGCCTCACTCTGCCACATCTCCCCATTTCCTGCCCAGACTGCACAGTGAAAACTACTAGACAGGGAACCTGTGAAAATGTCAGCCTCCATCAGAGGCTGCCGCAGGGGACAATTGCTCACTGAAACATGTGGCCTTGAACCTGCGTTTCCCTGCCAGAAGCCAGCCAGCCACACGGGCCCAGGGCGCAGTGTGACCAATCAGTGAGAGACACACAGACCCCAGCCTTACATCAGTATGGCTTGCTTGTTCGCCCTTTGTGGTTCAGCGGGGTCACCTCCTGGAGGGGGTGGGGGCCTCCTCGTCGTCGCCCCAGGAAGCCAGGGGCCAGAAGTGACTGCAGCGAGGGACGCAGGTCAGGGGGCAAATACGAGGACATGCACGACAGGCTGGGCGCACGTGTCTCAGTGCGAGAGGCAGGCCAGATGACCCTGTTGTCCCATGTGGCCCGTGGGCAGCTGTGTCACTGAAACAGCCCTGCATCCAAGGACATGGTTTTAAACCTCAGGTTGGCCCTTAGTCCCCGGAGGGCTGTTTCCACTGCGGGTCCACCATGTCTGTGTGGGGTCCAGAGCGGTGGCCCTGGCCTGTGTCCTCTTCGTGTGAGGTTTGCTGGCCGCCCCGCAGCTGCTGCCACCCAGCACTCTGCCTGTCACCTCTGAAGCTACCTGCTACTCAGCACTCTGCCTGTCACCCAGCACTCTGCCTGTCACCTCTGAAGCTACCTGCTACTCAGCACTCTGCCTGTCACCCAGCACTCTGCCTGTCACCCCTGAAGCTGCTTGTCACCCAGCGCTCTGCCTGTCACAACCTCAGCTGCCTGTCTCCCCAGTGCTCTGCCTGTCAGGCCACAAGGGCAGGTGGGCAGCCCCGGGGGTTTGCCTCCCAATCAGATTCAAGAACACTCACGGCCTCTGCGGGAGCACTGCCGGGGGAAGCCAGGTGTGGCTACCCGCGACCCAGGTCAGACACCGGCCGAGAAGATGGAAAGGTACAGTGACAGGGGTTGAGGGTGCACAGAGCTGGAATAGGGAGAGGTGTGAGTTTGGGCCCTGACCCTGCCAGCTCTGGGAGCTCACGTAACGTCCCTGGGCAGCTCCTCTTGGTAATGACAGCAGCCATTTCTTGAGCACCGGCTGGACCAGCCCCTACTGTGAGCTGCCAGGATTCCAGGTCCCCCAACTGGGCCTGCATTGCAGCCACCTGGCAGATGTGGACATGGGGCCTGGGGACTAAGTGGTATGACTGTCGTCACACGGACGGGACCGCACAGGCCTGGCCCTGAAGCCCAGGCTCTGAATCCTCTGACTGCAACGTGCTCTCGCGTGCTCCCTGTCTCCCGGGGAGCCCCAGGTCCTCTCCACCAATTCGGCTTATGACCCTAAGGTCACCGCAGTGAACACACTTTTCCCAAACATAGCAGGTTAGTCCCAAGGGGCAGAGTCTTGGGGCAGAGTGGACCACAAGTCTCTCTAGTTCAAACATTTTGTTTTGCTGGTGGCAATGGAGGCCCAGAGAGGTTGAGTGACTTTTTCTGGGGTCACACAGCCAGGGAGTGACTGGGAGAGCTTTTTCAGGCATAACGATGGACATGGAAAACACCTGGTACTCAGAATCCAGGATTTGAAACCAGGGCCAGTTCCCAAGCGAGGACACACCAGTCACCCTAAGAGGGCTGAGGTGGCACAGCTCATGGCCCCCTGTTGTAACCATGCTGCAGCCTGGGAAAACCAGGGCTGGTTCCACTGTTACCTTTCACCAGTGGCCGGAGTCCACGCACCATGGTGTTGCCCGCCCTCTGTGCCCACTCTGTTCTCGCAGCTGTCCCCTCGTCCCCCCCCCCACCTCCGGTTTCCCCCTGGTTGCCTCCCTTCTGGGTTGGTCTGGGGCCCGGTCCCTAGGGAGAGGTGTGGGGGGAGCTCAGAGGCCCCCCTGGCCATCAGGGAACACAGGCCCTGAGTCAGAGGGACAGCGTCCTGCAGATCACAGGCAGGTATGTGGGGACACTCTGGGAGGCTGGCCCATGGCCCTGGGAGTGAGGGATGTTCCAGAGGGGCAGGAGCAGGGTGTCCCCAAGCCCAGGCCAGTGCCTGCCGCGGCCCTAGCAGATGGGGCGTGCACATCCCTGGGCGCCAGCTACCCGTGTGGGGCTCACAGGGCACACATGAGAGCAGAGTGCGGAGGGCAAGGCAGACCTTCTGGGGTTCTGTCTCCCACCCTGGACCCCACACGTGCCCCAGGGGAGCCCCATGGGGTAGGGCTCACACTGGCTTCCCGACCAGGCATATAAACCAAGTTTAGCTTTGGAGCTGACTCAGACGCTCCGTGGTGGGCATGGCAGCACCTGAAGGTGAAGGGACAGCCGAGGCCCTGCCCCCCCGCAGGGAGCTGCCCTGCCCACATGAAAATCCACTGGGAAGATGCAGTACTGAGGGAAATGCAAAACATCTCGGCAAGGCCTTTAACTTTGGGTTGCATGTTGAAACGACAATATTTGGAGTGCCTTGGGTGGAATAACATTATTATTAAAATTGTCATTATTTGTTTCTTTTTGGTATTTTCCTGTGACTACCAGAAAGTCTGAGTTTACATATGTGCTTACAGTACATCCCCCTGGACAGAGCTGGTCTAGACGGAGAACCATCTGGGCGATAAATCCTGACCATTAACTTCCGCCAAACGGTTTCAGAGGAAGGGAGCATGAAAGGTTTTGCTGAAGTTTTGTGGTCCTGCCTGGAAAGGCTCACGGTCCGAGTTCACTAAAAGGTAAGCGTAACATAATCTTACCTTAGAAGTTGACATTAAAGCAACCGTGGCCCGTGGCGTGGGTGACAAGCGCACCCGGCTCCGTGCGGAGTGCCTGGCGCCACCGGCCACGGCACAGCTGTGCAGCGGCCTCACTGAGAGGGCACAGGAGGCGAGTCCCCGAGAGCAGGCCTCTCGTCTCCGCGACCTCCCCCAAGCCGTGCACCCTGCGTGTGTCAGGCGGTGCGGTGGGGGACACCGTGTGGCACTTACGAACCTGTGTCACTCCTGTTGGCTGCACTTGTTCAGTATTTCAGCGTAGCTTGTGCACCTCATCTTAGCTCCAAGTGCGAACATCCCAGGCCGTCCCCAGAGCTGGCGCTGACACTTCTCTGTTTCCTTTGTGGTTGTTGGAAGTTGGTTCCTTGGTAAATTCTTTGGGAAGGGCTCCTGGCGACGAGGCTCCCAAGTGTCTGCAAATTTACGACATCTTCCCCTTTGTTCCTGCAAAGCTGCTGGGCTGCATTCAGCACTTGGCTCACATTTTCTTCCCTAGAGTGTCTTTAAAAACGTGGCTCCATTGTTTCCTAGCAAAGAGTTGCTAGTGAGACATTTGACACCAATTCTTTGTAAATACAAATCCTTTGTAAACAAACTTGGGGCTTGGAGTCTTCCTGTTTGCACATCCAAGGGATTTCCCGGTGCTCAGAGACCCTGGTTCATTAGCCTGCATCTTGGTGCGAACCGTGGGACCTGGGTCCTGCCGGGCTCTGTGTGCCTTTTCCTTCCCCACGTCCGTGACGTGCTCCTGGATCACAGTTCTCGGTTCTTGTCCCCTTCCACGGCTCTTCTCTGCTCTTTTAAAGATTCCAGATACTTAGATGTACACACATGCACACACAGCTCACACACACATCCACAGATACAGACCCGGACCACAACCTACCCCATAAAAGTTATTACAGTAAAAATAAAATTAAATAATATTCCAACAAACAACAAAAGCATATCAGAAAGATATGACTACAAAGCAGATGAAAATCATTCCCTAATATTTAAAAATGAATTAAAGACATTAGAGCAGTAGTCGAGCTTTGAGACAAGAGTACAAGTCAGAAACGGAGAAGCTGGAAGGGATGTAGCTAGACAGCCGGCATCCAGGAAACAGCCGAAGACACCAGGAAACACAGGAAGGGGAGGGGAGGGGAGGGGAGGGGAGGGGAGGCAAAGCAAGGCAAGGCAGCTTCAGAAATGGAGACTGAGTTTAAAGGATCTGAGAAGAACAGACACCACAGAAAGCAATCAGAGAAAACGGAACTGGAGAAGATAGAACTAAAGAGAATTGAACGGAAACACAGGGAAAAATGTCAAGATCTGTGAGAAAGTAACAGGTGTCAGAGGCCGGAAAAGGTGATCGTGGGGTATTTGTGTGTCTGTGAGTTCGTGTCATGGTGTAGAGCATGTGTCTTGTCTGATGTATGTGCATGTGTGCATGTATGTGTGTGCACACGTGTGTATGAGTGTGCCTGAATGTGTGTGTGGTGTGTGCGTGCGTGTGTGCTCCTGTGCACACTGCTGGGTTTCCATGGGTGGTGACCAAGCAGCTCCTGGGAGGGGACGTGGAGGCAGTGTCCCCCCAGCTCTCTCTCCACTGTCACAGGATTCCCCGCCACCCCCCCCCCCCCCCCCCCCCCGGTGGAGCTCAGGAAGATTCCAGAGCCGGCGTGCAGAGCACTGCCCTCACCGGCCTGCCAGGTCGCGTCGTCCTAGACTTGCAGCCCCTCTGACCTGTGCCTTCCTCCATCCTACCCACACTCTGCTCCAACCCCAGGGTCCTTTCCTTTGCTGGCGATTCGGGGTGCACAGCCCAGGGCCATCCTGAGCCCCTTGGCTCCCCACTCCCTGGCATGCGCTGACCCCTCGCCGCGTGGTGTGCTGGGCAGTGTGGCCAGTGCAGGAGAAGGTAGTCCGTGGGTCTGGGTGTCTCTCCACGGTTGTCTGTTGGTCTCCAGGAAGAGTTTGGGAGATGAGCCCGCCATCGACTTCCCACTCTTCCTGCCCTTGGCGTCCTCTCCAGCCTTAGCCGACTTCTCCGCTTTGGACACAGCCGGTGCTGACGACCCCCCCCCCAGGTGTGTGCTTCTGATGGACATGAAACAAGGTGACAGGGCTCCCCCAGCCCCCGGCCCCATCCCTTAGGCAGGGCAGCATGTGTGCCCTGCATGCAGTTGCATTTGCTCCTCAGGAACCCAAGACATGGGCAAAGGTTAGAGAGAAGACATTTCTGAAGAATCGGAAGGGGAGCAAAGGAGAGGCCATGTTCACAGATTTGTAATGGCTGAGACGATCGCACAGACAGAATGAAATCCTTGGGTGAAGAGGTGAAGACCCTGAAAGGGCGTCTGTGGGCTGCGAGCCGGAGTTGGGCAGTGGGGACGGGGACATCGGCGCCGTGCCTGCCTCAGTGTCAGCTGGTCACTGCCTTAGGGCCATGTGCGGGGCCTCGGACCTTCCGGCCTCTGGCCTTGTGAGGACTCACGGCCATTGCTGTGTTTTTCGTGGTGGCCTGGGCGACTCACGTACAAATGACATGAATGTCTTCAGTGGGAGGTCGGCTTGTCCTCTTGGGCTCCTGGGCATTCCTGCTCTGTCCACAGCTGGAACCAGCTCGGTGGGTTTAGGGAAGGCCTAGCCCCCATAGCTTTGGCGCGTTAGGGGCAGGACACAGAGGTTGCCATATGCCAAGGCTGAGCCCAGGCCCAAAGCTAAACACCGCAAATGCCATGCGTTCTCCAGTTGCTCACCTGCTGGCTGCCATGCAGAAAAATGTGAGCCTCCAGAGCCAGCGCTGACGATGGCAGCTGGAGACACACATCTGCCACGAGGATTTGTCACTTTGAACCCTGGAGTACGCCTCCCAGCCCTTGCACTTTCATGGTTGGGGAAGTGAACTCTGGCAGTGGAAGCACGGCCCCAGACAGGTCTGTCCCCTCCTTGGCACCAGGGCCACATGGCTGCTAACCAGGCTGCTCTCCCCCTGGCCCGTGGGGCTCTGTGGGAATGTGGCCTTCGTGTCCACAGTCCCCCTTGGGGTCCAAGGGACCAACACGGTGGCAGTGCTGCTGGACCCCACAGCAGGAGGGAGCACGAGAGCAGACCCTCAGGTTGCTCTGGCCGAACCCACCTATCTCACCCACAGCCAGACACCTGGAACCTTGGGGTCCATCTGGACAGCAAGGCCGGCCGTCGGCAGAGCCCAGGCCTGCGACCTCCCCAGGGGCTCCTCTCTCATCCAAGGGCCCCCAACCCCGCTCACCAGGTCACTGAAGGGCACACTGGAAGTTCTGTTCCCTCGTGCCTCTGCTGGGGGTGGACGTGTGGTCACCAACCTGTGCCTGACCCCCGGCAGGGCAGGACCTGCTGTCTTTGCTGCTCTCCTCCTGGGGGGTCTGGCCTATGCTGGACCCTCAAAAATGTGTGGGATGGCCAGTGAGTGCTGGCAGCGGCTGGGGGACAAAAGGACAGGGCCTGAGCGGTGTCCTGTCGGGCCCCCACCACGCTCGGCCTCCGCTGCTCTCGGCACCAGCACAGCTGGTCTTCCCTGTCCCATGACATGGTTGCCGTGGGCCTCACAGGGTGGGGGCTAAAACCAGCCCCCACCACGCGCCTCAGCGTGTGCCAATGAAAGCAAGAGGAGCCAAATCATGAAGATAAGACAGAAGCTAATGACATGAAAACCAAACAATACAGTCTTGTTTTCCTGATGATGAGTCTCTGAGAAGAGCCCTGCTGAGACCCTACAAGGAAGGAGAAAAGGCAGGTCACAGCATCAGCGTAAAGAGAGACCTGCCTCACGTCCTGTGCACACTTAGGATAAGGAGACTATTTTGAAACACTTCATACCATTATTTTAAAATGTAGAGGAAATGGATGAAGGCCTAGATAAACACACATTTCCAAAACTGACCCTAGAAAAAAGGGGAAATCTGACTCCGTTAAAGAAATGGACTCTGTAATTTAAACCTCTCAGCCTAAATGGCTTCATTAGTAAATTCTTCCATTTAGGAAAGAATTAACACCAAACTTGCATAAATTACTCCATACACTAGAAAGACGAAGTATTTCCCAAATAATTCCATGAGGTAGTATCCCTTCAGTATCCGACAACGAGAGAAATTACAAGAGAAAGCTGCAAATTGATCTCATGCACATGAATGCAAGAGTCCTAAACAAAATATTGGCAAATCGAATTAGATAACATATTTCCTCTTTTTACATAAAAAAAATTATTCATAATAACCAAGTTGTATTTTTCAAGAAATTCAAGGTTGGTCACTCAATATATTGGCAAAGTAAAGGAGAAAAAGCATAAATCATCTCAGCCAATGTTTTGAAGAAAGCATTTAATACAAGTCAACAGCACTCATGAAAACATCTTTGAGGCCAGCGAGCAGGGGACGGGTGGCTTTCCCGTGGTGATAGCCAGCTACAGCCCGAGGACAACCTCACGGAAAGCGCTTTCCCTGTGGCAGGAAAGGGACAGGGCACCAGCTCCCATCTCTCCTCCCCAACGGCCCAGCAGGTCCTGTGGAAGAAAAGGAGATAAAATAAGATACAGCTGCCCCTCACAGAAGACGGGACTGTGCCATCAGGAAGCCACCCAATCTAATTAGGCCATTAGGGGCAGGAACCGCCCTTAGCAAGGTTGTTGGGTACAAGTCAGTTTAAGCCATAGTCGTCAGTCCTTGAAGAAAAGAGTGGACGGCTGCCCAAACAGGGCCTCTCCAGCAGCACACGCATGGGTCACCCTCCACACAGAAAGTCCTGAGCCGTCGGGCGTGTTCTGACAAAACACGGATTAATTACCATGGCTTCCTGGGATGCTGAGGGTCCCACCATTTGGGAGGGTGGGCAGACGGTGCAGGGCCTGTTAGGAAGAGATGAAGCCAGGCCTGGCCGCAGCTCACGCCCCGTGTGGACGTTTGAGCCAGTGTTTCCTCAGGCAGGTTGCCTGGTCCGTACGGGAACACGCAATGTGCTGTGTGACCTGGAAAGAGGGCAGGTGGGATGTGGCTCCTGGTTGGACCCAGCTTCTGCAGAGAGCCAGGCGAGAAGCCAGCTCCGTCCCCAGCAGTCCGCGGCCCCCCAGGTGTGCGCTGGGGGAGAGGACACAGCTCAGTAGCTTCACCCCAACACCCCCGTTGGGTTGGATGGCGCTTGCGGATTTGCATCCAAACCCTGGTTTGATGACTCAGGTTGGGGCCAGAGGCCACTGTTTCTACCAAGATGGCCGAGAGCTGCCAGGCAGCTCCGGCTCCAGGGCTGGGAATGGTGAGAACCCCCCGGGGGCAGATGGGCCCCAGCAGCTGTGGCCGGGACCCTGCTGTGTGATGGGTACAGGCCCCTCCCATGTGGAGACTGGGGCGCTGGAGGGGCTCCTGGATGGGGCAGCACAGGGAGGCTGCATTTCCCTCCCTCTCGGCTTCTAGATCTTCTAAAGCAGTAACCATCGTCCCTAGTGTCCTCATGCCACCCCAGTGCCGGGTGGAATTAAGGAAGAGGAATGGAGCAGGGACTCAGCCTGCGAGCTCTCATGCCCACGGCTGACCACGGCCCGCACCCCTTCCCTCAGGAGGCAAGCGGCAGGTGAGGGCTGGGCCTGACTCCCCTGGGCAGGTGGTGCTGCCCGTTCCCATGCCCGGGCCAGAGGTGGTGCGGCTGTGAGTGTGTCCATTTCCTCAGAAACACAGAGAAGCCTGTGATTCTGTGCGTTGGTTCAAGAATGTTTCTAGGAGCAAAATGTTCTAATGAACAGGGGAAGGAAACACTGGTCCACATTGTATCAAAGGAATGCTTGTTGGGAAACCAGGTCTGCTACAGTGATGTCAAACCGCCTGTCATTGTGGAGCCCCATGCAGACACAACTTGTGGGTGAGCGACTCAGTGTTTGCCCTAAGTGACTTAATGTATCAGTGTCACGGAGATGCGGACAAGGGGACTTCCTGACGGCTTAAACATAAGAATGGATTTCCAACAAAGACTGCATTATTCTCCTCTCTGAAGGCTCACAAGAGGGAGTTTGGGTGAATTCCGGGCAGAGAAAGACTTAAGAAGACGTCCAGAGGGCTTTGAAGTTGGGTGACATTGACCCTTCTGGGCCACCACAGGCACTAGAGGAAAGGCCTCAGCTCTTTCACACACATTGTCAATGATCTTTGTGTGCTTTCCAGAGCGGTAGCGAGTCGTGGACCAGGCGGGAAGTCTCACGATGCCGCAGTGGTTAATTCTTAACAGGTTCTGAACGACGCTTAACATTAATCTTTGTATTTAACACGACCCTCGTGAACTAAAGCTCCTCTTTTTAACGCTAACTTTTATTTTATTTTACTTTTTAAGTGTGTTTTTCCAGGACCAATCAGCTCCAAGTCAAGTAGTTATTTCAACCTAGTTCTGGAGGGCGCAGCTTACAATGGCCCATGTGGGGATCGAACCAGCAACCTTGTTGCTAAGAGTGCCCTGTAACCAACTGAGCTAACCGGCCTCCCCTTACCACTAACTTTTAGTTAATACTCATTTTGTTTTCAGTTTCCAGAGGCATTTCAGAGAGGCACATTTGTCAGTAGCAAAGCCCTGAGCTGAAATTCACTAGAAAATGCCAAAAGTGAGGAAGCTGGTTGCTTTTTGAAGTGGCATTCAGTTAAAGCAAAAGTTCAAACATTGTTTTGCTAAATTTTGGGCCGTGTCTCGATGTTTAACCCCATCTGCTTGCTCTGTGAGGCACTGTCTTTTATAGCACTTTAGAAGCACTAAGGTCTCTGGGACTCGAAAGCTGCACACGCCACCCAGCGCCACGACTGAGCGGAGGGCAGGGAGCAGGTGTGCCCGTGGTCCAGAGGGTTCGCGAGCCTTCCCACAAGATGAAACAAGTGCAGGGCCGCTGGGAGAGTTTCAGGTCTGAGCTGGAAACGTCCTTGCTTTTTCTGCTCTGATGAGCTTCTGCTGCTTTGCAGAGCTTTGAATTTTATTTATGATCATTAAATCGCACTATTTTTGAATTTGTACTTTTGTTCACGACTTTACGGCTTTGCAAAGGGCCTAACGTGCACATAGATAAAGACAATTCAAAGGAATGAGTCCAACAGTTACTTCTAATTGGCAGCAGAATGTGGCACCCAGTTTATTATAACCTTACATGCTACGGTTTAGAGCTCATCTCAACTTTCTATAAAGCTGGAATTGAAAACCTCGCTCGCAGCTTGATGTGATTTTACCCGAGGAGAATGTTTGTTTCATAATTTGAAACAAGAAGCTGGATCTTTTATGAGACCCAATATTACTTCCATATGAGGAGCAGAGCTGGAGTGAAAGTGGTCGGAGGGAGAGCGAGGCCTGGCCGCTGGGCGCCATGACAGCGCGCTGCTTGTGCGTCCTCGTTTCCTGAGGTCCCACCAGGGCACATCTTCCTTCTGGGTCCAGGAGCCTTGTGGCGGCAGTAAAGGAAGCACCCAGCACCCTCTAGCTGGCTGGGGCAGGTCCCCACCTTATTGTGTCACCGCAGACGCCTGCTCTGAACCACCTTCACTCCTTCACTCAATCGTCTGTCTCTTCTTTCGTTCTTTGTCCCCTTTCTCGACAATTTCCGGAGCACCTGTCGTGGGACGGGGCTCTTCCAGGCTCTGGGGTTCAGCAGTGAGATAAAAGAGGACCTGTTGGCAGGGGACTTAGTGAGCACACAGACGCCCACACGTGCTGAGAAGGGAAGCCGGGCTGCTCTGCACGGAGCCCAACGGGGTGTCCCCCAAACAGACCCAGGATGGAACTCAGATACAGCACCGTGTCGGGAGGTGGTCCCCAGAAGCAGAAGTGGCCTGAATGGACGGGAAGTGGGAGTGTCCTGCACGCAGCTCTGCCCTGTGGGCCCAGGACACAGCCCTCTGGTGAGGGTGGTGGGAAGCTGTGAGCGTGTCCACTTGCCTACTGTCCTCATAGTGGCCGGTGAAAGCCAGAGCCCAGGGGACGGGGTGGGGCACAGTGCAGCTTCTGAGCAGAAGCCTGAAGGGGCTGAGGGTGATTTGCGGACCCCAGCTCCTGCTGGGGGGCGGAGGGGAGGCACAGAGGGTTGGTTACGGGGTGACTGGCCTGACTTTTAGTTCAAAGGAGACCTTTGGTGCTCTGTAGAGGATATACCATGTGGCACATAAGAGCGAGAACTGCCAGGAGCCTGTGGCCAGAGCTCAGGGTGCTGGTGTGGCCTGGACGGATGAGAGCGGCCAGGTCCCAGAGGCGGGGCATCAGCAGGCAGAGCTGCGACCGTCGCTGATGGGCCTGTGTGGAGTGAGAGGAAGGCCAGGACGTGTCCCATACGAGGCCGCTGTGGCTCCTGAGGGGAGGAGCCCTGGGGGACACGCACAGTGGGTGTGTGGGAAGGAGGCACCACAGCAGAGGCCATGGAGAGGTTGGAAGTTCACATCTGGAGGCTCAGCTTTGTAAAGGTGTACATTTAGTCTCTGTTCTTCTCAGATCTCCTGCAGCTTTCCCTGGGTTTGTTTCTCTTTTTATTTTGAGGTTTCCTCCAAAAATGTTTTGTTGACAAATCTTTTGAAATCTTATGGGAATATTTTTATTATGCTCTCAAATCGCTTGTTCTTTCAACTGTTGTATTTTATGTCTATTTCTCTTTGTTGTTTTTCTCAGAGATATATATATATTTTTTCCTATTGCTAATTTCTTCCTTTATCTTTTGAAAATATTTGTCATACTTATTTTAAATAACTTGTCTGTTTGTCCTAATACTTCTTCTTCAGATGTTATAAGCTTCCCGGTTTGTGCCTTTTTCTTTTGTGATTTTTAAACTTCTCGGGTTTTAGTTTCCTTGACTCAGAGCTCACCTTCCCTCTAGAAGTGAGTTAAATGGTCTCTGGAAGAAAATAATTCATCTAAAACTTCTATTTCCATGCATTGCCTCCAAAATACACTCACAATTTCCAGCCATACCATGGGCAAAATGGCCAAACACCAAGAGACAAAAAGACAATATAAAGAGAATCAAATGTTGGACTAACAGGTATGCATTTTAAATTTACTGTTGTTAACATGCACATAGAAATATGACAAGATGAACAGTTTTACGGGAGAACTAAAAAATATATATATTTTTAAATCAAGTGGAAATACTAGAACTAAAAACTACATTAATTGAAATTAAGGACCTGGAAAGATGGATTTAGCAATTGGGTTAGGCAGCTGAATAAAGTTCAGTGAAATGGAAGACAAGTCAGTAGAAAATACCAAAAACAAAGTAATGAAAGCTAAAAGGATTAAAACGGAAAAAAAGAGCACAAAAACATACGAGACATAGTGAAAAGGTATAACATGCATGTATTGGGGTCCCAGGAGGAGAGGAGAGAGAATGAGGGAGAAGAAATAATTGAAGAAACACTGGTCAAGGAATTTCCCCAACCAACGAAGGGCATTAAACCATGCATTTGTGAAGCTCTGCAAACATGAAGCAAAATGAATACAGAGAAGACCACAGCTGAGTACCTCACAGTCAAAGTATGAAAAATGAAAACAAAGGGGAAAATTGTAAAAGTAAATAGACTGACAGCTGACTTCTCAACAACAATGATGGAAGCTGGAAAACAATTGCATGACATACTTTTGAATCAAAAGTAACAGCTCACCTAGAATTCTATGTCCAGATAAATTTACCACATTAATTTGCTTTGCAGATAAAATACTTTTTGAAATTAAACATGAAGATATCTTCAAATGAACAAAAATTGATGGAATTTATCAGCAGCAATCTTCACTAAAATAAATGATAAAGGAAATTTTTCCGGCAGAAGGGAAATTATCCCCCCCTCCAAACCTTAATTTTTTAAAAAACAAGAAAATAGAGGAAATTATGGAAAACAACAGAAAGGGTGAATGTGTGGGAAAACCCAGGTGGCTACTGACTGAATGCAACAATAATAACAATAGCTTGCAAAACTTAAAATACACGTAAAATTAGGATACAAGACAATAGCACAAAGGCTCAAAAAGGTACTATGTTTCCCAAAAAATAAGACCTAGCTGGACCATCAGCTCTAATGCGTCTTTTAAAGCAAATATTAATATAAGACCCGGTCTTGTTTTAATATAATATAAGACCCAGTCTTATATTATAATATAATGTAATATAATACAATATAAGACTGGGTCTAATATAATATAATACAATGTAACATAATACTGGGTCTGAAGGTCCAGCTAGGTCTTATTTTCGGGGAAACACGCAAATGGCATTAAAGGAGTGTAAGGTGCTTGCATTGTCCAGGTGGGCTAAAACTCTAATATAAAGGATGCATGTGGCAAATCACTAAAAGAATAATACAAATCTGGGGCGGTCGATGGCTCAGTTGGTTAGAGCGTGAGCTCTGAACAATGGGGTTGCTGGTACAATTCCCATATGGGCCAGTGAGCTGCGCCCTCTGCAACTGGATTGAAGACAATGAGCTGCCACTGAGCTTCCGGAGGGGCAGCCGGATGGCTCAGTTGGTTAGAGCGCGAGCTCTCAACAACAAGGTTGCCGGTTCAATTCCTGCATGGGGTGGTGGGCTGTGGCCCCTGCAACTAAAGATTGAAAACAATGACTGGACTTGGAGCTGAGCTGCGCCCTCCACAACTAGATTGAAGGATAACAACTTGGAGCTGATGGTCCTGGAGAAACACACTGTTCCCCAATATTCCCAATAAAAAGAAAGAAAGAAAGAAAGAAGAAAGAAAGAAAGAAAGAAAGAAAGAAAGAAAGAAAGAAAGAGCTGATTCTATAACACATATTGAAAAAAAAAAGAGTAATACAAATCTAATATGGAGGAAATAATAAGAAATATTTGATTAGTCAGAAACTGGCAGAGAAAGAGAAGGACAGAGGAGACCACTACACAGCAAACTGTAACGTCAATTTAAACACAAATGTACCATCAGTTACACTAAAATAATGTACTCATTATTTCTGAACGTCATTAAATTACATTAATAATCTAATTAAAAGACGAAGCTAGTCAGACTGGATTACAAAACTGAAAATCTTCATTTCCTCAGATGACCTGAGAAGATAAGCACACAAACACATCAGGGTGGGAGAAGGTACACTGTGCAAACACGCCAAAAATCGGTGGAAATATTGAAGATTTGAAAAACGTGACAAGCGGATTTGACATGGTGAACACACCAAGCACCCTGCACCCAAGAGATCCCTGCAGTAGACACTTTTCCTCAAGTGCACGAGGATCGTAAACCAAAACTGATGACGTCTTGGGCCAGTAGGAAGCCTCAGCTAATTGTCGGACGCTGACAGCAGCAAAGAGAATCGTCTGTGACCACGGTGAGATCATTGACAACGAGTTATATGAAGACAATCCCGAATGTTTGAATATAAAGTGATAAACTTCTAAATAGTCCATCTGTCAAAGAGGTCCCAGTGGAAACTAGGAAATATTTCAACTGGATGATGATAAAAGATGTGAAGTATAAAAACTTCTGTGATGTACTCACAACAACGGCAGCCCTGAGAGAAAACGTACAACCTACAATGCAAATATTAGGAAAATGCTGAAAATCAAGGAACTAAGTGCTTTTCTCAAGAACTTGGAAAAAGAACAGAAAATTAAACTATTACAGTCAATAAATTAGAAGGAAGAAAACAATGAAAACATCAGTAATTAATGAAATAGAAAACATTACACAAGAAAAAAAATCAACAGTCAAAAGTTGTTTGCTTGAAATAGAATAATTAAAAACAAAATGATAAACTCCTAGAAAGTTTATTCAAGGAAAAAATGAGGCACAAATCAACAATATCAGAGATGAGAATGGAAACATCACTGAAGAGCCTACAGATATTAAATAATTAAAAAGTATGCTGAACAGTTTATGCCAATAATTTTGACAATTTAGATAAACAAATTCTGAAAAACACAACTTGGCAAAACTGATACAAGAGGAAGTTTACAGCTTGCAAAGTCCTATTGAAAACATCCCCACAAAAACTCCACATGGACGGCGAACGGGTGGCTCAGTCGGTTAGAGGGCGAGCTCTGGGCATCTAAAAACAAAACAAAACAAAGCTCCACATGGAGTTGGCTTCACCAGGAAATGTATCCAAATGTTGTGGAAGAAATGACATTAAAACCTCACAGAGAAGAGAAATGTACCCGGCCTGACCTCATTATTAACATCCGACAGGATCACTGCAAAGGAGAAACATCACAGCTGTCACGACGCAGGGATACAAATACACTTTAAAAATTAGCAAATCAAAGCCAACGGGGTGAAAGTGCAGTCCACTGGCCAAGCATGTTGCAGACATGCAAGATGGCAAGGCCTGAGAAAACAAATCAATATGTAGCACAAGTGACCAGATACAAATGAGAAAACATCACGTAATCATCTCCACAGATGCATAAAAAAGCTCTAAAAAATTCAAGCCATTCCTTATAACTCTAAGAAATGAAAGAGAAGCAAAGTCAATCCTTCATCTGATGCAGAGTGCCGGCGATCACCATACAGATGCTGAAATGTGGAGACGCACGGACTGCAGATACCAAATTTTACCACTCTGACTAAATGTTTTATTAGAGGCTCCTTCCAGTGCAACAAAACAAGTAAACAGAAAGAAAAAGAAAGGAGGAAATAATACTATCTTAATTTATTGACAAACATAAGAAATATAAACTGCCTGCACAAAACCGTTAAGTGATACAGGATTTCAGCAAGATCGTGATTTCTGGGTCAGGAAGCAGGCCCGTCAGTGGCCGTCCTGGGCCTGCCGCTGGTCCCCTCTCAGCCTGCTGAGGCAGCACAGACTCAGCGGGCAAGAGGGGTGGCCCGGAAACACCACATCGGCCGATCCCTGGGGAGGCCAGGGGGTTGGCCCCTCACGAGCTCTGTGGCTGGCCCCAGGACCCAATGTCCTTTCATGCGCTTGCTTTTGATTTCCTTAGTGTCCACTCATCTGTCAAGGACCTGCCAAGGCGTCCCTTCCCTACGACAAGCACGACAAAAGCACCTTCCAAACCACTGAGCTGAGAAATGCTGGTGCCAAGGTGGCAAGCCTCGGCTCTGTGGTCGTGGGCACTGCTCTGTAGTCGTGGGCACAGCTCTGTGGTCGTGGGCACCGCTCTGTGGTCGTGGGCACAGCTCTGTGGTCGTGGGCACAGCTCTGTGGTCGTGGGCACAGCTCTGTAGTCGTGGGCACAGCTCTGTGGTCGTGGGCACAGCTCTGTGGTCGTGGGCACAGCTCTGTAGTCGTGGGCACTGCTCTGTGGTCGTGGGCACAGCTCTGTGGTCGTGGGCACGGCTCTGTGGTCGTGGGCACTGCTCTGTGGTCATGGGCACCGCTCTGTGGTCGTGGGCACAGCTCTGTGGTCGTGGGCACGGCTCTGTGATCGTGGACACGGCTCTGTGGTCGTGGGCACAGCTCTGTAGTCGTGGGTACAGCTCTGTGGTCGTGGGCACCGCTCTGTAGTCGTGGGCACCGCTCTGTGGTCGTGGGCACTGCTCTGTGGTCATGGGTACAGCTCTGTGGTCGTGGGCACTGCCCTGTGGTCTTGGACATGGCTCTGTGGTCGTGGGCACCGCTCTGTGCTCGTGGGCACTGCCCTGTGGTCGTGGGCACGGCTTTTAAAGTGGGAGGAAGTCGTGGACGCTCTGGTTGACTTGGTCTGTTTTCCTCATGACTTTGGTGGAAATTGTTTCTTGTTACTGCCATCGATGTTTAACAAACACTGGTCAGAGTGAAATAGGCCGCTCACCGTGAGAGCTGAGGAGGCGGGAGGGCAGCGGGGGCGGCAGGAGAAGCAGACGCAAACACAGGCGCGGCTGGCGTGCTGCAGAATAAAGGGCCCGACTGTGCCTCATTGGTGTCTCCTGTGCTGTCTTGGCTGGTGAGGCTCCTTAAACGCTTTCCTGGAAACAATGCGTTCTTTTTTCGGCATGCACTACAGACATCCCCGCAGCTCAGGAATGGGCCTCTGTGGGACGTAGTGCCCGGCTTGGGGCGGAGGGGCAAGGTCCACCGCTGCGGCCACCTGGGGTCAGGCAACACCCAGGGCTGTGGGGCGGTGCAGCCGCCATCCCACTTGGTGAGCTGGACCAGCAGGGCAGCCCTGCAGGACCAGACACTTAGCTCACAGGCCTGCTTGGGGGGCGCAGCTGGCGGGAGCAGAGGGAGCGAGCTGGCCCTGGGCCTCCATTCGTGTCCTGGACGCTGCGTGGTCCACGGTGCAGAGTGGACACATGTCGCCTCATAGCACGTGCAGCCTCCCACATCACGAGTGTGGAAGGAGGCCGGCCAGAGGCCTGCACAGTGGTCTGGAAGCAGGGAGAAGTGGGCGCTGACCCAGGTCAGGGCAGTGGGGCAGCCGGCCGCCTGGAACTCCTGGGGTCGGGCACCCGTCCGTCCTGGTTTGGGGGTTGAATGTGTACGTGTCTATGCAGTTTATTCAAACCCCACAGTTAAAGGATACAAAGTGCACAGTGTTTGCTGGCCCTGCTCCCAGGTGACGCCACCTCCATTCCTGAGAGACCACAGGTGTGTGTGGGAACGGCAGGCGTCCCTGGGCTGAGGGCGAGGGTTCTGGCAAGCATCCCATGGGAGAGCCCTGGCTCCCATTTCTTCCCTCGAGTTAAAGTGATTGGGAAATGAAAATAAAGAGGAAACGTTCTCAGGGAACGTACAATCTACCATGGTTTTCAAATGTGATGACAACCGCCAGCCTGGGCATCCAGGACAACAGGTTACTGCCCGTTCTGCCGGGTGCTGCAACCCAGGCACCCCAGACCATCCCCTGTGCCTGTGCAGGAAAGAGCACGGCACCGGGAAGGGGGCTCGACCCCCAAGCGGCCATGGGGGCTCGGATACGGGCTCTCCCCCCCTCTGTCTGTGTCTCTGTGTCTCCCTCTCTGTCTCTGTCTCTCTCTGTGTCTCTGTCCCTCTCTATGTCTCTGTCTCTGTTTCTGTCTCTCTGTGTCTCTCCATCTCTCTCTGTCTCTCTGGACCCCACCTGACCCTGACTGTCTTACCCACTCACTTGCTCCCTTCCTGGGGAAGCAGGATGGAGTCAGTTGTAGGAGCTGTGCTGCTGGGTGTGGTTGGAAAAGGGAATGACATTCAGCGGGAAGAGGAGTCCGTGATTTACTGAATGTCCTCAGAGGAGCTTTGATCCCTGGGGCCAGGCGGGGTCAGGACGCCCCTGTACATTTTCCAGTGTCCCCTTTGCTCCCATCTGAGTGCAGAGGGAGTGCCTGATACGACAGACAGAGTGATGGTTCCCAAGGACGTTGTGTCCTAACCCCAAGTCCTGTGAGTGGATATGTTAAGTCATGTGACAAAAGGGACCACGTGTGCTGATCCACTGGCCTTGAGGTAGAGACAAGGTCCTGGGTTACCCGGGTGGCGCAGTGCACCTGCAGGGGTCCTTACAAATGGGGGGTGGGCAGGAGACAGAGAGTAGGAGACATGTGGTGTGGGGAGCCAGGATATGTCGCTGGCTCTGAGACAGAGGGAGGGTCCGAGTGGGCTGGAGAAGCTGGAGAAGAGATCAACTCTGTGCACACCTGCAGCCGGGCCCGTGAGACCATTTCGGACTGTGGCCTCCAGACTGTGAGGTCATAATGTGACCTGGTTATAAATGGCTCTGTCACACAGCCCCAGGGCTTCCCGTAGGATGGAGGGCCTGGCACACTGGGGCAAACGTGGACAGAAGCCCAGGCGACCGTCTCTCAGAACCAGGGTTGGGAGGGGGCATCCTTTGTCCCTGGCACCCTTCCTCGCAGGCCGCTGCCCGCTGCCCAGTTTGGCAGGTTCCCGGGGACAGTTGGGGTCTCAGCAGGGACAGCCTGGCCCCGTGCCTAAGGGGCCTAAAAGTGGTTCTTGCTACCCACCGCATAAGGTCTGTGTCTACCTCTACTTGTGTGGCCCCCAATCTCACACACATCCACTTTGCGATCCAAAATATTTTGCAGTTGCCACGGGCAAGGGGCTGTAGTGGCTGGTGCTGGAAGCTGCCCCCCGAGGCCACCCTCCAGCGGGACAGACCCTGTTCTGCCCGGCTCAGCCCTCCTCCCACTGCTGAGACACTGCCAGCACCCAACCTGCTCCATTTGACCTGCTGACCTCCAGATAACCCAATGGTGGGTGCTCCAGCTGACGCAGCCAAACAGGCAAACAGCCTAAGCGTCCGTCAGCTGATGGAGGGGTGAGCACAATGGGGTCGCTCCATGCAGCGCAATACGACACAGCCGTGAAAAGCAAGTTCTGACACAGGCAGCACCATTGATGGACCTGGAAGTGTCCTGTTGAGTGAGAGGCCAGATGCCACATCCTTCTGTGTGACATGTCCAGGAATAGGCTGGTCAGTGGTTGCCAGGGGCTGGTGGAGGGGCCAGGGAGTGACAGGGTTTCTCTTTGAAGTGATGAAAACGCTGTAAACTTGGATTGTGCTGATGGCTGTGCAATTCAGTGAGGACACTAAAATCCCTAAAATACGCACACGCTTTACAAGGCCGAGTTGTATCGCATGTGAATTATATCTCAGTAAAGCTATAAATTTTTAAAAACAATGTTTCCACAATTTAAAAACTCATAAAAGTAACATTTCCTGGTAGCCGTTTAGAAATCAAGACAATGTATGCTCATTGTAGACAGTTTTTAAAACACAGAAAGTTATAAAAAAGAAAAAATTATGTTTCCATTTAGCAATGACAAGCAGTTTACACACGCTGCACTTTTTCCTGGTTTCACGCCTGGTTTATTCACGTAACATGAGCATGGCCTGTGTGTCAGACGCCTTCCCAAACTGTGTGCCGTCCACAGGATCGCTCACGCTTGCCAGCGGCCACGACCCGCACGCTGGTCTCCGACCGTCCTCGTGTGTGTGTTCCAGGCCTTCACTGCCGTCAGAAACCATGATGAGTGTCTTTGTGCAAAAATCCCCCGTCAATATTTCCTTGGAAATAAAACCGAGAAGTAAAATTACTGAATCAGGAAGACGAACTCTCCTTTCACATCTGAGGACAGGGTGGACTCTGCAGAAAAGGGGTGGGGGCTCCCGAAGCCCCACTGCGATTCTGACAGTGCAGTCACTCTTGGGGGTTCTTGCCTAAATAATTGTAACGTTTCGTGACAGGTGTGGCCACACCACACAGACAGCTGTCTTCCATGGAATGGACTTACGTTAAAGAAAACCACAGTGATTAGTCCTTTTTCCTGTAGACCAGGTCCTGTCAACACGCTTCTGGGTTTTGCTTGTTTTCTTATCGAAAGGCGTTTCCCGAGACCCAGCGACTAGGGCCCCCTCACCCGGCTCCAGCCCAGCTCACCCACCACTCGGAAGGAACCTCCCAGGCTTTGTCACCGTCACCCCCACCCCAGGTGCCTCTAATAAAATGGCAGCGACTCCCTAAGCTTGAGACAGCCCCTCCAGTTGAAAAGGACCACGCAGTGGCCAGGCAGTGGGGGAGATCAGAGTTCACCCTCAACCCTGCCCCCCCCCGCCCCCGGCAGCGAGGATGACAGAATTGGCGGTTATTTCCTAACAAAAGAAGCAACCAGATACAGGTGGCAAGCATTCAAACCCATCTCAGTTCCTCTGGGCTTGTTCCAGTTGAGTGTGGGAACCCTGGATGCCCCACCTCCCAGCCCATCTCTCCTGCTGCCCACCTGGGGGGCGGGTGGAGACTGGGCCAGAGGGATGAGGGTCTGAGGTCAGTGCGGTCACCGGGTGGTCCGGGGTAGGTCCACGGCGTGGAAGGAGGCACCTGACACCTCAGTAACCAGAAGATGGCTGTCGTGTGGGTGGAGGCTGTGTTCCTGAGGCCACCACACGGCTGTGAATGGCCATCAGGGGTTCCGAGGGCCGTCCCCAGGAGCTGTAACGAGTCCTCTGCGTCTGGCATCCAGCCTGGTCACCTCGTCTCCCGTAACTCTTCTCAATTATCTGCAGGCAAAGGTGCTGGGTGAGGCCAGTGGGAGGGAAAGGATGTGGCAGCCTCAGCCCAGGGATGGGGGACTGGCTCAGCCCACACCCCCACGACCAGGGCCCCCTCAGGCCCCAGGCTCGGGACCCCAGGCTCAGAACTCCTATCCCAGCCCCCCAGGCTCTGGACACCCCCAGGCTCACCCAGAAGAGAGGCTCCCACAGGCTCACGAGGACCATGGAGCAGCTGGCTCAGGTCATCTGGGAGCAGGAGGAGGGAACAGGCAGAGTGGGGGGAGGGACACTGAGTGGCCAGGGGAAGAAGCCAGGGCTGGGGGAGGGGCTGCTCAGGCCGCTTCAGGGCCTGGGGTCCCCGCTTCAGGGCCTGGGGTCCCCGCTTCAGGGCCTGGGGTCCTTGCTTCAGGGCCTGGGGTCCCGTAGGCAAGGTGGGCAGACACACGCCCAGCTGTATATTCAACTGAGGGTGTGCGGCCCGAGACAGACGCCACAACCCGGCAGCTGGTGTGTCCCCTCACATGGGGTCCTTCTCCAGGGAGCCAGGTCTCCTGTGCTCCAGTGTGAAAGTGGAATGTGACACCCACAGAGGGAAGGGCCTGAAGGCGGGGTCAAGGTCCAACCTGGACAGACGGGCCCCTGTTGGGAGCTCCCCGCTGGGCGTCCTCTGGGCTGCATCCAGCCCAGCCCAACACCAGGCGCCACAGACATGGTGAGCAGGTGAGGCCTGCTGTGACCAGGAGAAGAGAGGGGACACGCGGGGTTTCCATGTACACACCACACAGGGCCGCCCCCCCTCAGGCGAACCCCTGGTGAGCCCGGGGTCCGAGGGCTTTGGAGGGGGAGTGGCAGCAGAGGCAGTCAGACTATCGCCCACTAACGTCCTTCAGATCTGGGACTCGCTGGTCCGGCAGCCTCGATGGGTCCAGCCCATGGTTTGAATCCAGGTGACCGGTGACACTGCAGCAAGGCCAGGCCCCTCCTCCCGCCGGACCACTGCCCTGCCAGGAGCCTTGGCGCCGCCTCCCCTCCATGCAGGGCCCCTCTCGTTGCCCTCGGTGACCCCTCTGGGCATCCCTCTGCCCAGCTGCACCCTTGTGGCCTGCACACTGTGGCCCAAGCTCAGCCTGGTCCCCACCCCTTGGCATGAATGGATGTGGCCACTCTGTCCAGTTATTCACACCGTCCTGTCATACCCACATGAAGGATGTCAGGTTGAGGCCTCGGTCACATGCTGGTGTCCCAGTGTCACAACAGCACCTGGGGCCTGACCTGGGGCCGGCAGACACTGCCAGCACCTCCACCTTCAACACTGTCCCCTCTGTGGTGCAGGGCCCCTCTGTCCCGCCAGCCCCTATGTCCAGCGGGTCCATGCGGCCTCCTCTTGGCCCCCAGCTCCACCCTCCGGTCAGTTCCAGGCACCAGCTTGGCTGCCCCGCCTGCCCCCTCAATGCTGCAATTCTCCTCTGGTCTCCTGGGCCTCATCGACCCATCCGACCACTGGCCTTGTCCAGGGCCCGCCTCTGGGCTGCGTGCCAAGTGCCCTGGCTGCCTAACCAGCCTTCTGACCATGCCAACCCTCGACCTCCTCATGCCGCCCCCTCGGGGGACCTTCACTGTCTCCCCTTTCCCCACACGTGCCACGCCCAGACTCTGCAGCCTCACAACAGCCCTGCGTGTGTTTTGTTTCAAGTCCGTTTGGTCCATGGCCCCACCCTCTGCCTCAGGGATGTGCTGAACCCAGGGTCCCCTCCTTCCGACTGGGGTTCTCAGGTCCAGCCCCTCCTCCCCTGTCCTCTCAGCTCCTGTCCAGGATTGCTCTCCTGGAGCGAGTGTTTGGGGGCCCCCACTATGCCAAACGGTGCTCACCCTCCATGTGTCACCTCGGTTAAGATTTTACCAGATTTTTCTGGGAAGATGCCCCCCGCACCTCCCGGCACATCCAGGGAGGCCGGCCTCAGGGATGCTGAGCCATAGGTGCTCCACCAGGAACAGGCGCGGTCCTCCTGCAGGACGCGACAGCCGACTGGAACCGGCCTCCTGCCCCCAGGGTTGTGGGGCTCCTGGGAAGCACCACCCTGGGGAGTAAGCTTGGGACCTGCTGCAGATGCGGCTGCGCAAGCCCCTGCTGCCCGCCTCACTGTGAGTGGACGGCCTCCTTGTACACAGGCCCTCCCGCGGGGGTCCAGACTTGGCTGCCTAGAGCCGCTGTGGCCGTGTCTACACCCGTGGAGTAGCCTGGCTGAGAAGCCCGCAGAGTGTCCTGGCGGGTGGGTCCCCTGTCCAATCGCCCAGGTTAGTCCCACCTCAGCCCATCTGTGGCTCCATTACGTGCCCCTGCTTGGGGTTCAGCGAGCTGAGTTGAGTTTCTTATAGTCAGGAAACCCCCAGCACCCATAGCCTCTGGGAGTTCCCGGAATGACTGGCCATCCCCTGTCTCCTGGCCGCAGCCATGTGGCAGAGAGTCAAAAATTACAACTCAAAGAATTTGGAGGTATGCCACCTAAAGCAGGAACAACAAAAGATGAAACAGATACGCTGAACTTCAAAATCAAAAACTTCTGTATTTCAAAGAACACCATTGGGAAAGTGGAAAGACAGCCCATGGAAAGGGAAATGATATTTGCAAATCACACGTCTGTTAAGCAATTTGTACCCATAACATACAAAAAACTTCACATCTCAACTAAGGTTTGCGCAGACATCATTAACCATCAGGGAAATGCAAATCACGCCAGTGTGACACCACGTCCCACCCACCAGGATGGCCAGAATCAAAATGTCAGATAGTAACAAGTGTTGTGAGGATGTGGAGAGATGGGCCGCACCACATGTCTGGCAGGGCTGTGACGCGGGGCCACCGCTGTGGGTAACACCGGGGCTCACAGTGAGGTGGCCCTGACACGGCTAAACAGAGAGGGACTCAGTGGCTGGCAGGTCCCCTCCCGGCTGCCACACAAGCCCTGTGTGTTCACAGGACTCAACCCAGGTGTCCACCAGCAGATGGATAAAAAGAAAACGTGGTCTGTCCACCCCTTGGAATGTTATCCAGCCATGAAAAGGAATCACGTCCTGACCATGACACAGCATGGATGGGCCTTGGGAATACTACACTCAGTGACAGAAGCCAAACACATAAGGCCACACGTTCCATGACTCTGTTCACATGGCAAGTCCAAAACAGGGAAACCTGTGGAGACGGAGCAGACAGTGGGGCTGACGGGAAGACTGGCGAGGAGAGCTGAAGGGCACAGCTTCTTCCTGAGGCGACGAAATGTTCTAAAATTGACTGTTTTGGTTGCACAAATCTATGAATATACTAAAAACCACTGAATCGTACACGTAAATGGGTGAATTAGACGGTATGTGAATTACATCTCAAAAAGCCGTTAAAGCAAACAGTTGAAACCTCTGCCAGATAATCCAGGTCAACGTGGAACATGTGAGAACTTCCTGCTGCCCAGCATTGAGTGACAAGGTAGATGTGATGACAGACACCGGTCAGCCCAAGCCAGGCCAGCCTGGGGGGCACGGTGGAATGGGCATTGATTCCAGGGGTGCTTGAGCACCCACCCGGCCCTCCGCAGCCCTCGTGACATCTGCGTTGAACAAAGACTAGAGCTTCAGCCAGAAGGAACAAGACTCGATGGTCCCTGCCAACTCACCTGGCCGGGCGTCCCAGCCAACCTCCCTGGTGGGAGTGTGGGGTGGTGGCCTCCCAGTGTCTGCGAGCACCACCGTGGAGAGCCATACAGGACAGTATCTGCACACAGGTCACACACCCACCCTCGAGTTGGTGCAGGGTGATAGACAGGGACGCGAGGCGCTTGGAAGGGCTTTCATCTCTCAGCTGGTAGTTTGCCTGATGCCCAATAGTATTACTACTATTGTCGCAGAACATGAAGAGGATACATGAAACCTCAGAGGATGACAGTTAGGCTCTAAGCGGGAGTGAGACGCAGAGAGGGGCTGGAAGAGTCTGGGAGGGTTGCTCAGAGGCAGGGGGTCTGGACCAGCTCTAGAGCTGGGTGCCATGTGGAAGGTGCCCATCTCCAAGGCCCCAAGCTGGCACTGGGTCATGCTGAGTCATCCATGGAAAGTGGAGTAACCACGGGGTTACGGCAGCTGCTGAGTTGAGGCCACTGTGGGAGATGCAGGTGCTTGGGGGGCCAGGGAGGTTTGTGGCAGGAAAAGGAAGGTGGGTAAGTGTGGCCAGCGGGGGTCCAGGGAGGTGAGAAAGGATGGTTTCTCCAAAGGAAAATAGAACAGGGCAAGAACAGGGGTCCCCACAGGGTGACGGGTGCAGAAGAAGGAACAGAGAGGGGCTGAGGGGCTGGGTACTGAGGGGGGGGTCTCCAGGGCAGCTGGATGGGCTGGGGAGCAGGCGGAGGGGAAGAAAGCTGTGCTGGGGTCTGACCCTCAGGTGGGGGGGTGGGACCATCGCCCCGACCCAGGGCTCCTGGGGCAGCTGATACCCTCCCTCACTGCCCAGGAGCCCAGCAAAAGCCCTGCCCCAATCACGGCCAAAGGAAGGAGGCGTGCAGGGTGTGTTCAGCCAGAGGCGCACTGCTGGTCCTGTCCTGGGGGCTGCGGGACAGAAAGAGGCCAGGGCTGGACCTCTGGGAAGAAGCCAGGCGGTCCACACCAGCCAGGCCCAGGCTGGGAGCTGCTCCTGTGGAGAGACACCCCCTCGTCTCCTTGCCCCCCCTCCCCAAGATGCCTCTCCCATGGGCCTCCTGTCCTCTGAATCCTGGACTAGACTCCAGGTTGGAAGCTTAACTTCCAACCCACCACCACCACCACCACCACCACCACCACCACCACCGGCCACATGGATGCAGGGTGTGTTTCTACAGTCCTGGGTGGTGCACCCGGGTCCTCTCCTGAGAAGAGAGGGGCTCTGGACTCCTCTAGAAGAATTCGGGACCCCATGACCTGGGATGGCCTGGTGAGGGTCCTGGAGCTTTCCCCAAAACGGTCCACACAGAACAGCGGGCTCCACTGCAACCCCTGACCACTCACAGGCGGCTTGCCCCGCGTCCTCACCGCTGACGGACGCCGTCCCCCCATGTCCCTGAATTGGCACGCGCCCCAGCAGAACCAGGCCCCAGAGAGTTCCCAGGCAGAGGCGGCCGCACGGGATCCGGAGGCGGGCTGGGGTCGCGGCCCAGGGGGCGGTGCGCTGCGGATGGCGGCCGCGGGGGGCGCTGCGGGGGCCTCAGTTAAAGCCCGGGCGCTGGCGCGCGAGTCCAGAGGGAGCTGGGCAGTCGCTGTCGCCGCGCCCTTCCGCCCCAGCGCCCCAGCTGCACCGTTCCCCCGTTCCCCGACCCCCGGCTTGGCGCGGACGCCAGGCGCGGGGTCCATGCGGCCCACGCTCACGCCCGGCACCGGCACCAGACCCTAGACCCGCACCTGAGCGCGCGTCCGGAGCACGACCCGCGCCCGGTGCTGGGGCAGGATGGGGAAATTTCAGTCCAAGCACGGTGAGACGCGGGCCGCGGGCGGGCGGGCGGGGCGGGCGCCCGCCACTCACTGACCCTCCCTCTCCCGCGCCCTCCTTCCGGCGCGCCGCAGCCGCTGCAGCCTTCAAGCGGAGAGAGAGCCCTGAAGGTGAGCGGGCGGCGGGGCAGGGGGCTGCCACCGGGCGGGACCCCGATCCCAGAGCCCTCGCGCCCTTGGGTGAGGGGACGGTGCCGCGGGGTCTCCGGGAGCGCGCAGGTCCCCCCAACCCCGGCCCTGACTCTCCGGCCGGAGTCCTGCGCGCCAGGCCGCGCGGATGGGGTGGGCGCGCCAGGCAGTGGGACACCTTTAGGGCGCAGCGCCCGCGGGGCTCATGGCGCGTCTCCTTCCCACCTCGGTTCCCGCGTTTCCTCTCGCCGGGCCGCAGGGGACAGCTTCGTGGTGTCCGCGCACCCGAGTGGCCGCAAAGGCACGGAGGAGGCCGAGCGGCGCGGCGGCCTGGAGCACCGCGCACGGGACAAGCAGGTAGGCGTGGATGGGTGCGTTGGAGAAACCAGGACACGTCGGTGCCAGAGTTGTGCCCATGGCTGGGACGGATCTAGAAGGCACAGGCCGAGATGGCCTGCGGGTTGTGATGCCAGCTAGACTGAGAGAGCCTGTCCCTCCCCAGCCTCCAGGGACCAGGCTGGCAGGTCCTGAGCCCTTAATATCCCAGATGGAGGCTTGGGGGGAGGGGCATGATTTGCTTTAGGATCCATGGCTTCACAGTAAAGATGGCCTGAGCTGGAGACCACCTTGAGTCCCATCTGCAGGGTAGGTGACCACTGGCCTGCAGGGAGTCTCATGGGAAAGCCAGGCTCCAGGTGGACCCTGGGGCCACCCAGGCTTCAGGGTCCTGCTCAGGTGGGTTTGGAAGGTGTTGTGTTCAGAAGCAGAGAACTGCTCAGCACAGCACCAGAGAGACCTTGGGTAGACTAGACCCTCGCATGTGTGCCAAGCAGGAGAAGGTGGACGTTGGATGGGCATTAGTGTGAGCTGGCTCCGTGTAGATGGCTGAGACCCCTCCCTGCCCACTGCTTACGGAAAGTCATCTCTGTTTGTGGAACGACATTCTTGTGACAGGTTGATATGATAAATGAAAAGTTCTGAGTACATTTGTGAACACCACACCTCCACCTGCGCAGGGCCCAGGTTTGCCCTGAAATCAAACCCATACTGGAATTAGGGTTCCTGCTTTCGGAGAGTGAGGGTTTAATCCCACACCTGTGAAGGTAGTAAGTACATTTTAAGGTACTTTCTGGTATATCATGGTAATGTTGGATAGGAACGCCGGCTGGACCAAGGGACAGCGTGGGGTGCCCAGGGAGCAGCTCCGAGGGAGGTGGGGCTGTTGTTGATAACGGGATGGTAACTCTCCCCTGTGTGGCATGTAAATTGGGGCAGACTGGGAGCTGTGTGGCCATTAGCTCCGTGGTCAAGGCTTCAGGCTGGCACTGGCTCGCTGGCTGTCCTGGCTAGGGACCTGCTCCCTGGGGACACACAGGACCTGGTGCTGCCCACTCGGCCCTCAGGACTCGCTGGGCACATCATTGGTCCAGAATATGGCTGCAGGAAAGAGGGTGGTCTCAGCAGCACCAGGCAGGCTTCTCATGGGCTGAAGGGTTCACTGGAGAGAGGGTCTAAAGCGTGAGAACTTCAGTGACACTGTGGGGCTGTCAGAGCTGGGGCTGAAACGGGCCTCCACACTCCTGGGACAGGTTTTGAAAGAATGGCAGAGTTGGCTTGGGTTGTTCCCTTTTCATTTTGCTATGGTCTGAATGTTTGTGTCTCCCCAAAATTCACGTTGAAACCCAACCCCCAAAGCGAGGTGTGTGGAGGTGTGGTCATCGGGAGGTGACGAGGTCACGAGTGTGCAGCCCTAATGATGGGGTTATTTGCCTTCTACGAGAGACCCCAGGGGCTGCCATGTGAGGACACAGCCAGAAAATGCCGTTTATGAGTCAGAAAGGGTCTCTCAGCAGACCCTTGATCTCTGCCAGCACCTTGATCTTGGGCGTCCAGCCTCCAGAACTGGGAGAAATAAATGTCTGTTGTTTATAAACCCTCCCCCCATGGTGTTTGTTGTAGCCTCCCGAACAAACTGAGACGCCCTCATTTCAGGAATGAAAGGTCCTTTTGCCACCCTGATGTGGACAGAGCAAACTCAGAATATAGGATGGTCCTTAAATTAAATATGTTTTAGCCTCAAGATGACGGCTCTGCTTTTTCCGTATCTTCCTAATTTGGCCGTGTGGCTGCAAGCTGTGGTCAGGCTCCAGCCTTGAGTTTAGACATCCTGGACCAGGCACGTCTCACCCTGGCACCGAGCACAGGTGTCCACCAGCACATGCCACTGTCCCTTCCCTGCCTGGGGCGGTTGCGGCCCCCGTCCAGTGCCAGCTGTGCCCCACCACCCCAGTCCCGGTGCTGCCCCAGAAAGTGCTCAGTCTAGGCATTTGGGTGTCAAGTCCCACGTCGCTCCTGTTCCCTGCCCAGTGTCCTGTGCCCTTCTCTGTGTGGCGCCCAGAGCTCCGTCCGTCATCTCTGCCCTCCCAGGCGATGCCGCCGAGGAAGGCCAGTCGGAATCAGGCAGAACGCCTGTGATGTCTGGCCGGGGCTGGTGAGGGGATGCGTCCTCCTTTCCCTGAAGTCCCTCTGTATGTCCACAAGAACTGTGGCAAGTAACCATATAGAAAGAAGTACATGCCCACCATCTAACTTTCACCTACCCTCCCTCACCTCCGAAAATAAAGGCCATGAGTTGTTTTGCCCGTTAATTGTTAGTGAGCACGCTACGTATTTAGTGCACATCTAAAACATTCTCACAAATATTAGTACTTCCAGGCAGGTGGACTTCCTGCTTCACAGGCTTCTAGAATAGTCTTCCTTATTGATCTGAGAAATGCTGCAGTTTGGCCATGACAGGACCTGTGCCACTTCATTGCCACGTGCCCCTAAGGCCAGTGCCAGGGTATGTGGGGTGTTGGCAGGCACAGCACAGAGGATCTGGGAAGTGGAGTCGTGGAGGTCGTCTGTGTGTTAAAATCATGAGAAGTGGCAGGCGGTAGCACCAGCAGCAATTGGCAGTGCTATTTCTAAAGGTGGGACCATCCCCTCCGCATAAGGGTCCCGGTTACAGGTGGGGCCAGCCCAGCAGCAGCAGGGTCAGGGCAAGGATCCGGCACTTGTCAGGATCCTGGAAACACGCCCTTGCCTGCATGCACTTGCTCCCCATCTGCCTGCCCCTCTGTCGTTTCTCCAGCTCTCCCTGAGGCTGGCAGGACAAGTTCAGAAAAATAAGAATTACCATTAATGATTGAAACTTTGTTGTGGATTGAACACAGCCATCCATTAACTAAATCTGAAACTAGGACGTTTTGGCTCACTTCAGAGGTGGCGTTTTAGCTGAGAATCGAGACAGAAGTGAGTGAGTCAAGGAGGCCACGTGGTGAGGCCTACTGCCTGGTGGGATTCTCAGTCCCCAAGGCTTTGGGACAGGCAGCTGGGCAGGGCTCAGCCCATCCTGCCTTGGGTGGAGCTCAGCTTTATGGGTCCACACACTGGTTCCCCGGACACATCCAGACGGCATTGTCATGAGCTGATGGGTGGCACCTGTTCCCAACGGACACAGCCTCGCAGAGTCAAGATGGCGAGTCTGAAACCCCACCGAGAGACTCACCTCTGGACAGGCCTGTAGCTTGCAGCAAACGTCATCTGTCGTGCGTGTGGTTCTGCCACAGGTGGCCTCTGGCTGCTTCTGGAATCGGGCTCAGCGCCACGGCATGGGTTCATGCCTGTCTCCTGGTGAGGATTCCCTGGGGCCTATCACCATGGCCTCAGTCCCGCTTGTCCCCTCTGTGGTGGGGCAGGGCCACTCCTTCCTCCTCACCTGGCAGCTCAGGAGCCAGTCCACCTGCCCACCTGCCCACCTGCTCACCCCTCTGCCAGAGGACATGGTAGCAGCAGGATTTACACGGCTCACTTAAGAGTGGTTGAGATGTTAGCGCTGGCTTTTCGTAGAAATCCCTGGAAAATTCCCAGGCTTTGCAGGAAGTCTGGACACCACCCTGTCCACAATAAACAGAGAGCCGTGGTACGGGGCGTAAACCACACGTTTGCCCGAGACACTCGCGATGTGGGTGCCACGGCCCCTGCTTGTCAGCCGGGCCTCGGGCCTCGTGGAAGCAGAGGCACCCCTTGTGACTCAGTGAGACGGGTGGCAGGTGCTCCGGCCACGGTGCAGTTCAGAGGGCTGGCCTGCGGTCTGCTATACCCTGTGCTCTGGGGACACTGGCCTCACAGAGTCCCGGCCTTTGGGGGTATCTGGGCCTCAGGGCCAGACCTCTTTCCTTCATTTTGGGTGCACACTGTGGGGACTTGGACACTAGCAGCATATACCTGCCCTCAGATGTGCCATGCGTGTGGCGAGGCTGGCACAGACGAGCACAGGTGCCTGAGGGTCACCTGGATGTGGGGACATTGACGACAGTCCTGGGGTCCCGGCCTCGCTGAGCAGGAGCACTCCGCCCCCCCAACGTGTTTCTGAAATTGCCAGTGGCCCTCTGGGTCCCCACTGTACCTCAGGACAAGCCAGATGATCCCAACTCATTCACATCTGAGGAGCCACCAGGCCACTTTGTGGGAGGCGCCTCCTGGAGAGGGGAGATGGGACCAGCCTGAGGACCCTGTAGGGAGTGGGGCTCTCTCAGTGTGTGTCGGAGGGGAGCAGCTGACGTCTACCTTGTTTCCTCACCTGGAAACGTGGACAGGTGCTGTCTGTAGGCCAGACTTGGAGGGGAAGGAGACCCACTGTGCTCCCTGGCTGTCCCCACGTCGCTGGGAAACAGGAGGTGCTGGGGTCACCTGTGGACGTGCCACCAACAGCATCAGACGCTTGGGGGCTGAGTGCCACACAGACAAGCTGGAGCCATGTACCTGCCGCCTGCCCCAACCCAGCACCCCTGGCGGGCCTTGTGCTGCTGCAGGGGCGGCGTGGCCACTGGAGGCAGTGTGTGTGCCCACCTGCCATTTGCTGAGCTGTGGGCACCCTCACATTGAGTGGTGAGGACTCTGAGCTGGCGCCCGGCCTCAGGGCTGGGCCAGCAGGTCCGTGTTAGCTGGTGGCACAGCCTGTCCCCATGAAAGGACGCTGGTCAACAGAGGCTCTTCCCCTGAGAGGCTGGTCTCCAGAGAAGCTCCTTGGAAGCTGTTGGAGATGTAGCATGTGGCCGGCCTATTGGGAACACGACAGCAAGGCACGTGAAGGCCATTTGGAGATGCTGGCCATTCACTCCACGTGCATGCCCCCAAGGCCAGGGCTTGGGTGGAGCATTCGGGAAGTGCAAGGAGCTGCTCGGGCACACAGCTCTGCAGTTGGGGGTTTCCCAGACGACGTGGAAGGAGCCCACAGGCCGCAGCAGGTCACTAACAGCTTCCAGGGGCACCATGATGCCGCTGCGGGCTGCGCAGACATGGCAGCTCCCAGGAGAGGTGCAGACCTGCAGGCACTCTGCCCGCGTCGGGGAGGAGTTTCACCAGCGTGGGAAAGCACGGTGCCACGTCCAAGGAGCACCTGCCACTTCTCTCTCCTGTGTTTGTACTGTGGCTGAGTCGTTGCAATCACTGTGAGGGTTTTGTTGTTGGAGAGCTTGCCTTTCGTTTTTTCTTCAAAAATCCAAGCTGCTTTGCAGTCTTTGGAAACCAGCGCTCAGCCAAGTGGCCAGCTGTTAAAGGGGTGGCAGCACAGAGCCAGACGTGGTGTAGACTCCCAAGTGTGGGTGGGCAGCTTCAGCTGCTGGGAGACCTTGAAGCTGGCGGGAAGCCATGGGGCCATGGGGGTGACCCCTGTCAGCCCCTGCCCCGCCCTTGGCCCAGCAATCCAGCCCCTGGCCCCCTGACCTGGATGGAGCTCTGGCGAGGTGCGAGAAGGCCGTCCAGCTCTAACACTGCAAGGCCCACAGTGAGCCCAGGTGGTGAACGCAGGCTGTCATCTTTTCCTGGGCACAACCCTGCTGTGCACGCAGGGAGCAGAGTAACATCTCCTCTGAGCAGCAAAGTGTATTTTGGTTTCATCTCCCTTGTAGGCAGTGCCTGGTCCTTCACCCGCTGTCGCCTGGGTGGCCAGCACTTGTCCAGAGCTGGCTGGAGCAGGGCAGCACCTTCGTGGCTGTTCCAGGCCACAGACCCTCCCTGGGCATGGGGCCCAGACAGCACGGCCCTCCCCTGTCCACCCTGCCTCTAGGCTGCGGTCGGGCGTTTGATCATTTCTTTTTCTCAGGAGCTGAGAGGTTGAGGCCCATGTCCCCTGTCCTCCAGGCGCCACTGTCTGGCCAAGGGGCACCCACCCAGCCCACCCCAGCAGAGGTTGTCAAAGACATTCTGCTCACAGACGACTCCTGGGGATGCGTGCTGTGTCCGTCTGCAAATGCGGCAGCCTCGGCTCACCAAGGTTTCCCTCGTACCACTGCCATGGGTGGCGGCCCGTGTGGCAGCCAACTGTCGTGTCCTGTGTCACAGCTTGTCCTGCACGGCTCCCAGGCCACGTGCTGCTTCTGCCTGAGTCCTACAAGGAACAATGAAGTGACGGATGTGATGAGTCGAGCTGGCTCAGCCACCGGTGGGCTTTGCAGAGGCGTGCTGGACAGCAGCCCACACGTGGCCAGTGAGCGCCAGCGTTAGGCTCCATTCCTGACCTTCCTGGGCTCTGACACCAAGTGCGCAAAGGAGCGCTGTGCTGGGTGGGCAGTCCCTGAGAGGCCAGGTGCCCTGAGCAGGCACGGGGGACGTGGGGCCACGCGGCTGGCCCTGCCTCTCCTCTCCCCGGGAAAGGAGGCCTGTGGCCATGTGGCCGTGTGGCTGCCGTCCCCGAGCTAGCGGAGGCGTGGTTTACGGAGGCAGCAGTTTGGGCTGCTGGGCACAGTCCATCCCTGAACTGAGTTCCAACAGCAGGATTTGAGATAAGCCAGCGTCTGAGTGACGGTGACATCGCTGCCCTCAGCCCTTCCTGCAGCTGTGAGGTGGGGTCTCTCCCAGGTTGATGCCCTCATCAGAAAGCCTCTGGCTTTGGAAGACAGGCCTTGTCGTCCAGGGAGGGGCCACAGTGCCTGCCAGGCTGTGGGGATCGCAGACAAAGGGCACTTTGGGGCGGCCCACTGCAGGCCCCTCTCCTAGGCCATGCGAGTCTCTGTCACAGCCTCTCAGCATTGTCCTGGCTGCCGGGCCTGCCCACCCCTGTAGCTTCACCATCCCGTCCACTTGTGAGGAGACCTGGCCAGTGGGGCCATGAGGTGCCCTCGTGCCGTTGGGTTAAAGCAGAGAGAAGTGTGCGGGCAGGGCCCGCTCCCTGCCTCCCACGGAGACTCCGCCTGGTCGCTGGGACCCACCCAGCAAGGCACTTTTTCTGATCCCATGTGTGTGGACTGAGGAGCGGACAGGGCGTCACAGCAGAAAGGCCACCTGGCGTGAGAGGAGGGGGAGCCAGCCCTGCACAGGGCGGCTGGGTCTTGGCAACTGGCCCGTGTGGGTTTCTGGGCCGTAACCAGCACCACAGACGTGTGGCCTACGCAATGGGAATGTCTTGTCCCCCGGGCTGGAGGCCGAAGGAGGAGGCCGTGTCCTCACGTGCGTCCTCCCTGTCGTCCTCTTCATGTGATGTTCCTTTTGTCGGGATTGGTCCAGGCTCCACCCTTGTGTTCAAGTGACATCTGCAATAACCGTAGCCGCAGCCAGGGTCACAGCCATGGGACTGAGGGCAGGACTCGAACATGTGAATGGGGGGGACGATCTGGCCCCTGACAGGCCCCAGGTTTCCCTCAGCCCCCTTCTCCTCCCACCCGTCCTCCCTCCTCTCCACCTCCTCCCAGTGCTGCACTGTGTGATGATGGCTGAGAAGGAGGCAGTCGTCCTGGCCAGGGGACACGGGACGCGGCCCATGGTCAGCCCTTTTCCCAGCCTTTTCCGTATCCGGAGCTGTTTCTCTCTGCTGCACCCCGTCTTCAGCACCGTCCACGGCTCTTCGTGTGTCCTGAGCCCCCAGGCATTCGGTGCTGGAGAGGCTGTGGTCCTCCTGAGACGTCTCTCCTTATTACTCGCCCCATGTGACCCAGCTCTGCTGTGCCCTGACCTGGGATTGGTCACGTTTGGGAAAAGGGCCAAGGGGAGGGGGCTCCGTGGTGCGTCCGCCAGCCTCTCGCAGGCCGGGCCTCGGGCCTCCATCCTGACCCGCTCCTCGGACCCCAGCCAGGTGGCTTTGGAAGGTCTCTGGATGACACTGCTCACCCAGCGTCAGCCCCCAGGTCCCCGGAAGGGCTTCAGGAGAGGGGGGTGTGGGGAAGGGAGCTGTGAGCTGCACTTTCTGTTTCCTATTTCCAGAGCCAATTCCTGTAACTCCTTTGGGCTGTTTTGGTTGGAAGGAGGCAGGGGGCATATTTTTCCGTGGTTCAGCTGTCCCCGTTTTAGCTCTTGTAAGAAAGTATTTCCCTGTTCTCGTCTGGAGAGGCCAATGATTGAAATGCTCCTCCCTCTTGGAGCACCAGTTTCCTTTCCCTGTGGGACTGGGTTCTCACGCCTAAGCCAGGCCTGCCCCCTCTGTCTGCCCAGACCCCCTCCAGGCCCATGGCAGGGCACACAGCCTCACCCCTGCCCCCACTCCTCAGGGAAGGCACTGCCCTCCCCCGCCCTCCCACTTCCCCTCCCTCCCCCTCCCCCCTCCCCTCCCCCTCCTCCCCCTCCCCTTCTCCTACGCCTCCTTCCCTCTCCCTCCTCTTCCTGTCTGGAGGCCCAGCAGACCCTGACCATCTGGGCTCATTGTGTCTTCCTGGCCTGCAGGGACATTTGCTCCTCTGAGATCTAACCACCCAGGAGGACATGCTTTCCCAGCCTGCGGGGTTACAGATGCCCATGTGTGTGTCTTAAACCCAAGAGGGGCCGGCCCCCGGCTGCAGGGTCCCTCGAGCCTCAGGAGAAATTTGGGGCAGACCCCACCCCAGATCCCACCAGAACCCCAGATCAGTAATTCTTCCTGAAGAAAGCTGGACGTGTGGTCTTGTCATGTGGTCTTGTCACGTGGTTGGCAGCGACATTTGATGGCAGATCTTTCTGGAATGGTTGAACTTTGACAGTATAAGCACATGTTAGAGTGCCCTAGGATTAAGTGTTTTACAGAATTAAAAGCAGCCTGAGGCTACCTGTGTTGTTTTCCTGGGGAGGCTGTGACAGAGTCCCACAAACTGAGTGGCCTAAAACAATAGGCATTTATTCTTTCACGATTCTAGAGGCCAGAAGTTTGAAATCAAACTGTCAGTGGGGCTGTACTCTCTGAAGCCTCCGGGGGAAGGACCTTCCTTGCCTCCTCCCGCTCCTGGGGGCTCCAGGCGTTCTGGGCACAGCTCGGCTCTGCCTCGTCTTCATGTGGCCTGTCGCCCGTGTCTATCCTTTCCTCTTCTTCCAAGGGCACCACTCATTGGATCAGCGCTGACCCTGAATCCAGCATTAGCTCGATTCCAAATATAGCCACATTCTGAGGTTCCGGGTGGACGTAGATTCTGGGGACCCCCGTCCAGCCCAGGACGCTACCCCCGAAAACGTAACATCAGAACACGCTGTTTTCCAGTTTCTTTGGCACGAAAGGGACTTGAGTGAGGAGCACAGCCGACAAAGCCCTTGTGTCCTGACCAGTGCAGTCTTCACATCAGTGCTTTGTCTGAAATCCGCATTTTGAGGCGACCCCAACAAGGTCCATATTGAGTGACGGCTGAAGCCGCCCCACTTTCGCATTTGGTGATTTCAGAGTGGGTCCAGGTCTGGGCTCCGTGCTCAGGAGAACTGACGTCACTGAGCCACAGGAGCAGACGACCTCTGGTGTCACAATAGTTACGTAGCTGTGCGCGGCACATAACCATTTGGCCCCTGTCTGGATCAGCTCTGGGATTCCTGGTGGCCCCGCCTGGAAGGAAGGCGGCCGGCAGGTGGGCCCCTCAGCCCAGCCTGGCCCCACATCTGGGCCTGTTGGAAGCAGGACTGTGCATGTGGTTGTCTCTGCATTTGGAACAGCTTTTAATTAGCTTCAGGCCAAATTCCATGCAATGAATTATCCAGCTGGAGAAGAAAAACCTCAGGGGTCCGCTTCAGACCAAGGCAGCCCATCCACCAGGCAGACCCTGAAAGGGGCTACAAGTCCCTCTGTGCTTGGCAGTGTCCCCAGATGTTAAGGAGACTTTCCGTCCTGCAGTTTCCCTGTTCATAGCGCAGCTGAGGGGAGGAACAAGGCAGGAGGAACGGCACAGAACAGCTGGCGGGTCCTGCATCTCAGCAAGTGGTCCTGGTCCCCTGTCTGCCACACCCAGGTCCCATCCCATCCCTCGGGAACCCGTTAGCTTGGTCTCAGAACGTTTCACCACAGCCCTCTCTGCTGTGCCTCCAACCAGACCTCCACTTCCTTCTCCCCTGCACCTCTGAGAGCCCAGCTGGGTGTTGGGCCAGTCCCAGCACCTACTTGCTGGGCTGATGGCCTCGCTGGGCTGACGGCCTTGCTGGGCTGACGGCCTCGCTGGGCTGATGGCCTCACTGGGCTGACGGCCTCGCTGGGCTGATGGCCTCCCTGATCTGACGGCCTCGCTGGGCTGACGGCCTCCCTGATCTGACGGCCTCGCTGGGCTGACGGCCTCCCTGGGCTGCCTCTCCGCTGAGAAGCTGCGTGTGATGGACGCGGGGCCTTGCAGGAATGCCATCTGCCTCCAGCTGGGTCTGCTCAATCCTGTCTACTGTGCCAGCTGGCAGGCACCCAGGACCAGCCCTCAGCCTTGGAGGCGAAGGACTTACCTTCCTTTTGTTCTGCAATGTTCCCAAGGAATTTATAAGAAATTTTGAGCCCTGAAATCAGAGAAGCAAAAAACCTGTTATTTTTTAATACAAAAATCCAAACTGGAGGTTATTTTAAACAACCCTCGAGGTGTCTGGTGGGTTTGAACTTGGAGCGTTGCTGTGGTGGAGCCCTTGGTCAGCCAGGACTGAGTGGTCACTTACAGGAGACGCTCCCTCCTGCCGTCAGTGAGATGAGGTCGTTGTCTTGGTCCCAGGCCGTCAGCCAGCGGAGGCGGGACCCTCCCCGGGTAAACCCATGGGTCTCAGGGCTTCCATGCACATGCCTCTGGGCCTCGGCCTCTCACACGAGCTCAGGGGTGAGTGAGGCCCAGCCAGCTGTGGTTCGTCTGTCTCCCTCCTCAAAGAACCTGCCTGATACTAGCAGAGCCTCCCGAGGGTCGGGCACAGTCCCAGTGGCCTTTGGCACAGCCTTCCCTCTAGCCGGGGACCTGGATGGTTGGGCCCTCCGGGCTTGAAATCAGGCCCCTTGGCAGATGATTCGCCCAGAACCACACAGCAGGGAGTCGTGCAGCCAGGACCCGGGCCAGGCAGGCCCTGGAGCCTATGGTCTGACCGGTGAGCTCCCTGCCTTCTGCGGGCTCCGTGCTGCTCACAGGCTGCGGGGAGGCAGACAGCGGCCACCACACAGGTGCCCTGTGCCGAAGGTTCCTGGGAGAACTAACGCGAGGGGTTGTGAGGGCAGCCAGTGGGGGAAGTTGCCACTGATGGGCCACGAGCACTGTGGCATTGATGAAATGTCCAACAGAACCGAGTAGCCATCCCTCCATCTCCAGGTAGGACAGGGAGGGGCCCTGGGCTTTGCCACAATCACAGCTGAGTCCATGTGTGCAGTGGACGTTTGTGACAATAGGGGAGTGAAGACCATGGCTACACCTGCATCCCCATCTCCCAGCAGCAGATGCTAAATGTCAACACGACTGCCTCCCTGCAGCTTTGTGACAAGTGTCACCTGCTGGGAGAAGGGCCAGGCGGCCCTCTGGCCCCACACCCACAAAGTCGGAATTCTTGGGGTTCCTGGACCCCATCTTCCCAGTTTTGGAACAACGGGCTAGAGCCAAGAAAGGGGGCATTTTGCCCTTTCTCTTTTTCCATCGATTTGTTAAAATGGTTTAGGTTTTCTTTGAAACAAAACTGTCTTTAGTTCTCAGTAAATGCAGTGTTTATGGCTAGTCTGTGAGGTGACCCCAGAGGCCCGAGGTGTATTTTCAACAGTGGCCAACCCTGCTTTCTTCAGGAGCTCGGGCAGCAGTCAACCCCATCTATGGTCCCCATGCCAAGGAGGTGACACTGTGGCCCCCTTGCCCCTGAGGTGGGCAGAGGGAGGCTGCTGGAGCCAGCAGCTGCCAGCGAGAAGGTCCTAGGCTGGAATGCGGTGACGATCCTCCTGCTTCTGGCCTAGGCCCCTCCAATGGGGCTGTCCAGTGCTATCCAGCGTCCTCTGCGAGTGGCCAGGGAGCTGGGGGCAATGCTGGCCTCCTGGCTGCCATGAGAGGAAGCAGCCCGACAGAGCAGGGACACTCTCGTGCTGGGTGCAAGGACACAGGGGACAGACACGCTTCCTGCTTTTGGGGTTTCCAGGCCCAGCAGGCAGGGGCAGGATGCTGGCCACCTCAGTCGTAGCTCGTCTGGGGGGCTCAGAGCCCCAGCAGATGAGTCCTGGGTCAGTCAGAGGGCAGCATGACCAGGCTGCTGCCCCGAGTGGCCGGACAGTGGGTCCCTGGCCGGCTGGCCGCCCTCACGTGGCATGGTGTCATGTCTGTTTTCATCCTGAGAAGCCCACGTTGGGCCGCCCTTCCCACCCTGGTGTTGGGAATGGCTGCAGAAGGGCTGCAAGGGTGGGTGCCCTGCACTCGGCCCCATGCTGTGCCCCCCAGTTTCCCAAACCACGTTGCGGCTCACAGACACGGGTTTCCTCCGAGCACTTTTGTCTTTCACACGTAGGGTCTCCACTGAATTCCTTTAGGCCTGGGTTTTAGTCCGTGTCTGTAGAAGTAGCTTGGGTTTTGTCCCTGCTCCTTTAAGATCGGCTGGCTGTCAGATGTGGAGCTGCAGCCACCGGGCTGCCTTTGATCTCAGGTCTGCTGAGGCTATCACTTGTCTTATCTTATGCAGGGTGTGTCTCTACACAGTGCTACTGAGACACTTTGTAACAAGGAAACAGCACTCCTTACTGTTCTCATAGCTCGGCCAGGGGGTCCTGGTGCTGTGATGAGGTCTTAGCTCCCCGCCTTTCCAGTATATTGAGCTCTGCTGAGGGCACAGACGGCCCCGTAACATATAGTGCCTTCTAAATTAGAAAGGCTAAATAAATGCATGGGGTTCCTTTCCTGCTTTGGAATAATCTTTCTTCGAAATAGGAAACAAAAGGCTTTAATATAAATAAAAGAAAACGAAAAGCCTGGTGGGCCCGTGGAGGAATCCAGGTGGGGAAGGCAAAGTCTGGGTTTGAAACCCAGGGACATGAACCTCCTCTGAATGGGGGTGACCAAGGGCGTAACGGGTCTGTTTTTATTCTGTATGTTGTGACTTCTGTGGCCTATATGCTCAGAAGACAACAGTTGGATTTGGAAGAGCGAGTACCCTTGATTTTCCTTTTTCTGTGAAATTCTGAATTGTGAGCTCTGAGGACAAAAGCAGTAGCAGCACGAGTGGCAGGAGCAAACGAGGTGATTGTGCCGCACGTAATGTGGATCCAAAAAACCCCAGGAAGCTAAGAGTGGAAGTCCTGGAGGTTTTGGCATGTTTATGGTCACGTCGCATTATCGAAGGGTGTGCGTACAGGTGTGTGAGTGTATTACACATGTGTGTACATGTGTATATGTGGGCTAGACACACACGTGTGCATTTATACAAATTTAGTATCGGTGCTGAAACCTTTCGTCCTCAGCGACACTTGACTGAAGTGGAAACTGGGGGGACATGGATTCTGGTCCCAGCGACAAGCCTGGGTTTGGGGTCGGGCTCTTCCCAGTCACGTCAGTTAATGTGGGTCACACAAGTCGTGGGGGAGGGAACCCGGCCACCATGCTGTTAAACCCAGCTTCTCGCTGACCCTCTGTTGACAGTGTTGAGCTGCATGTATCTACAGGGCAGGTGGCCTGGGTTGTCCCCGGTCACTCATTCATAATGATGAGCTGTGGGCCAGGCACTGGGCGGGGTCCCTAGCTGTGGGCCAGGCTATGGGTGTGGTTGGAGGACGCTCCCGTCCCCATGGTATGTTTCAGTCATTCCTGCCACAGGCTTTGCAGCCATTCTCTGGCAAGTTCCAAGTGTGGGGCCCTTGGGGACCCTCTCAGGGGTCAGGGTCTTTTGGGGGTGGGTAGGTGCCAACAGAGAAATCTCTATAGACCAGGGTAAGTGGGGTGTATAATACAGGCTGTGTCTTTTCTTATTAAAATGAGCAAAATTGTGACAAGCTGGGCCGGGATGAGAAGATGGAGGCCTCACACAGGATGGAAGTCACAGCTGGCGTGTGAGGGACACATATTTCCTTTAGGAGAACTTCTGAACCCAGATGGCTGAGATTCTAGATGGAAATTCCAAATGTGGTTGGTTATTGCAGAGTCTGACTAAATCGTCCTCACCCAGAAGGACCGGTGGGCAGACTCTGAACCGCTTTCTCAGACCCTGAAGCTCTGTGGTGACTTAGAGAGAAAGAAGCTACAGTTGTGTGCAGCTCCTGGGGAAGTCTGGGGCACCCTCACCGCCCCCACGCCCCCAGAACGCTCAGCTTCTTCGTCCCTAGTCTTGCTTTCAAATCAGAAGTTTAGAATAACAGTTACAGCGGCCCCTTGAATGGGACCCTCCGAGGGCCTCAGCTGCACATGTGTCGGAATCATTAAGCTCGTAAAACTGCATCGTCACATCTGAAACTGTTTAGCCGCTGAAACCGAGACTGCCACTTCAAAGCTGCTCTGGCCGTTCCAGGCGGGACGACGCTGGTGGGTCACCTTGAAGTCAAATTCCATCCGCCTGCGGCCACCCCCACCCCCTCACAGAGCCAGCGGTCACAAACAACAAACTCGGAAAGAGTGGCTTCCCTCAGGCACGGGGTGTATTCCCACACACCTTCAATGTGGGGGCGGCTGGACCCGCCTGCATTCCTGGCCCCGTGAGGGGGTTCTTTCATTTAAACAGCACAGGCAGCAGCTGCCCCCACCCCGGCCCACATTTCTGCTGGAGTGACTACTGACAGGCTGCTCGTCCCCTCCGCCCCTGCCCCACCGACAGCCACTCTCATGTCTCCCTTACCCCCTGCCCCTCTCGGGCCCCTTGCTGGCCGTGGGCCTCCTGTTCTCTTCTCCAGGCGCCCGGGTGCTTCTCCCTCATCTAGGGTGCCACCTGCACTGGGCTGCCACCGTTGGCACGACTAACCCCAGGCTGAGCCACCACAAAGAGAAGCAAGGTTGTCTGGTAGCTCCTGACACGGCCCTTTTCCTTCTGGAGAGTTCCTTGGCTGGCGGGTAGCGCTGACTGAGGAAGCTGGAGCAGAGGGGGCTCCGATGGCCCTTCCTGTTCCGCTGTCCCCGCGGCCCTGCCCTCCCTGTGCACTCTTACAGCTGTACCTGCTTCACTGCCAGGGCCTTACCTGCCCAGGGCAAGGAGGCAGGTGAGGCTGTTTCCCTGCTGACCAGAAACCCTGCCAGGCCAGGCAGTAATCCTGTCCTGTCCTTCTCCCCACCCTGTGGGTCCCTGCAGCCGCGTGAGGTGGGACTGCCGTGAGCAGGGGACCCGCCCGGGACCAGGTGGTGCGGCCGCAGGGGTGCTCTGTGGATCTGGGGGCACCGCTTGCTGAGGGTCACTGGACGTACCTGGGAGCCATCCATCTTGTTTCCGACCAGCACCTTCTAGATAACTGCTGTGACCGCGAGTGTGGCCTCACAGGCCCCATGACCCCAAACGTCCCCCCAGGATCGAAGGCCACCCCCTCCTGAGGGACTCCTGAGGGGGCATCAGTAACCGTCCTGGTATGAGCAGTTCTGGAAAAGTGCCTTCAACACACCCGCTCCCTTCTCCCTGTCAGTCCTGCCTGCTGCCCCCAGAGGAGCCCCTCCCCCTTCTCTCCTGCTGGGACTCCTGGCCACAAGGAGCCCCCTCCTGCCCCCACTGCACCTGGGAGGAGGCCCCGAGGACTCAGGAAGTCACACAGAATTCTGGGAAGTGGCCCCGAGCTCACATTCCAGGGGATGGTATTCCCAGAAGCCCAGAGGTGCTGTGGCTTCAGGCCTGAGCCATAAGGGGCTGTGAGCTGCACGCAGGGGATCACACTGAGTTGGGAGAAGGGGCGCCTGCAGGGAGGCTGGGGTGCACCAGGTGCCCGCACACCCGTCCTGGCCGACACACTGGGTTCTCCTCACCACAGACAGGAAACCTGCTCCTGGGACCCAGAACACTACTCGTTTTCTGGATGGAGTAAATGTTTGTTCGTGAGGCCACCACAGGCTCAGGAACGCAAGCCACAAAGGCCTCGGAGTCTATCAAGAATGCACTTTCGGAAGCAAATGTGTTTCCGGCCGCGTGACCTCACTTTTTTCACTTGAAGCAGGGCCTGCTTCTCCCTTCTGTCCTCAGCCGTTTAGGCGCGAGGAGGAACCCGTCAGCAAGCTCAGGTGTTAGAGCTGGTGGCGTGACCACGTCTGTCCTCACAGCACAAGCTTCAGACGGGGGCTGGATGCTGCCCCCAGGGTCCGTGTGCTCCTCCCTGGGACCCACGGCTGTGACCTGATATGGAACAGGGTCTCTGCAGCTGTGGTCTTGAGGCAGACGGAGGTCGTTCTGGTGGGGCCCTCACAGCTCGTAGGTGTCTTTGTCAGAGGGTGGCAGTAGGAGATTTGTCATAGAGGAGACTGCGTGCACAGGGAGAGGCCACGTGGAAACGGAGCAGAGGTTGGAGGGATGTGGCCACAGGCCCGGGAACACCTGGGGGCCCAGGAGCTGGAGGAAGCAGACACACCATCCTGGAGCTTCTGCGACACATGGCCCCAGACCTGGGAGAGCATAAATTTCCATTAAGCCCCCAGTTTTTGGCCACTTGTTCTGGCCACACCAGAATACTAACACTGTGCCCCAGCCCGTTACCTTCACAGCTGTTCACTGAAGCCCAAATCCCCGAGACCCACACACTAACCTCTTGGCTGAACAAACGCAGATCTTTCAAGGGAAACACACAGGTTTTATCTGTTGGGGAAAGACGAGACCCTGCCCGTCCTGGGCCAAAACAAGGACTGACGTGAACCCGAGGGCTGCTGCCTGGAAATGAGCAGGACTTACGGGCCCTTCTTTTCACGGCTGTCAGCCTCGCGCAGTCCCCAGGAGAGAACGCACTTGCTCTGGACACACTGGTTTCCGGAATGGTCTTTCCAGGAGGCAGGGAATAGAAAGCCTTTGGTTGATGCCAGTGTTGAGTTTCTCGGGAAAACAGGCCCCTGAAAATTGGGGATGTGTCTGCTAAGATCCCAGATGCATCACGTTTTGAACATTGAACTCTGAAAAGCAGACCACTCAGGATGTCGTTATTTACATCATAAGAGGCTTCTCATTTCCCATCACACCTGCCTGGCCTTAAACAATAGCAGCCCTCAGCCAGGTGTGCATGACCTCCCCACATCCCCCACACACAGCCCAGACCTCACACTGAAGCCCACAGACAGCCCGTGTCACCACCACCTCACCACGGGCTGGGGACACTGCTGTGATTGTGGGGCTCCACCAAGCGCTGTCCCACAGGAATGTGTGGCTGGACCTTCTGGCTTTTCAGGGGAGGCCAGGAGCCGAGATTTCAGGTGAATCTCCCAACACCCCACGCTATGGGCAGCTGTGGGGAATGTCTCACGGTCTCACCTGGGTCTTTCACCAGGACGTGTCTAGGGCAGGGCCGTGTGCTGGGGAGGACGGTGCTCGGCCTTGTGCTGTGGCTCGTGGAACAGACATCCTTGGCGTCTGAGCTCAGGACAGAGTCGGACAGGAGACGTGGATGGTGGCCTTGGGGCAGCTGACTCACAGGCCTGGATGGTCTGTCCCTGCAGGGCGAGAGGGGCAGGCATCGGACCACAGGGACCCCGCAGTGAAGGTCACAGCCACCTAATGTTGATGTGCAAAAGGAGGGCCTGACTGCTCATGAAGCAGTAGGAAGCCGTGGGCTGAGACCCTGTCGTCAGAGCCAGAGAATGAGCCTACAATGCCCCAGGGCAGCTGGGGATGGCAGCAGGCAGCCAGGAGTGCGCTGCCCCCTGGCCCGTGCCACAGGGCAATAGCTGAAGGTCAGGCCCAGCGTTGAGCACAGCTGGATGGGTGGCCCCTGCTGGCTTGCCAAGGGAGCCCCGGGGTGGGGGTAGGTGGCGGGAACAACTCTGTCAGCTGTCAGCCAGGGAGTAAGGAGGATGGTGCTGAGGACCCTTTCTGGGAAACCTGGCCAGGCAGAAGGCGGGGCCAGATGGAGAGTGGAGCTGGGGACTTTATAGCCTGGAGGCTGGGGCTGCCTTGCAGGCCGGCAAAGGGAGTGAGGGCAGTTGATTGTCCAGGAGGGAGGACTCGCCATGGGCAGGGCGCTGCGGGAGGTGGACTTTAGGAGATGGGACATCTGCTTGCACCCTCCTCCACCCCTGTCTCACACGAGGGCCCTAGTGAGCTGGGAGTCAGCTGGCTGGGAGGTCAGCCCTGCAGGGAGAGGCTGCACATCTGGCCAGCATCCCTGTGGTGGTTTATCCATTGCCACTGAAGCTCTTGGCCCTTCTGTTTAGCCAAAGCAGTAAAGATTAAAGGGCATTTGATGTAACCGGGGTGAATTTGACCGAAACCACCAGTCACAGGAACAAGGATTGTTACTTTCCCCCCAAATACTCTTTTCCCTCTTTTGAGGCTCTGCATCTCAGAGGCAATTGCTGCTTTAGCTCCTAGACAGACACTAGATTTTAGCGTGGGGATATGCAAAAATGGACGATTTTCCAGCTGGAACTTGAGGCCCAGCAGGGCACTACTCACTGCCGGCTGTTGGAGTGTCACTGTCCCCGTCACTGTCGCATCTCCTGCTAACTATAGTGTTCGTCCTTCGTCACTGTGTCTTTACTGTGGCATTGTCACAGCGTTGGGAGCGCTGTAGGAGACCAACCAAGCTCTGCTGTCACCTGCCCTCGGGCTCCCTGGTGGCGTGTCCCACAGGAGCTGCACCGTGGCTCTTCTGGGTTCTGGCACTTTCCTGGAAGCAGGTCTGGGGCTTCGGCAGTTTCACCGACTGACTTTACCTCTTTCAACAAGAAATGTTGGGCCGGCCCAGTGGCTCAGGTGGTTGGAGCACCGTGCTCCTAATGCCGAGGTCACCGGTTCAATTCCCACATGGGCCAGTGAGCTGTGCCCTCTACAGCTAAATTGTGAACAACAGCTCTCCCTGGAGCTGGGCTGCGGCAGCCGGACATTGGCGTGAGCTGCTGTTGGCTACCGTGTGCTGCCAGGAGCGGCCGGGGACCAGCATGAGTAGCTGGCAGCCATCGTGAGCGGCAGCAGTTGGTGAGAGCTGCCATGAGCTGCTGTGAGCGGCCGACCGACGACTGGTGACCAACAGCCTCAGCCGGGGGGCATGGGCCAGGGAGCTGTGTCCTACACAACTAGACTGAGAAACAACGGCTTGAACCAGAGTGGGGGGGGGCGGAAAAAGGGGGAGGGAATTAAAAGGAAAAAAAAAAGGCTATGCACACTCGGCCCGAGCCTCACGTTCGGAAGCCTCTATGATTGTAACGCACACTTGGGTCCAGGTGGGTGCCTGGGGGCGGGGGCACTTCGCCCCCACAGTCCGGAGCCGGCAGGTTCTTGGGCAGCAATGGGCAGCGTGTGTCCAGTCCTTGCACGTGGCTCCCGGAAGTGCTCAGGCTGGGCTGGGAGAGAGGACAGGTGGCTGTCCTGTCTGTTCTGTGCCTCCTCTCAGCACGGGCCATGCACAAGCCCTGCATTCTCCCTGCGGCCGCGATCTCAGGCAAAGGCCACACACTTGACAGGGCACGCGGGCTTTCGGGGGCAGCAGGTCCTGTCCTGTGTCTCAGGCAGCACATCTTGTCCCGGACGTGGTTCTGATGGACACCACCATGCGATAGGGACGTGTTTTGCTTTCGAAAACTGTGAGGCTTAGTGAGGTGTCTCTACACCGAGAACGGTGACACCCCAGGAGGCAGGCGTCCATGGCCGGCCCCAGCCGCCCAAGGTCACACGCTCCTTGTTCTCCCTGCAGGAGCTGCCCAGTGGGGACCCCAAGGAGGAACCTTTCCAGGGGGACCAGTGTCCTCTAGAGGGTAAGTCCCGCTCCCCAGACCTCACCCGTGCCCCCAGCATATGGCCCAAACCTGCCCTCAGCACACCTGGACAAACGGACCCCTGATGATGTGGACCGCCCACGCTCCTTAACTGCCCGTGAAATGCAGGCCTGCCCCGGGGCAGCCTCCTCCCCACCTTATTCTCCAAAGCCACCGCTGGCTGTGAGGGGCGGAGGCAGCAGGACACCCCTGGCCCTGGCGACCCCAGGTGAGGGCTGCCCCGCCTCTGCCCAGGGCCCTCGACACCTCCTTGCTCCGGAAGGACGGGCTCTCAGCTCAGGCCCATCTGGAGAGCATCAGAGTCTCCCCGGCTGCACTTTCCTGCAGCCCTGCTGCCCGCGTCCCCTGCCTGGGCAGGGCCAGGGGGAAATGGCCCTTCCTAACCCCTTCTCGTCCCTCCAGTGGTGCTCCCCCCTGAGAAGGCCGAGGGCCCGGGACAGCTCTTCAGTGTGGACGACGGAGAAAGAGCCGCAAACCGCGAGGGCCCGCGAGGCCTGGGCAAGAAGCACCTGAACATCGATGTAGGTGTTTGCCCTGCCTCGGAGCAGGCGGTCCGCGGGCGGGATGGGTGCACATCAGCCCTAAAACAAGCATCAGCCTGGAGGGTTTGCCTGAGGTTCAGCCAGTGGGAGGAGTTACGGCAAAGCTTGCAGGAGCTACCAGTGTCTGCTGGCTGGGGCCGGGCAAGGGTGCCCCCGAGAACCCAGCGGAAACTGCTCGGTGATGTGGCACCAAATAATCCGGGGATTTGCCGGGGTGGCGCCAGCACCAACGGAATGACACAGAGGTCCCCCATTGGTCTCCCACCCCGCCCAGGGCAGGAGCACGGGGGAGCGGGGGAGGGGCCCACTTTCCGGAGAGGTGGGGGAGGCTGGGCGTCCCAGCTCAGTGTGCTGGCCTGCCTCCTCTGTCCCCATGTGTCCTGCAGGCGCTCCAGTGTGACGTCTCGGTGGAGGACAACCGCCAGGAGTGGACCTTCACACTCTACGGCTTCGACAACAGGGGCAAGGCCACCAGGGAGGTGATGCACTTGTGTCTGGGGCAGATGGTCCACGGGGCAGGGGCTGGCTGCAGACAGATGCCACCATGCCTGGTCTCCATGATGGGGAGACAGGCTGAGCCCTCTAGGGTGGGAGGAGAGGTGTGGATGGGGGTTCAAGACGGGGGCCACGGCAGGACCCAGGCAACCACTGGAGCCGAGGCTGCCTGTGCTGTTCCCAGCAGAGCCCCGCACGGCCTCTGGGCGTCCCCTGAGGCCCAGCCAGGCCAGCAGCACCCCCACAGGTGGCAGTTGTCCCAGGAGTAGCCCTGGCGCTCTCCCCTGCTGGCCTGCGTCCAGGGCGGGCAAAGTGCTCCCCAAAAGGACGCAGACACATAGGACGACTGAAATAAGTGTCTTTGGATCAAAGAGTAAGACGGGTAGTCACCTGATTGCTAAGTCCTTTGAGCACAGACTGAAATTGAAAGGGTCCAAGGGATGTGATTCCAGCAAGAGCAGGGCTGCCTGTTGTCACAGGGGCTAAACGTGGGGTGACACAGGCTGCTCAGTAAGTCTGGGTCTGTCTGGGATGCCAAGTGACTCAGGCAGGCAGGCAGGCAGCCAGGTGGTGGCAGTGCCCCCGCCCAGTGCGCCTGTGGTGGTGACATCAGTGCCGCCCTCAGGACATGTCCAGCCTGATGCACACCATCTACGAGGTCGTGGACGCCTCAGTCAACCACTCGGGGAGCAGCAGGAGCCTCCGTGTGAAGCTCACCGTCAGCCCCGAGCCCTTCGGCAAGAGGAGGGAGGGACCCGCCGCCGGCCAGGGTGAGGGGCCTGGGCCTGCCACTCAGATGCCCTGAGGACCCTGCTCTAAATGGCAACCCACCCTCTCCCTGCAGCCACCCCAGCCCGTCCCCTGTGCATTTCCCCGTAGCCCTACCTCCCGCACAGCAGGCCATGGGGGTCACTCTTCAGCACCCCCACCCCCCAGGGCAAAGTCTCTGTCCTTTCCTGACATGGAAAGCACGGTGCATGGCCTGGCCCCTGGCAGGGCCTCAGAAGTGTTTGCGCAGTAAATGATTGAGTGAGCGAGCAAATGCACAAGTGAGTGAGTGAATGCACAACGGCCTCTTTCAGACCGGGAGCCCACTCGCTGCAGGACGGAGGGCGAGCTCTCCGAGGACCCCAGGGTGGCTGACAGGAGGTTGTCTGCGCATATCAGGTGAGGGGCTGGGGTCAGGCTCCGCCCTCCATCGGGACCCTTGTCCCACTTTCTGCAAATGCCAGGGGCCACCCCCTCAGGGCAGGCTGCCAGATGGGCACCTGGGTGCGGAGGTGCTCTGCTGGCTTGGCCCTCACTCCAGCTAAAGCTGAGCACACCCAGTCTGAGGTGGGTGAGGACTGAGGGCAGGCGGGCCTCCAGACCCTCAGCGTGGGGACCTGTGGTTCCACTCGTGGATCTGTGGTGGTGACAGGGGCAGTGGTCTCGGGGGTCTCAGAGCAGTGACCCACTCTCTGGCTCAGAGTATCCTAGGTGAACCAGAAGACGGGGACTCCTGTGGATTCCCAAATTTGTCCCAATGGGGTCCCGGGGCTGGCTGGGGACTTTGCTGTCATGGACGCCCACCCTTTCTGATGCTCCTTGCTGGGAAGTGGGTGCTGGGCAGAGCCCCTGCCCGGGACCCCGGACTGCCCGCCGCAGTGCCCCCTCCTCTCTGGGAGTGTTGCTGTGGCCTTTGCTGCAGCCGGAGCTCAGGCCGCTCTGCCCTGTGCCCACACAGGAGGCCCAATGCCGACCCCCACCCCTGCCCCATGCGGGGGCCATACTGTGTGGACGAGAACACCGAGCGGAGAAACCACTACCTGGACCTGGCTGGGATTGAGAACTACACGTCCAGGTTCGGACCCGGTAGGTACTGGGCACCAGTCCGCTGGGCACGAGGCCCCCGGCCGTGGACGCCTCCCTCAGGAGTGTGAGCTGGCCCGCAGGTTCCTGGGCCCGCAACAAGCACCCTGTGCATTGCGTCCAGATGTGGGGGGTACCCGGTCCAAGGTGAGATGTGCAGGCCCTGCAGAGGGCCTCACAGCCTGTTCCATGTCGGCAGGGTCCCCACCGGCACATCCCAAGCAGGAGCCACAGGCCAAGGCCTCACACCCCCCGAGCAGGTCCCGCTCCCAGGACTCGGACGCGCACAACCGCAGGTCCCAGGTGCTGGCTGACCACACCCTCCTGGCCACGGAGCCCACCGCCCGGGCCCTGGACATGCAGCCCCGGCTGAAGGGGCAAGAGAAGCAGTTCCTCAAGTCCCCCAAGGGCTCGGGTAGGCCTCCTGGGGGGCCTGGGGGGGGCGTGCCTGGCGGGGGTAAGCCCGGGAGGACCTTCAGCTACTGTCTGCCAGCCGCCCCACCCCAGAGCCCCCAGGACGGCCACCACCTCCCACAGCCCCCACCGCAGCCCTATGGCCACAAGCGGCACCGGCAGAAGAGCAAGGAGGGCCACTCGCCGCTCAGGGCCACGCTGGGCCAGCCCTTGGCATTGGAGCACGAGCTGGTGCGGGACCTGCCACCCATGCTGGCGGGGGAGGGCTGCACGGTGCCTGTGGTCCAGCGCCACGAACACCACCACCACCACGAGCATCACCACCACCACCACCACCACCACCACCACCACCCGTCCTAGTGCAGCCCCGCCTGCCAGCTCCAGGTCCCCGGTGGGTCAGCCCAGGCGGCACTGGGGGCACTTGAGAACAGGGCCCTTCGTCCCTCCTCTGCTCTCCTCTCCTCCGTGCTGTCAACGGATGTTGTGTTGAGACGAACACGTCTGATGCCACTGACGTTTCCAGTACGAAGTTATTCTGTGTAACTCATGAACCCACATGTAAGCGTAGAAAAATACACTTGTATCTTTCATTTATGATTCCAAAGTGCGCCCCCCTGTGGTGCTGAAAGGACTGTGCTCGGACGACCTTCACGCTTTTCTCGCGGTGCCTTGCGCTTTGCTGGCGAGGCCGTGCGTATGCAACCCGCGTGGATGTTGGAGCCCGCACGCAGTTATTCCTTGTGAAGCCGAAGGGCAGGTGTCCTCCGTGCTCTGCGTGTGCTGAGGGCTGTTCCAGAACACCATGCCCAGCACGTACCAAAATGGAGGGGTGGCCACAGGGAGGGGCGAGGTGCTCCTTGGAGAGTGGTCATGAAATGTGGGACATGAGGCCACGAGAGCCGATGGGGTGGACGGCAGCAGCATCTTAAGTGGACAGGAGGGCTGGGAGGTGGTGAGCTCCTTCTGAGCGCACATACCGTCCCCGGGACAGGAGGCAGAACACTCGCCCTTGGGCTCACACAAGCCATCGCCGTGCCCACCTGTTGGCACAGGTGATCCCTCTGGGAGGGAGGAAAAGGATTACAGACCAGCAGGAAGTCCCAGGGATGTGGAGCAGGGCCCGTCTCAGGGCTGTGGAATCCCGGCCAGCAGCGTCCCTCTGAGGCAGGCCACTGCTGCTCCTTCCTCCCTCTGAGATGGACAACTGGATTTTCTGGCAACTTGAGAGTTAGTGCAGGTGGTTTCCCCCCTCCCCTTCTTCCGTCTCCCTCCACCTCCAGTTCAAGCCGTTGTTTCTCAGTCTAGTTGTGTAGGACACAGCTCCCTGGCCCGTGCTGGTGTTATGAGCCCTGTGCTCCCCCCAGCTGAGGCAGTCGGGTGCCAGTCTCGGTTGGCCACTCACAGCAACTCATGGCAGCTCTTGCCAGCTGCCGGCCGCTCACGCTGGCCACCGGCCACTCCTGATGGCACACGGTAGTCCACAGCAGCTCACTGCCGGCCACTCACGCTGGCTGCCGGCCACTCACGGCGGCACACGGCAGCCCGCAGCAACACACGGCAGCTCACACCAACCCCCGGCTGTTCACGGCAGCCCAGTTCCAGGGAGAGCTGCTGTTCACAATCTTAGCTGTAGAGGGCGCAGCTCACTGGCCCATGTGGGAATTGAACCGGTGACCTTGGGCGTTAGGAGCCGGCGCTCCAACCGCCTGAGCCACTGGGCGGCCCCTTTGTATTGACATTCATGGAACTGCTTTTAAGAATCGAGCAAACTGGTGGTCAGTTTGTAATTGAGGTTCTTTTCCCCCAGGCATAATAGAAATATGTGCACTTTGTAACATGTCACACCCTGTTTTAAAATGAGCTTTTTAAGTAGATATGGTCAGGCCACCTGCACCAGCCTGTGGCTGCATGGAAAGGGTGTCTGTCTCCATTTATAGAAATGTTTGTAGAAGGACAATTAACATACGTTCCGGACACACACCTCCAGGTTTATGGGCAACTTTCCCCCCACTTTACTGCACTAAAAGGAAAACCAAAAAGCCCAAAACCTAAGCCCCAAATCGGGTTCATGATAAGGGGACACTTGGAGCCACTGTCTGGGGCTGCACAGACCAAGGTTTACATGGAGACACTGGGCTCTCTAATGAGACTGGAGAAGCCGCTGCACCATTCGCTGCTGTCTCCTCTTCCTCCCTGTAGCCCTCACACCCCGTTCACGGCCATGTGATCCCCCTCGGGATTTCTGAGGAACAGGTGTCTCCCTGTGAGCGGAAGCCACATGCAGGGCAAACTGGGGCGTCCTCGGGGTCTCTCGGCCAGAGAACTCACCTGGTTTCCAGGTATTTCAGCTCAGCTCGTGCATGCTTGGCCCAGGGGCAGAGCGCCCTCTCGTGGGAACATGTCCACACTCCATGCACACGCATGAATCCTGCACAGGCATCACACCCTGCTCAGGGTTGTACAGAAATGCGTGTCATCCCGAGCCGTGTCCGTTTCTCAGTGTGCAGAGCTCTTGCACCCAGTCCCACATTCGGGGACCTTGTTTAGTTAGTCCCAGCACACCTGTCTGCCCTCAGGTAGGCGCTCCGCTGACCAGCGGGCATGGAAGTTTGGCGGGGCCTGAACTGCAGCCTCTGACCTCAGACCCCGGTTTTAAGAACAATTCCTAAGTGCAGTGGGACGCCGGCAAACAGACCAGAGGCTGTTGCTGCTGGTGACCTCGTGACACATAGTAGCACACCTGGCAGCTCTCCAGCCCCCACCCTGCCTCCTCCGCCCTGCTGACCTCACTTTGTCCAGCAAGCTCTACAGCAGACCAGCCTCCTCCGTCAAACCAGAGGCAGGGCTCCTGCAGCCCCAGGACCCATGCGGCCCTGCCTCCACCCGGCACCCCTCTGCCCTCAGGTTGCCCGGCTCAGGGCCTTTGTGGTGGGTGCCTCTGCCAGGAGGGTCTCTCCACTCCGACTGACCCTCACTCTCCTCCCAGCCCAACATCTGGTCAGGGCTTCCTCCCACTCACATGGTTGATGCTGCCTCCCCAAAGGTCACTGCTCATGCTGCACAGGGGGCCTTGTCCACGAGGTCAGGGGTGCGATCGCCACCCCCCCTTCTGGGCTTCTGCCTGGATGCCAGGCCCCTCTCCACCCAAAATGTTCCAGTGTGTTCTCTGCAGCAGGAGGCCTCAAAGGCGGAGAGGTCAGTGGGGCGAGGGCGGTCTGTGGTTTTATCAGTTTGGGAAACAGTGCGTTGTGATTTTTCCTCAGCACTGACCTGCAAGAAGGTGCCACGCTGCCCAAAGCCTACGGGCTCTAAGCTGTGCTGACCACATGCCCAAATGGCTGGGCCACAGGACCTGACGCGTAGGTGCCCATGGGCACATGGCCGAGTGAGGACCTGGGACCCACCAAGTCCTCCCTCGATTATCTGCCAGCCCTTTGTGGGGCCTGGTTATTTCCACTCCCGTGACCCCCAAGGGCAGGCCCCTGTGCTCTAGGTCATGGGTGTGAGTGCCCCGGGCACAGCCCACACTTACCCAGTGGGGACTGAAGGACGCTGTGCTCTCTGGGTCACGCTCCAGCAGTGACTATGTCTACCTTGCCCAGGGCCCAAGGAGACACGCTAGCGAACAGCTTCACACACCTGCGTGCGTGCAGCGGCCTCTGTTGTCACACTCATAGGCTGCAAACTCCACCACCATTATAGGACATCTTCACACCCAAAAGGTGCCCTGTGCTCACAGCCCAGCAACTGCCTTTGCCTCTTAACTCGCCTATTTCGCACACTTCGTAAGTGGGTAACATGTGGCCTGTGACTGTCAGAATGACTGAATTGTATCCCAGCGAGTGTTTACCGTGTTTTGTTCAGCTGTTTATCAACTGCTGGGTGTCTGGGCTGTCCCCACATTTTGGCTGCTATGAACATGCGTGTGCAAGTTTATGCGGCTGAGCATTTCTCTGGGCGTCCACCCAGCAACAGAACTGCTGGGTCACACGGCAACTGAGCACGTCGGGAGCTGCAACTATTTCCACAGCAGCCACACCTCACATTCCCACCGGCACCACCAGAGGGTTCTGATTTCGCCACATTCTGAGCACTTGCCCTCCTCCCTTTCCTTGGTTCACCCACACCTGGGGGTGTGGTCCCCTTGGAGGTGCTCTCAGTGTGAGCCTGTGTATTGCAATAATTAAAGGGGTCCCCTCTAATCACAGATTTTCTTTGCTGATTCCATTTATAGGGTCGTTTCAGCAAACTCCTCCAAGAGAACAAAGGCATAGGGGCATTTTCTGCAATTGTCTAATTTTTACTCTGAATAAGACCCATGAGATCCTTCAACATACTCAGATTTTAAAGCATTTTATTCTACTAACAAAAATCATACAAAGAACCTGTAAAAGGAAAACATGAAATCCACCTTAACTGGCTGCAGTTAGTTACACAAAGGTCAGTGTGGAAAGGCTGCGTGGTGCTGAGACCACAGACACGGTGGGCAGGCACAGGCCACTCCGTGCTGAACCAGGCCAGGAGGACGTGCCGGCCCCCACCCCTAGCCCAGCTGCGGCTGTTTGGCACACGCTCTGGCCAGTGGTCACTCAGACCGCGAGGCTGGCCCTCCAGGCTGCACAATGGCTCCTCAGAAACGTTTGGAAGCACACACTTAACCTTTGCCCAACATGAAATCCGCGGCCCGAGCCAATTCCTGAAATGCCCATGGAAGCCAGAGAAGGCCAAGGGCAAGGCTGTTTGGGCCTCTTGCACAGACACAATCTTTGTGGACTTTATTAGCACTGACATGCCTAGGTGTTTAGACAAGTAAATAAGCCCAACAGAAAGTGGGGCACCGTTACTGCAGCATCAACAGTGCATGTGACCAAAATCACCAGCAGAAAGACCACAAGGTCAAGTGCAAAGCCTGCCCTAAAAGGCTGTCACCGTCCCTTACCTGCAGTGGGACAGACACAAGCTTCAGGCAGATAGCTCAGTGCCCTGTGCGCCCCTGCCCCCCCCAGTCCCCCGGGACATGAAGTGGGGACACGGAGGCCAAAGGATCGAGTGCGAGTTACATGGAATGGCGCGGTGTGCGTGCGGTTCTGGAGGTGGGGAGAGAGCTTGCTCCACACCCCCCAACACCACACCGCTGGGATGGGCCTGCCGGGGCTCAGGAAAGGACACAGCCGCTCGCAGGCTCCCATCTGGAGCACAAACCCAGCTGGGTAACCCACCCCGTGCTCCCGATCAACTGGGTTCCCTTCCCAGATGTCCCCAACCAGGTGGGCACCTGATCAAGGCCACCGGCTGAGCGTGGGGACGAGGGTGTGGGCAGAGCTCGGTTTTCTGCCTTAATTTAGGGAAACACACACACACACGATATTCAAAGGAACAGACAGCTGGGGGCTGACCAAGGAACCGTTACTGAGCCCTCACTGGGGGCTGACCTTTCACCTTCATAAACGGACCCTAATGGCCCAAGGGTCAGAACGGACATGTGACTGCCACAACAGACTGGGTAGGTGCAGCCAAGGAGACTTAATTCTACAATCCCGAGGCTGAGTGCATGGCCGTCACGAGACGGACAGCTGTGTCCCGGTCCCCCGCGTCCCCTCAGGAGCACACGGAACACCCAGGGCATCCCATCTCCCCTCAGACTTGAGGAAACCTTTTCAGTCATGCACTGGCTCTCAGCCTGGACTGGAGAGCCCGGTGGTATTCTAGAAACTTCTGTAGCAAACCACGCCAGCAGGTCAGGCCAGGGGCAGTGTGTGCGTGGCACGGCCCCCAGGCCCGCCCAGCGCGCTGCCGGGGCGGCCGTGCGCTAGGAGTAGATGGTGATGACCTCCCGGCCGCTGCCCCTGACCAGAAGCACCCTGTTGAGCCCCTCAGTCAGGACCTCGAGGAACTCCATGTCTGGGGCAGGTGAGTTAAGGCCACAGCCAACCCGCCGGACATGTAGCCCAAAGCTTGAAGAGAGCGACTGACTTCCTCAGGGTCCCGTGTCGTTCAGACTCGGTTTGAGGAAGAGGATGAGGACCGAGTCAGGGAGAGCCAGGCCCCAGGGTGGGGGGGCCAGGGCAGGGGGCCCCAGCGAGCAGCCTGCAGCACCGACCCCGCCCCACCCAAGGCCCCCCCACCTGACCAGGAACCTAGAGGGGACCCCAGCCCACGTTGGGCTCTGGGTACAGACACAGGGGAGCGATGTGCCTGGCGGACGTGTCCACAGCCCGACACCCAGACAGGCCTGCAGGTCCTGGTCATCAAAGCGTAAGTCCCTAAGGCTGTCGGCTGTTTGAGGCTTAAACCTGACAACCTGGCTGTTGATGTCTCTACCTGCCCCTTGATCCCCCAGGGGAGGGCGGGGCTGAACCCTGGAGCATGGCCCCCTAGCTACATGTCACTAGGCAGCCAGGAGCCTGTGTGGGGACCCGCCCCATGCAGCACGGGGTGGCTGATGCACATTTGGGGGCTGGGAGCCCAGTTGGGGACAGGGCTGACCTGTGAACTCTGAGGTCATGCCTAGTATGTGTGACCTGAGGTCACAGCTTCCCACTCCATGCTGGACACCCTCACCCACCAGGAGGGGCCTTGGGCCCCTGTGGGGACACGGGCTTGATGAACAGAAAGGTGATTAAGGGGCCTGGAGGAGAGGTGCTGAGAAGGCTCCGAGCGGACCTTCAGCAGACGCCCCGTGGACCCGGTCGCCCCAAGCTCAGCTGGTCCCAGAGACAGTCACGCACACGTGCCCCATGAGGCCGCAGCAAAATGCGAGGACAGGAGTCAGCCAGGTGGCTGCTCAGAGCCCAACGCCCACGTCACCTGCCCCCCAGGGCAGCGCCCAGAAAAGGATACAGTTCTCGTCTCCTTGGCGGTTTCTGGGGGGGCCGGGCATGTTGAGCAGCACCAGCTGGGCGTCCTGGGACTTGCTCAGGACGACCCCGTTCAGCTTCACGGCCGTGTGCATTCTCCTGACATTCGACTGGTTCCTGTGGGGAAAGACGGTCACTCTGCACCCCGACTGTGAGGCTGGGCACCAGCTGGGTCTGAACCCCACCTGCCCACATCACTCCGCTGCCCAGGGCTGGGTGAAAGCCAATCCAGGTTCTCACGGAATCACCGCCACAAAGGCCCCACGGGACAATCGTGACGGGAACCGAGGGGACTTGTTGAGCAGCTGAGGGCCACAGCCTCCAAACACTTCACACTCAGCACTACTACTGCTGCTAAGCTTCTAGTCTACGAGCAGCTGTCCGCACAGGCGAACGAGGGCTTTGGCGGCGAACTAGCTGTCCGGGCACAGAAAGGTGCTCACACAAGCACCGGCTCTGAGCTGCTTGCGCCTGGGACCCTGGTGTTGGGGCCGGACTCCATCTGTCGTGAGTCCACTAAACCTAGTGCACACGGCAGCTGCTCACTCACACGGGATGGGGTCCGAAGAGACCCCAGAGATGGTGAGGAACCAGGTCCCTCCACCCTGTGGTCTGAGGTCCTGTGACAAGAGCTGGATATCCTGGCCAAGATGCAGCCCCTGAGAAGCCACCTAGCTCTCGGCCCTCCCAGATGCTGGCACTCTCGGCTATGGCTGAAAGTCAAGAGCTGGCAGTGCCCAGAGACCCAGACATGGCCCCTGCCCTCACTGACCACCTGGTTCTCCAAGCCCAACAGTGGGCACAACGCCCACTGGGCTGCCAGTGTCTCGGGCAGCCTGGGTCTAGCAGTGGCCCCCAAGAGAGGGCCCCAGCCAAGTCCAATTGAGGAGACTGAGACCCAGGTACCCGGGAACCTGCAGACCCCACTGCCCCGGCTCCCACCTCAGGAACTGCGCTCCAGGAAGCACCAGCGGTGGACGTCTAGGAGCCCCGCCCTCCTCAAAGCATTTGCATCTCCCTGTGCAGGAAGCTCCAGCCCACTGCCGATTGTGGGGTCACGCACAGGAAATCCACAGCCAGCCCTTCTACAAGGTCCCCCGTGCCCCAGACACAAGAGGGACAGGCCTGACAGAGGCTGCGCATGAGGGCGCAGAGAAAGGCCTGCAGGACAGATGAGGCCACACCCTTTGGTCAACTCCACCCTTAAGGCAAATAAATCCGGTGATCACCACCAATCACCAGGTGGAAACAGGGACCCGGGCCCTTTATTTTTGCCCTGCAATTCTGTCTGACAAAATTACAGATTGGGTCTCTGTCTGTGGCACAACAGGGATCCTTCCTCGTGAGAACCATGAATGAGCCGCCTGGAGAGAACATAATCAGCCGTGTGCATAAACAGCAACAGCTCCAGAACACGTGTGAGCCATTAAAGGATCTCTTAAGATGAAAAGTTTGAGAGCACACATGATCATGAAATCGGACGTTTGGGTCTGGAAGGGCCCGTGGCTCCAGGGCAATGAGACCCCGTTGGGGTCAGAGGTGCACAAACTAACAGCTGGCCATGAATCAGAAACACGCAGACTCTGCCGCAGGGAGAAAAGCTTCGCAACAGGGTCTGGAGGCTGGGAGCTGGAGCTGGGGGTGGGGACCCCTGGGGCAAACTGGGTATTCCGGTCCCCGGCTCCCGTGGCCTCGGAGCAGGACAGAGGAAACAGAGGAAGACAGCACAACACACCCCAGCAGGACCCCACGGTACGTCACGCATGTCAGGTGTGGGCTGACCTCCCCACCTTCCAGAAGCTTCCCTCAGCCTAGCCACGCGTGGGGCAGATGGGAGTAGGCCCTGGGCAACGTCGGTCTGCACACTTAGTTCAGGGCATGAAACAGCCCCTTTCTGGGTCACTTTCTTCTGAGTTTCCCTGCCTGCAAGGGTCCAAACTCCGACCCTGCTCAATTCAGGGGTTGGGGGCACAGGTGTGTGGAGCCCGACCTGAGCCCTCGTGGCCGTGTGGGAGCAGGGGTTCTCCGTCAGCCCATGGTTTAGGGAGAGACTCTATTCCTGTGTCTACATGTTTTTGTTTAATTTACAGACTTTATGGCAGGGTTACTTTTAAACTTATGGACAAACAGCAGAAAGTAGACCCCTGCATGCCCCCCCGCACAGTCTCTCGACACGTCCATCCGTTTGCTCCCTCAGTGAATCAGCATTGTCCCTTGTCCTCGATGTGTGACTAACTCAGGCTCGGGGGCCAAAAAAGGAAGTGCAATCACTGGTCCCCAGCGCTGCCCTAGGCTGGGGAACAGGGGAGGGATGGGTGGACCAACCGCAACCTCAGGGTCCTGCCCTCCCGTGGCCGGCCTGGCCATCGCCCTGGCCCCCTGGCCCCCTGGCCGTGGGACTAAGCCCCAGCCTGACCGCACACAGAATTCACCCACATCCCCTTTCACACGGGGGTTAAAGGACGGCAGTGTCCTCCAGGCCAGGGGACACAGGAGAGGCTGGCCCTGCAGAACTGGCTTTCTATCAAAACGCCTCGGCCGAGGGATGTGGAAGAACCAACCAGCTGCGACAGAAGCACACACTCTCCAGTCAGAGCGGCTCAGGACCAGCCGCCCGATCTCTGCTCTCATGGGGTGTTTAGAGAATGAACCTCGCGGATGTGCCATGAGCCGCTCTGAACCAAGGAGAGCCAACTAAACAGCAACTAAACTGCGAGCCACAGCAGTGCGGGCAAGCTCCGCCTGCACACGGACACGCATGCATCACAGGACACGTGCACACGCAATCATGCACACGCGCTTCGCGAGGGGCTGGGCATGGGCAGCAAGCAGGCTAAGAGGTGTCCTAAACCACGCGAGCGACTTACAGGTTTCCCCATTCTCTACATGGGAGAGAAAACAAAGAGCACGTTACTTCAGTGACCGCGACGCACACTTCACCACGGGCCCACCCCCGCTGCCCTTTCCTGGCCTACTTTGGTCCTTCTTCACGAGGAGGGTCTCACCCCTGGGGCCCCAGAAAGCCCCCTGTCCCTTTCTGACAATCTGGGCTTTAGGGTCTAGGTCACTGAAGACCCCAGGAGAAGCCACGCTGCTGTCCTGTCCCAGGACCCAGGGCTGTAAAACTAGGACTCATCCCAGGACCCCTCCCCGGCCGGGCGCAGTCACGCCGTGCCATGGGCCCCTCTGCCAGCCCAGGGGCTTCTCAGCTCAACAGCACGGACGGAAGCCAAGGCAGGTGGACAGGCTGCTGGCCATGGCGGCAGCCTGGCCGTCAGCGGGGACCAAGCTGGGAGTCCCGATCCATCTAGGAGCCCTAACGTCTAGCTGCTGTGAGACCCACCAAGAGCTCAGACAGGCCGGCTTCACGACTGACACAGCCAGGGCCCGGCTAGCTGGCCCTGAAAGGAGTGTGGTCCTTGGGCAGGTCCCCTACCCTCCCAGGCCTGCCAGCTTGCAGCTGTGTTGCTGTGACAGGCAGGGAAGGGGGTTGGCTCAATGCAGCCAGGACCTGCCACCGGGGCCCATAGGCTGACACTCACGGCTTCAGGCTGAAGAGATCTTTGAACCCGGATATGCCGACGTCTTTGTTCTTATACTTCTCGGCGATCAGCTTCTCTTTCGTCCAGGTCATCTGCACCTTGTCTGGCGTGGGCGGGGCTTGGGTCCTGGCAGCCACCACAGAATGGGACGCGGTGTTCCGGTCGTGGATTAGCTGAGCCTGGGGGGAGGGCAGGGGCAGCGACGGGACTCACCACAGCAGGTCTCCAAAGTCCCGCCGGGAGGCAGCAAGCACAGGCAGGAAGACGCTGGCCCATAGGACCAACAGGGGCTCGCGACCAACCGGACCTGAGGATCCCTGAACAGCCTCCCACATGGGACCCCAGAGCCGCCCCCTCCCCTGGTCAGTCCCCTTCCTCTTGGGTTTCCAAATCAAACTCATCGCTTCCTTCTCTCTCTCCTCCTGCCTTGCCTCTGAAAGCCACCGAGAAAAGACCCAGACCTCCATGTTGACTCAAGGGGACATTCACTCCTCCACCCATATATCCATCCACCCCCATCCCTCCATCCACCACCCATCATCCATTTATCCATCCATCCACCTATCCATCAACAGCAGAGGGCCCACCAGGGAGTGCATGTTTGGGGTATGTGGTAAGCACCACGGAGTTTGGGGATGGGTGTGGGAGGAGGGAGATTCGGTTACACAAAGCACCCGGGACGCCTGTGTGCGAAGGCGGTGCTGCCCGACGGCCAGAGGGAGATGGGGGAGGCCTGTGGGGATGAGGGGCTCAGGGCAGGGCTGTGCCAGGCTGCTGGGCCACGGAGCCTAGGGAGGGGTTAACAAGTCAGCTCTCGGAGGCTCCGTGGCTGCTGGCTGGAGGATGGAGGGGCAGGAGGGTGGCCGTGGGGGTTCGAGCAGGAGATGACGCAAGAGGCGAGGGGCTGTGCACAGCTGGGACCCGTCTGAAATAAGACTGCATGTGTGGGACTGGCGTGACCCAGCCCCTGGCCCGGCCTGGACGGGGCCCAGAGGCTGGTGAGGGCAGTGGTCACGGGGGAGGAGGTAGAAGGCCACCGGCTGTTCACAAAACCAGGGCTGTCGGGACAGGCTCAAGGTGAGGACAGACCCCGGTCCCGACAGCCCCGTGGGGTTGGGGAGCAAAGGGTCCTGTGCCACACCTGTGCCGCCTCCCGCCTCCGCTGCAGGGCGCCGCACCCCCACGCACCTCCCTCTCCCGCTCGGTCTTGGAGAGCTGCATCTGCTTCACCATTTGCGACCTCTGCTCCATGAGTAGCGTCTTCTCATAGGTGAACGCGGAGATGTCACTCTCACCCTGGAAGGTTCCAGGGCACAGAAGTCAGTCAATGTGCAAAACAGTGTGTTTTCACCACATCACCCGCTTCACTCCGTGTCTGGGCAGCTGCTCAAAAACAGCTGCCGGGCTCCTCCCCCCTTCCCTGGGAGGGTGAGCGTGTGTGCGCGTGTGTGAGCACATGCGTCCTCCTGTGTGCATGTGTACATGAGGGGGTATGAGCACGTACGTGGGTGACCATGTGAGCGTGTGTGCAGAAGCGTGTGAGTGTGCGACAGCCCTCACAACTAAACACACTCCCCCCTCCGCCCATGGCCCTTCCTAGCGCCCACGCTCACTAATGCACGAGCCGCCATGAGGAGGAAAACCAGCAGCAGCTGAGCCAGCGCACTGTCCAGGGCTCTGGACAAGGGCCCTGCCCAGCTGCGGCTACGAGCACACAGCCCCGTGTGAGGGACAATCTCAGAAGTAGCAGGAGTTGCTCTCTGTGCCCAGGAGAGCCGGCTGCCAGTGCAGGGGAAATCTGTCATTTGCCCGCTGACCAGAGCTGTCCTCTCCCGACCTGGCCTGTCCCTCAGTGGGTGACACTGGGTCCCCCCGTCCCTGGGCGGGATTTGTGACCCCCACATGCACCACCCCTCAGCCCTGGGAATGCCGCCCACAGGGCCGCCGTGGAGCTCTATGCCGCCCAGCCGCCCTGTAAGCTGGGCATCATTCCCTGACACTTTCTCGTGAGTCACTAGGCGGGAAAATTAACTTTTACGCATTATTTTTTTTATCAGCTCACTCTACTAAATTTTACTGAATAAAATGTTTATTTCCTTGGGTTTTCCTGGTATGTAAATCATACCACGTACAGAAAAAAAAGCCCCCCATTTCTAGTACTTAAGGCTGCAACATCAGCATCCAGGAGGCAAGACCTTGTGGCCGACCGGCCGCGGATGGCCGGGAGGCACTGACCCTCACTCAGTGAGGGGCTTTGGCTCAGGCGCTGAGTCCATTCACTGAAAGCCCATTTATTCTTACTTCCCTGGTGCCCTCAATGATAGCTCCTCATTTTAGAGAAAAGTCTCAGCAAAGCTGCCAAGCTCACTCAACGGGCTTTTCTGAATCTTGCTGGCTGGAAGGACCTCCTTCCTTATCAGGGGCCCTGATTCTTTATGGTTCAATTTCAGCCTCTGGCCACTGGCTTCCCATCTCCTCATTCATTTTCACACTCCCTGCAGCCCATGGCCCTCAGCTCCCTGTGGGTATCTGCCTCCTGAGGACTCTAGAGCCCCAAGCATGGGGCTGCAGGTGACACCCCGGCCCCTGGCTCTCTGTGAGGCCATGTGACACAGCATCCGGCATGTGTGTGTCCTGCGGTGCCCTGGAGGGGGAGGCCAGCCTTGAGAGGAATGCAGAAACTGCAGGAGAGGAAGGCGGGACCCTGCACACACCCCCAGACAGAAGGACCTAACTTGGCTGAGGTCTTCTCCTCACAGGACCCATCTCCTCCGACAGGAGAGCCAGCAGGGCAGCTGAGGGCAGGAGGCCGGCTCTCACTTTCACAAAGGAAACACCACTACGTCCGTAACACCACAGACGCTTTCCACTTAAACCTAATTAGCAATTGTGAGTGAGATCAAGGAGGGCTGTAGATTTGAACGTTATCGTTCAATACATGGCACCAGCTACCCACTTGGAAAGCTGAGTAAGACCAGTGGCTTGGAAATAACTAGTTCTTGCAAAATTGTGACACTGACTCCACACCTCAGTACCCTCCTCAAATGGGGGCAAAACCATTTGCACCTTAATTCCATTTGGCTTCAGATAATTTAAAACTGTATGAGATTCCTGAACATGGACAGCAAAAGCCGATGGATGATTACAGGATGGGGAACAGCAAAAGGACGCGGGAGCCACCGGAAGATGTCCCCGCAGCCAAAGCCGGGCAGTGCAAGCAACACGATGAAGAGTGTAGTGAACAACCCAAAGTACAAAGGAGTGTGAGACACACACACACAGATGCACTGACACACATGGAGATCCCGACAGCTCAGTCCCCCTCCTGCACCTGGGGACTCGGGGACACACTTCCAGAGCAGAGTCTGGAGAAGGAACCACTGCGACTTCACAGCAGAGGCCACAGGTCCCATGCCTGCGGGGCCACAGGTCCTATGAGGGGTGGAATGCCACGTCTCCCTTACAGGACACAGTGGGGAGGGCGCGCCCCCCTGAGGTTCTCCATAAACTAAGTCCCGTCCGCCACGAGAAAACCATCAAACATGATCTGGGGGACATTCTACCAAACCCCTGACCCTTCTAAACTGTCAAGGTCATGAAGAAAGAGAAACCATCACAGCGCAGAGGAGCAAGTATAGCACATGGTCCTGAGACAGAGACCGCAGGAAGGATGTGAGATGCTGAATTGGGAGCCCAGTGGGTGGTGAGGAGCAGGGCCCACCCTCATGTGACAACCATGCTGAGGGCCCGTGTCAGCACCGGGTGGCGGGAACCTGCTGGAACCGGAAACCTGCTGGAACCGGCACCCCTGCCCACGCCGGCGCCCTCACCATCTCCACCACCTCCACCTCGGCGCTAATCCTGAGGTGGTACAGGAACGTCTGCAGGTCCTTCTTCATCTGGATGCTGTTGTCATCCACCTGGGCCACCGTGAAGATGCGCATCCGGCACTTCTTCCACACCTGGGGGGGCCTTGCATGAGGTCCCAGGGTCCACCCACAGGGCCGCCACCCCCACGCGCCTCACCCCACCCCGTGAGCCCCCTCCCACCCCCACCTCCCGCAGTGCCCCGCCCACCTAATGTTGCCCATGACCCCGCCCATAGTCCCGTCCCCACCCCATGCCCCGCCCACCTGATGCCATGACCCCGCCCACAGTCCCGGCCCCACCCCACGTGCCCCGCCCACCTGTTGCCATGACCCCGCCCACATCCCCGTCCCCACCTCCCGCACATGCCCCGCCCACCTAATGTTGCCCATGACCCCGCCCACAGCCCCGTCCCCGCCTCCCGCACATGCCCCGCTCACCTAATGTCGCCCATGACCCCGCCCAGTCCCGTCCCCACCCCATGCCCCTCCCACCTGTTGCCATGACCCCGCCCACAGCCCCGGCCCCGCCTCCCGCACATGCCCCGCTCACCTAATGTCGCCCATGACCCCGCCCACAGCCCCGGCCCCGCCTCCCACACATGCCCCGCTCACCTAATGTCGCCCATGACCCCGCCCACAGCCCCGGCCCCACCCCATGCCCCTCCCACCTGTTGCCATGACCCTGCCCACAGCCCCGGCCCCGCCTCCCGCACATGCCCCGCTCACCTAATGTCGCCCATGACCCTGCCCACAGCCCCGGCCCCCCCTCCCGCACATGCCCCGCCCATCTAATGTTGCCCATGACCCCGCCCACAGTCCCGGCCCCACCCCGCGTGCCCCGCCCACCTTGTGCTGCCGCAGCAGGAAGGGCAGCAGCATGAGCAGGCCCCCGTCGTGCACGATCCACCACACATCGATGTTCCCATCGCTGAAGCGCTCCTGGTTTTGTGGAAATAGGTCCACGTTTTTGGCCACCAGCAGGGCCTGCTGGGCCGCCGTGGTGTCGCGGACGGTGTCTGTAGAAAGGAAGCACATGGGTCAGCCGGACAGCAGCCAATGCGAGAGTCCCCACAAAGCCCAGGGTGGCCCTCGCTCCATCTGCAACTCCACAGGTGGCACGGGCACAGGTGGCTGAGCTGGGCACCTCCACAGTGATGGCCAAACTGGAGGACATGGCGGGAGAAGGGAAAAGGGTGGCCCAAGGCTTTAAAATGGCCTTTGCCTTTCTTTTTAGGTGAAACAGCACGGCTGGGCCCAGAGGGCCTTTGGGGAACAGCTCTCGGGCCAGAGGAGACGCGACCCACCGACAAAGTTCCTCCAGGAGGAGGGGTTGTCCTCCTCCTTCCAGGACTCTGGCCAGGCCACGAGCACCGTGTTGTGCTTCATGCCCCCCAGGCCGGCCGACTGGATCAGATGGGACATGCCATCCCGCAGGTTGGAGGACACCACCAGCTGGCAGAAGCCTTTGCTCTTCTCAGCGCTCATCAGGGACCGGATGTTCTGCAGAGAGGCCAGGGGTCAGCGCCACAGCTCCCGTGGCTCAAGTGGGAGCGCGATGTGCCAGCCCCACCCAACTACCCACCACAAGGGGTGCCGGTGGCACTGGGCAGACCCCACCCTGACGTCACTGCCTCGGAGTAAGGCCAGCGGCACAGGGCAGGTGGTGCCTTTGGGGCCTGAATTCAGGACCTGGCGTGAGCTCCAGGGGACCACCTGTGCGTGTGCATGTGCAAGAGACGGGCAACAGTCGTTGCTCTGCACACAATTCCACGCGGTTCTTTGAACATGATCTACATCGTGCCAAAACCTCCCCCGGTTCACTGGGACCTTTCAGGGCCTGTGTTAAACATCTGGTTTATGGAAAACCTCGCTAGAACATGTCAAATCTAACTTCTTCTAAGGAAGACTGTGATGCTTCACGGGTTCAGGGATGAAATACTAGGCATGTACCACACGCCCCGCGGTGTGCAGTTCCTGCCCGCTCCATCCCCCACCAGGAGGGGGACGCCTGACACGCAGTGACCAACACGCCTTCCATCAGAGCACCACTATGTGTGGACAACGGTCTTGTCGCTGGCCACGCGGACCAGCCAGTAGCCAGGCCCGGGCCCCCTTTTGGGCGGAGCTGGGAGCCACAGAGAAGCATTCCCGGGTCCCTACACCAAACGGGATGCCCACTGGATTTCAACTCCCTTGGGACAGTGACCCATCGACACCACGGATGTCTGCCCCCTAGAATGGGAATGTCTCTACCCCACATCGCACTTGGGAACACAGACACCTGTTTTCTGAGTGTGCAGGTCTGTGCACAGAGGTATTTTGCCCCAGGGTGGACTTCACCCCGTCTCACCAATATCCGGTTCAGGTGACATGGAAGATGAGATTTGGGACCTCTGAGCAGCTGGTAGCTAGATGACATTCTGGACGGTCAGAATGGGTTGGGACTTGGGAGGATGTTGGTATGATATGAACGCACTTTGCACGTAAGGCAGATGTGGATTTGGGGGCCAGAGGACAGACTATAGTGGGTTAATGGTGGGCCCAAGAGATACGTCCACATCCTGATCCTGAGAACCTGTGAACGTGGCCTTATCTGGAAAAAGGGTCTTTGCAGATGGGAGTAAGACAAGGCTGAGATGGGGAGACCCTTCTGGGTCACCCAGGTGGCCCTGAATCCAGTGACATGTGTCCTTATATTATAACAGGAAAGACAGAAACACAGGAGAAGCCATATAGCCAGAGGCAGAGACTGGGGTGATGCGGCCACCAGCCCAGGGACGCCGGGAGCCCCAGCAGCTGGAGGAGGCAGGAAGGTGCCCCTCCAGAGTCTAGGGAGGGGGTGTGACCGGCACCTTGATTTTGGACTTCTGGCCCCAGAACTGGGAGAAGATAAACCTGTTGTCGTCGGTCCCCCATGTGTGGTCACTTGTTACGGCCACCTCAGGACACTCATACAGAGGCTAGACTACGCCCTCCCCCTTGCCAAGAACTCAGAGCCTCTGAGCAGGCAAACCGGAGGCACAGGGGCCTAAGGCCACCATGCAGAGATCTGGAATGTGGATGCAAACAGCACAGAAGCTGGGCCCTCGCGAGGGCTCTGGAGGAACCTGTCCGTGCGAGGACTTTTCCAGGGTTCGAGCTAAATGGCTCTCACCACCAGGTTCTACACCTTCCTGGGCGAAACTGGCACTGTCTCTTTAAGGCCTGAGCATCGCACGTTGGGGGTGGGGATGGGGGCTCTTCAGCACATTTCAAATTCAAAGACCACTTAGGTCGTCTTCGAGGTGGGTGATGGCACAGCACACAGCACTGTGTCTGGGGCATCACACATGGAAGACGTTCGTGTGCGGCCCAGCAGAAACGGCCTGGCCCCCAGCCCCTCCGTCTTCAGTCCCAGCCCACGCGCCCACCCACCTCCTCGGCCTGCTGGGCCTCCGTGTGCTTGTCCAGGTAGGTCCCCTCCAGCACGGAGCCCACGATGGTCAGGCCCTTGCCCGCCTTGAGCTGCGTGGTGAAGGACAGTAGGCGGGGGTGCTTCACGCACTGCTCAGCGTCCAGGTTCAGCATCACCAGTACCTGGGGCCTGTGCGGGAACAGCAGTTACCTGGCAACTCTCCACACGCTCACCGACAGGTGGACAGGTAACACAGGGACAGGTGAACAGTCAGGCGCCTCCTGGGGCCCCATGGCCGAGAACCCCAGTAGGCACCTCCCCTCACCTCCAGGTAAAGGCAGGGTGGAGGCCAAGCGGCTTTCAGTGCAGATTAGATGCCCCCCTTCCACAGGGGCAGCCCTCCGCCGACCCCCTCCCAGAAGTGAGAAGAGGGGCTGCGGGCTGTTACAACTGGTCTCCCATCAGCAGCAGAACCCGCACTAGGAAAGCTCGTCCCCGCCCCCCTCACCACCCACAGGGCCAGGCTGACAGCCCGGCACCGGGCAGTGGCTCAGACACAGCTGACCAGCCCAGGACTGAGGGAAGATGCTTCTGAGACTGTTTTCTTTTAACAAGGAGGGGAATGCCTTCTCTCTGCAGGTCTGATTTTAGAAACAGATCTTCTGTGGGTTCAGAGGGCGGGGGTGGGGCTTGGGGAGGGCGGCGAGCACTCACCTCCAGTTCTTGGTGTGGGGGGCACCCTGCTCCACGCGCAGGAGAGCGTAGCGGGCTGCGTTCAGCGACAGCCCCCGGATGCCATCGCCCCACTCCTTCTCGGCCCTGCAGAGGGGACAGCAGTGAGGCCCTGCTTTGCAGCCACCCTAGTAAGCTGACTTGGGGGGTCTCTCGGCGTTTCTGTGACAGAGGAGGGGCCTTCCAGGCCGGCTGAGAGAGGGGAGGGGGCAGCCTGTGTGGGACCGGAGTCGGAGCCGACTGGAGGACATGGACAGGATGTGGTGGGGGGCCCTGTGACGGGCAGGCAGTGGCCGGGCAGAGACGGCCCCAGGGGCCTGGCCAGCGTGAGCAGTCGTAGCCCCCAGGCCCTCCTTCCACACCACCTGAGAGCTGGGGCGGGGCTCTATGCAGCCCCCCAACCCCCAATACCCCACCACCTGGCCAGAGGCGCCAACCCCCGCCCCTGGGCGGCCTGGGTGGCCAGGGGAGATGACCCCATAAGGAACCGTGGGCGGTGATGCAGTTCCCATGACATGCGACTGCTGCCCACAACTTTGTCCTTCACAGTGTGGTTTCTGGAAATTTTGAAATCCATCACACATCAGTGGATTTTACTTTCCAAAAACAAGAAGTATGCTAAAAAACGATGGCTTTTACATGATAAACCTAATGCTGTATTGAAGCAAACGTGGAGTCAATCGTGAAGAGCAGACATGGCAGCTCCCTGCCTGCCAGGACCAAGCTGCAGCGGTGACCCCACTCCCACCTGCGTGCAGGTGCCCAGACGTCCCTGTGCACCTGGGCCTGGGAGAGGGAGCCAACCCCTGCGCTGCCACAGCACTCGGCTGACCCCAGAAGCCCAGCCCCGTGGCCCCAGCACTCACCCACGGTACTCGATGTACTTGTAGATGCAGCTGGCAATGAGCATGGCACACAGGGCATAATACCAGGAGCAGATGAACATCAGCGCCAGGCACAGGCTCATGCCCAGGAAGGACAGTGCCCTGTGGGAGGTGTGGTCATGGGGCGGCCGGCACCCACCCCACACGCCGGCCTCCCCCACGCCCAACCAGCATCCGAGCAGCTGCCTCCAGAACAGCACCGCCCGTCAGTGGCAAGCATCCCCGCAGGGACCCCCACCCCCGCGGTGCCTCACCAGTGGTAGTACTTGAAGCGCGGGCGCCAGTTGGGGGTACGCAGCAGCGTCTGCACAGCACAAGCCAGGTTCACAAACATGTAGCACATGAGGAAGAACCTAGGGACCCGACAGCAGCGTCAGAAGGGCCAGCCCAGGTCCCATGGTCCGGTCCCCATACGCCCGCTGCACATGCCCGCTCACATGGATAGGATGGGGGCCACGCTGTCCAGGGACGCAATGAGGATGCCAATCTCACAGATGAGGGCCGTGAGCAGCAGGGCCCACGTGGGCTCCCCGTTGGCCTTCCCGTGGCCGAACACCTGCAGGGAGACGGACACGCGGGTGGGCGGCCAGGCTGGGAGGTCCAACCGCAGGGGAGTGGGAGTGGCTCCATGACACCACAGCCGACGCCGACGCCACCTCCCAGATGGCCCGCCCTCCTGGCCGGCACGTGCCATGCCATCCACCATGGTCCCTGTGGTCAGGGCACCCTCCATGGCCTCGTCCCTCCTGAGCAAACAGACAGAAGCCGTGACAGGTGAAGAAACGCGCGTCTGCTAGGATCAGTTTCAGGAAACTGAGGTGAGAAGAGCAGACGCTGGGGCCGCGGTGCCATGCCCATCAAGGTCATACACCAGAGGCCCAATACATACAAAGGTCATTGTGTCCCCGAAATTCAGGTGGTGAGGTCCTGACCCCAGCACCTCAGGACATGACTGTGTTTGGAGTTGGGGACTTTAAAGGGAACTTTAAATGAGGCCACTACAGTGGACCCTGAGGCAACATGACCAGTGTCCTTAAAAGAAGAGATCAGGACACAGACACACAGAGGGATGTTCTTGTGAGGACACGGGGAGAAGACAGCGTGTTCACGCCAAGGAGAGGCGGCAGGAGGGAGCAGCCTGCGAGCCCTGACCTCCGACTTCCGGATCCAGACACGAGAAGCAACTTGTGTTCCTTAAGCCGCCTGTTTTGTGGTGTTTGCCATGGTGGCCCCAGGGCACTGACACAGTAAAGGCCTCAAGCTCATTCCAGAGCATTTTAGCCCCAATTGGAAACCATGGGCCTCATCATCGTCACAGTGGGACATTCCTGGGCAGTGTCCCACAGGGCGATGAGGAGAGATGCCCAACCCACACGACGTGGAGGCCCTCACGTCGCTCCTCTGAACTGCTCCACCAGACCAGGGTAGAGGTGGGGACGTAGACCGTGCCCTAGAGCAGACCCTGGGGACCTGCGGACACGTTTCTTCCCGAGGGTCCCCACTCTCAGAAGGGGAGCCAGAGATGCAGCCAAGGCTTGTGGGTAGTCGCCATGCTCACCTGCAGGAAGGGGATGATGCCATCTCGGGCAATGGCCTGCAGCAGGCGTGGTGCCCCTGTCAGGCTCTGCAGGCCAGCGCCGCAGGTGGAGAAGAAGGAGCCGATGACGATGACCCAGGGGGACGGCCAGGCCAGCATGCCGATCACCAGATTCCCCTGCAGGGCCTCCCCGAACCTGTGGGCCGGCGGGTGGGCTTTCCAAACAGCTGAAGACTAAAGGTTTCCCCAGCTTCGGAGTGCGCATAACGCTGTCCCCACCCAATGAACAAACGTGTCCTACTCCCTGAGGGTCCTTTCTCAGGAGCAGGGAATCTACGGCCCAGCCGAGGGTTCGTGTGGCCACACTCACTCACTGTCAGGGACCCACAGGGGCCCTCACACGCCGAGGCAAACAGGGTTGGCGAGCAACAGCTCCTCCACTGAGCAGCAGGGCCCAGGAGGTTTCCCACAGCCTCTCTCAGGAGCTCCTGCACCCCTAGCTCTGTAGGGGCCCGAGGTGACTCTGTGGTCCCCAGCTCCAGGCGGGAGCAAGAGAGCACCACCCCTCTCAGGTCAGACCAAACAGAACCTCAACAAGGGCCGTGGGGTCTTCCCGCTCCACAAGCAACACGTGAAATCCAAGGTGATCTCATTTCAAAGCTCAAGTTATTTAAGAAAACTGATGCTGACCCCAGAAATTTCTATAAGTTGAAGATAAAAACCAACATACTTATCTCGTAAGATCACGCCTTCAATGCAAGCTCCAAAAAGCACAATGCAGGAGAGGTCTGCAGCTTGTGTCAAGGAAGCAGTGGCTGCCATGCGCTGGCAGCAGGGCCCTGATCGCAGGTGGGCCTGGACCCACCCTGGGTGCACTGCCTGGGGCCCCTCAGGCACCTTCCTCACTGCTGAGCCTGGGTCCACAGACCGGGCCTCGGCTCAGTGCGGACATGCTGGGCCTGCAGCGTGACCACTTCGGGGACAGGACTGGAGATGCTCACTCACTTAGAAGGGGCGAACCTCAGTGAGAGAAAGGGCTCCCTGGCATCTCCAGGCTAGTGACACACACAGCTCTGTGCAACTGTGACCAGTGTACGTGTGTGACTATCCTGTGATACGCATAGTTATATGTCACTAACATGTTATATGTTGCATGTGGTAACGTGGTTACTGTATATGGTTTATTTACGATACCACATCCCATAACCAACTGTGAAGGTGGCGCCCAGGTATGTGTTTTATTTTCTGGCACGCGGTTGACGCCAGACCAGGTTCCTCTTGAAGAGACGGATGTTGTGGTCAGAACTCGCCTGAACCGGGGAAGCGTGCCCAGAGCGGCTGATGGCACAGCAGCGAGCCACGTGGGGCGTCGGGGGCTGTCCTTCCCCAGCGCCTGCGCCTCTCATGCCCTGACCCCTTCAAGGATACAAATAAAAGACGTGGTCACAATGGCCAGAATGGTGCCTGTAGGGATCGACTTCTGCGCGTCCCTCAGGTCCCCAGACCGGTTCGAGCCCGCCATAATGCCTGTGGAAACAGATGATCTGACATGTTACTGAGCAAACCTAGAAAACGCCACCCCCACTGGCCAAGGCCTCTCTGGGGCTGAGTTAGGATGACCGCAGCCAGGACCTTGGCCAGAAAGAATGAGCTGGAAGAGACATCTGCTGGGGCCTGTGTCCCCAAGCCGGGCCTCACTGCAGCTGTGGGACGGATGCTGCAGGGCCTATGGGGAAAGGCCCCAAATGTCCTCCAGGCTCTCCACAGGGACAGCCACCCCCACCATGAACTGAGTCACAGTCAAGACCAGAATGAGGCTCAAACCAGACACTCGCCATTGATGCAAAACCAAAGCTGGCCTCCAGATGCACCCAGCTCCTGCCTCACTCCCCTCTGGGATCCGGGTTAACCCACATGGCCGGGTCCTCTCTGGGATCCGGGTTAACCCACGTGGCCGGGTCCCCATCTGGGATCCGGGTTAACCCATGTGGCCGGGTCCCGCTCTGGGATCCGGGTTAACCCACATGGCCGGGTCCTCTCTGGGATCCAGGTTAATCCACGTGGCCGGGTCCCCATCTGGGATTCAGGTTAACCCATGTGGCTGGGTCCCCACCTGGGATCCGGGTTAACCCACGTGGCCGGGTGCCCTCTGGGATCCAGGTTAACCCACGTGGCCGGGTCCCCATCTGGGATCCGGGTTAACACACATGGCCGGGTGCCCTCTGGGATCTGGGTTAACACACATGGCCGGGTGCCCTCTGGGATCCGGGTTAACACACATGGCCGGGTGCCCTCTGGGATCCGGGTTAACCCACACGGCCGGGTCCTCTCTGGGATCCGGGTTAACACACGTGGCCAGGTCCCCTGTAGGAACTGGGTTAACACACATGGCTGGGTCCCCCTCTGGGATCCAGCTTAACCCATGTGACTGGGGGTCAGAGACTCCCAGGACAATGATGCCAAATGCCAACTTCCTCACAAGGCCAGGTCTGGATCAGAGCATTATAAGAACAGGAGCCTAAAGTACTGGGGGCCCCCCCACGTTACCGCCGCACTGGGCTCAATCCTCCTGCACATGGGCGCAAGTCACTGCCCACGCCCTCAAGAGTCACTGCATTTGGTACATAAAGTACAAGTGATTCCAATTGGGTTCAAAGCAACGCCAATTGACGGTAGGTCCGTCCAGCGTCCCGTGAGCCTGTTCTAGGTGTGACCACATGCACCAATGGGCTCAGAAAGGCAGTGGCAGTGTTGGGTGGGTGAGAGCACAAAGACACGTTGCCACTGCGTGCTGGGACCACCTGCTTTCAGAGGATGTCTCCACCCACCACGCCCACTCTCATCCCAGAACGCATTCCACACTAACAGATGGGGAGTGGAGTACAGGACAAAGACCCCGGGGGCCAGAGCCACATCCCAACCACACCAGCCAAGGTAAGTCGGTGACCCCAGCTTTCAGGGGAGAAAAAAACACTCGCCAACACCTCCCCCTCCCCGCCTCTAAACTAAGGCTTTAGGGAGAGATGAGATATGGTATGGAGCGCAGACAGGCTCCCGGGGTGGCCAGGGGCTGACCCGGGCAGGGACCAGAGGGCCAGACACACCAGGCTGCTTGTTCAGCCAGGCCAGCCGAGGTGGGGGCTGAGAGCTCCTGCTTTGCAGGGAGAAGGCTGAGGGGTGTCCAGGTGGGAGGTGGCCTCCAGGAGCAGAGTGTGTGTATGCATACGTGCGCCCCAGTGTGTGCATGTGTGCACATGTGCTTGGGGAGGGGAAACGTGCATACACTAAGGGTCATCCGGGAAGGTCAGCTGACTCTCGCAAGGAGGATGGCGCAGCACCTGGCCTCTAACAGCCCTCCGTGTCCTCTCCTAGGCGCCAGCTAACAGCACCCTGCGCCTTCTCCATGGACCATGCTGCTTCCAAAGCCGTGGGCCTCGCAGGAGAGCAGGGAACAAACCTCACTTAAACACACAACTTCCTGAGGTCCCTCCTCAGAACAAACAGGAGCAGAGACCTGTAAGCTCGTTGCTTGTGCCAAACAAGAAAGAAAACGGGGCACGGGGTTGGGAGTGGCGAGCTGTGGGAGGGAAGTGGCGGCTCTGGCCTCACCGGTCACGGAGGGGAAGTAGATGCCGACCAGCATGGTGAAGGAGGTCACGATGTCCGTGAGGACGTACGGCAGCCCACTGGCTCTGCTCTCCTCCGGCACCGGCACCGAGGGCGTGCCCTTCTTCTCCACAAATGCCCCTTTGTCCGTGTATGCACTCCACAGGTTATCTGTGGGGAGAAAAGGCTGGGTAACAGGACTCTAGAACTTTCCACCAGGCTCCTGCCATGGGGAGGCCCAGCAGATGCACCTGGCACTTCCCCATGGGCTCCAACTTTGCACGACGACAAGGACGTCAAACATTCCCTGGGGAAATTGCTCACCTCCTCTGACAGGTTTCAGTCCTAAAGTAAAACCTGACGGGAAGACTTCACTTGAACAACAAACATGCCCCTGACTAGCGGCCTGAGGGCTGAGGGAAGGTCTCCCTGTGGACGGAGTCAGTCAGTGATCCCGCCACTGGGGTCCCCAATGATGGAGGACCCCCACTGATGGGGGACCCCTGAAGGGCAGTGATAGCGCACACACACACATGCACGAGGTGACACCTGGGCCCACCTCCCACCTATGCAAATATACCACTTGGCAGATCTCAGCCTGGCCCGGCTGCAAGCTATGGTCACCCTCCCCAAACAGAAACCCCCACAACGCCCCCACATGCAGAGCCCAGCCCCAGGGCCCCCACCCCCGACACAGACCGCCCCCCCAAACACCCCTACACTCCCCACAGGTCACTGCCACACCTACTCCCTTTCCACCCATCCTGCTCCCTCCAAACAGGGCACCCGTGTAGCTATCTCTACCTGTACCCTCCGTGGGACCTATGAACTGCTGCCCCTTCCAGGGGTCTTGCTCTGCCAGAGCCCAGAACTGGGCCTTGGGCTCACTACCCAGGAGGCCTCGAAGATTCAGCATCCCCGTACTGAGGGACATGTGGACAGTGGTCACTGCAGCCCTGAACCATCACTGCCAACCCACCTCAACGGCCCCCAACACCTACTGTCACCACAATGTCAGAGGGGCACGGGATACCGACCCACCAAGGGATGGGCAGCTAGGCCTTGGGGTCGTCCTGCTTCCTTTTCCCTAAAAGGCCAGGCCTCTCTCCTGGGTGGTGGGGGACCAGCCATTTCTCATCACAGAAAAATGCAGAGACAAAAATCCAGTCCACACCCGTTAGTTGCTTCCCTCATTAACAGAACTGCCGCAGAGTCCTCAAGAGAAAGGACTGATTTGGAGCCGCTGTCCCACTGGCTGCCATGACATGACCGCATCTTCTGCTCTGGGGAGAGCCGGCCTCAGCAGGGGCCCTGGAGGGTCAGCAGTGGGGAAGGGGCAGCATGGCCACGGACTGAGCAGCAGGACGGGTCCCTCGGGACTGGGCCTCGGACGACGCAGCCCCACTAAGATGGGCCGGGCCTCACCCAGGAGGACGCCGCTGGCCACGCCCGGGATACCCTGGATCTCCGTGAGGTTGTTCTGGGCAAAGTAGTCGTCACAGGCGGTAGCGTCGGCGGAGCCGTTGCAGAAGAGGCCCCAGAGCATGCTGGTCCTCGTGCCGTTGCCAGTGGTGTGGACTTTGGCACAGTCATCAAAGCTGCGTCTCGATAACGTGCGGTTCCCCAGCAGACAGACCCTGCAGTGGGGGTGGGGAGTGAGGACACGCATGGCTCCCAGGGGACCAGGCGGAGATCCACAGAGCCCTCTGTAAGTAGCTCCTGACACTGCCCGTTAGCATGATGGACACATGAACACGAGCGGCTGGGGTCAGTACCTCAGCAGGAGTCCAGCCCCTAAGACTGCACTTCCTGAATCACAGGCTCTCATGCAGTGAGGGGCTAAGGACAGTCAGTCCTGCCACCCTGTCCTGGGGCGTCGGACACAGGAATGAATGGGCTGTTCCCTCCACGTGGAGATGGCAAAGCACAGGAGCGGGGGGCTGGTGCCAGCCGCCCCCCCAGACTCCTCCCGTCAGCCCATGGGCAGTAGGCCCACTGCGCAACCTAAAGCCTGAACACTGGCCACACCAGTGGTTCGCTGTGACCTAGGGCCACTTCCTTGTGACTCGGCATCCTCATTAAAAAAAGGAAACTTCAAGAAAAGAACCCACTTGGGGGCTTTCCTGAGGACCAGGGCAGGAGGCCACTCCCGGGAGGAGCTGGGTGCTGCCTGATGGTCCCCAGAGCCACCGGCCATCCTGTGCACCCGGGCTTTCACCAGACCTTTCTTTGCAGATGGCTGGTGACAAGAGCCTCTGACTGCTCGCTCCCGAAGCCAGTGAGAGAACAAAAGACTCACTGGCGGCCCTACCACCCCCCACCGCCATGGCCACCGACGAAACCTGAAATACAAACTAGGAAACACTGTGTCCTTACAGACCTGGCACCGGGAAGAGGAACAAAGGACAAGATCCCCACGACGGACCCAGGACTCACGGGATGTTTGGCGGGTCGAAGGCGGTCTTGATGACACCGGCGTAGATGGCAAGGATGGACAGCACCACACAAGCCAGGAACACCAGGGCCAGCTTGTTGACGTACTTGACGCCCACGAAGACCACCATGGCCATGAGGGCCAGCGTGCACGTCCCGTACACGCGCATGTTGTGCAGCATGGCCACCGCCTCACCGTCTGCTGAGGCCGCGTGGATGATGGCTGCGCCAGGGGAGATGTAGGTCTGCAGGGAGAAGCAGGTCAGGACCGCCATCCACCCCAGCCTGGAAGACGACCCCATGGGGAGAAGGAAGGCCAGACATGACCTCCTGAGGGGCCCTTCTGTGGGGGGCTTGGCGCTGAGCTCCTTCCCCGGAGGCCCCACACCACCAGAATGTGCCTACAAGGGACCCTCGGGTGCACAAAACAGGGGCATCGAATGGCAAGGAACAGGGCCCAATTCTGAGATGACACTTAGGACCCTTCACAGTGAGGCAGTGTTAGAGCACAAGCATTCCCCACTTTCCTAACTTAAAAGAAAAGCAATGTTTTTCTGCGACCAGGGATGTAATTCCAGGTTGGAGAGCCCAGTGCCGGCCCAGCACAGCCCTCCCAGAACCACGCGGGCGGAAATGGAGCAGAGACACACGTGCTGCTCGGTGCGTCCTGCTAGGAGGATGGACCAAGGGACCGGTGACATAGCTCTAAGACGCGGAAGGACCAGGGATGGGGACGTGACAAACGGGCTTGGGGAGCACATCTCCCTGTTGCCCATCAGGCACCCAGGGTACGGGAGGCACTGGTGTTTTTGGCAGCCGTGCCTGAGGTACCGGAGCAGGAGGAAAGCTGGGACGAAGGGGCGGCGGGACCAGCGGGTCCCAGAGAGCGTGACCTCTGAGGGGTCTGGCAAACCTTAAAACATACAAAAAGTTGAGCGCAAGTACTTCACGTTTCAGGGGGAAACTTCCTGCAGAAGGACCCAGAATGTTCGCCATGTGACAAGAACAGATGAGAAGAAAAGCATGACGGCAAGCGCTGCCCCCAGGGTTGGCGCCCGGGCAAGGGGAACCAGCCGCCAACAGGGCACTTACCAGAAAAATCTCAATGGTCCCCAGAATGTACATGGCCCCTGCGAAGGTTGTGCCCAGATAGAAGCAGAGGCCCACGGCGCCCCCAAACTCCGGCCCCAGTGACCGCGAAATCATGTAGTATGAGCCGCCAGCTGCAGAAACCACCAAATGAAACAGCGGGTCAGTGAATGCAGACTTCACAAGCAGACGGCCGTCTCTGGGAGTGGTGACTGAAGAGGGTCGTGGTGAACAAGTCAGTAGCAGGGGGCAAGGCGCCAGAGACCTGCGCCCATAAGTCTGCACATCTTGTTGTCAGACCAACACCCATCCTCTTAACTTCGCCACAAAAGGCCCGAGAACCCAGGCTGCTCAGGCACCATTTCTGTATCACCCTCACAGTGCCCTCAATTCCCACGCCTGTGTCTGTCCCTAGCTGTTCTGTCAGTCGGCTGGGTCCACACTGGGACACCAACCAGGAACCACTGTGAGTCTGGAATGTCTGCAACACATTTCAGGGAGAGGCCCCTTTCTGCAAAGCAAATCACCGATCTGCTTCTAGAATCATCACACCCCTCCTGCAGCTGAGCTGTGGCCGCCTTCCGGCTGGGCCTGGAGGGGAGCAGGCGACCCACAGGGGGTCTCGCTGTGCGGAAGTTCTGGGGAAGGGGCAGCTCTTCAAGAATTTGGGGTGCAAAACAAACTGAGCCTCACTTACATACACACACAGGCTGCTCAAGCTGCAAGGGAGCCAGGTGGCTCCTTCCACTTCTGTGAAGCCAGGTGGCAAATGAATTAGAGGCTCCCAGGGTACAAACTGGGCCACAGCACTGCCCTCCGGCCTATCCTCCCTGGCTGAGCTCACCCCCTTCCCGTGGGGACTCCCCTCTTGCGCCCCTCCCCCCCAAGCACCAGGGCGGTAACTTCGCTGCAAAAGGGAGGAAGACAAACATCCAGGATTTCAGGGCTCAAATTTCAAAGTGAAGCCCGGAGGGAACAGACCAGACGTCCCCACACCAGACAGCCCCTCCCCCACCCCTACCCCTTGGTCAGATGGCGTCAGAGGCAACAAATGCAGCCTGTGGTGCTTTAGTTGGTTGAAAAGAGAATGATGGTTTGTGAGAAATTAAACATCAGAATCAAAGGGATGTATCTGGTCATAAAACGCCAGTGCCTTGTCCAGACAGCAAAGGTGCAGGTTTGACAAGAAAAAGTCCTGGGGACGCTGATGTGGATTCGCCCCGTGGTACCTCAGGGGGACACAGGGAGAGGCCCCAGGACACCGGGGCACCAGCCCTCATGAGTCCACCTGAGCATGCTGAGCAAAGGTGGGGTCACTGCTGACAGCATCCGGAAGGGCCTGGCCAGGCCAAGGACGTCTCTCTCCCGCCCACGGGCCCCTGACGACGTGGAGGTCTCTGTGCTCGGACACTGATGACAGACCCCAACCTACAGGCGGGAAGGCACATCCACAGGAGGCCTTCTGGAACAGGGCCCCGCTTCCTGCCTCACCTGCAGCCATCTTGGATGAAGGGCACACGACAACGTCATCGTCAAAATGAAAGTGGAGCGCGTACTGAGTGCACAGCGGCGCTCAGCGCAGCCACTACCCACTAAAGGAAGTCGCGTTTCAGATGACCCGGCTGCCAGCACCCCTTACCTGGGACCACGCCGTTGGTGGCAATGGCGCTCATCGAGATGGCGGTCAGCATCGTCTGCAAGACAGGTGACCCTTTAGAAGAGCACTCTTGAGGTCCGCCCGGCAGCAAGGACAGCGCCCCCCCCACACACACACCCCCTGCGGCAAGGGCAGCGCTTCCCGGGTCCTGACCACAAAGGAGCTGCTGAGTATTGGACACTCAGGACCGCAGCCCCCAACCCCGTGTTCTGCCCCACTTAACCCCCAAAGCTGTGCTCCTACAGGCAGCCCAGAGAAGACGTGACTGATAACCCCATCCCACAGTGAAGGGCCCACTTCTGCCTGGGTGCTACCCCCGTGGGGTGTTCAAGGGGGACCCTGCCTGGGTGCCCGCCCCCGTGGCAGACTGCCAGAGCCTGTGTAGGGTGGGCCTGCCCCAGCTCTCACCACCTGCTCAGGAAGCAGCCACACCCGTGGGTTGGGGAGCAATTACTCTACAACCAAAGGACCAGGAGCCACAGCTGGGAAAGCGAAGGCCCAGTGAGTCCAGTGACCAGGTGCCCCCTGGACCGTCTCTGCTGCCTGGACAAGACCTCGCCTCTGTCTTGCTTTTTATCCTTTAATCGTGGCAATCACTGCGGACACTTCCCGACATCATGGCACAGGAGAACACCATGAGGCGGTTTAGCTGACCCCACCACAGACCCGCGAAGGCCGCGGGCCAGGGTGCTGGGAAGCCCAGGGTGCAGGGGAAGTGGACCAACTGGGGCCCAGGGCACTCCCGCTCGTCTGCATGTTTGAATTCTTCCAGGTGACACATGGTGACAGAACCGTTTAATCACCCTCCTCATAACGAGAATAAAAGACAGTAGGAAAAGCACGGCCAGGGAGCAGGGGATGAGGAACTAAACGAGATGTGACAGAACGCTGGACAGAAGAGCATCTGTGTCCTTGACAGGGACACAGGCGCGGAGGCCAAGTGTGGGTCTGGGGCTCAACAAGTCACCTTCCTATAAACGGGGTCCCTGAAATGTCCAGAGGGCTCCAACTGGAAGAGGACCTGGTCCAAGAGCAGGACCGTGCAAGTGGCAACAGCGGCCACGGCAGCGCCCAGCTGCCCAGACGCCCGCAGCCCTTCTGCACACCAGCGAGACCAGACGCCCCACAGCCGCCGTGCTCACACTGGCTCTGGGCAGGGGCTGCGCTGACCCGGGACGCACGCGGAAACCAGGCCCCCAGAGCCCGCAGTGGTCCACAGCACCGGCCCTGATGCCCGGGGCACACACAGCGCCAGAGCCGGCGGCTCACTCACGCAAGTGCAGCACATGAACACGATGAGGAAGGACTCCAGCACGCCGGCCACTCCCACGATCCACGTCAGGCGCAGGAAGAGGATCACGCCCAGGATGTTCTGCAGGCAGGGCAGGTAGACGCCGATGAAGGTGCCCATGCCCGGGCTCTGCGGGAGAGAAGGCCCCGGGAGGCCAGCTGCATGGGGCACCCAGCCCGCCCTGCAGCCCCACCTCCGCCCTCCGGCCCGGAGGACGAGGAAAGGAACCAGCTTCAGCTGCCTGGACCTAGAAAAATGGCTGAAGGGACACCACCCCCCAGAGTGACCTGAGGCTCCAGAACACCAGAGCAGGACGCCAGCCGTCCAGGAGCAGGCGGCCTTCCAGGAGGGGCCAGACCCACATTATCACCAGGGAGCAGAGGGAGCAGCCCGGCTGGGCCTTCGTCCTCTGAGGGGAACGGCGGGAAGGGGGGAAAGTTTGGGAAAGGGAGGAGGGCCAGGCTCTGAGCAATGCGACTGCAGCTTGGGGCTCCAGGAGCTCAGGACCTCATGGGCGTGAACCTAAAGCCACAGAAAGCACAGACACCAGGGCCAGGCACAACTCTACCGTGTCCGGCCTGTGTGGACGGAGTGACCAGGGATGCCGGCGAGACTTCAGAGGATGTGTGTGAGCGCACTGGACAGCCCCTCCCCACAGTCCACAGCCAGACAGAAAAGGCAGACGTGCCGCCTGGACATGGGGAACTGCAGGTGGGGAAGTGCCAGGGGCCCAGGCGGGAGCGTCCGCAGTGAGCCTGGAGAGACCAGCCCGAGGAAAGGCCCAGTGGTCCCACCCCACCCTGTCCATAACCTGGACGACAGCCAGCATGACCACAGTCAGGAGGGACACTTGGGATTTGGGGACATCTGGCTATAAAGACAAGATGCTGCTTAATGAGGAAAACGTGTGAATTTAGGTAAAATTTAAAAAAAAAAGGAAACCTGGGAAGCTTTGCTTTGAAAACGTTTCCTGAATGACAACGATGACCGAAAACAAGGGCCTCATGTGGCAACTGAGGGGTGCAGCCCTGCGGCTCTGGGGACACAGCCCAGCCCCAGGGAGGCAGCCGAGGGCCGATGCACAAGGAAGAACAGACTGAACCCCATTAAAGGAAGGAGGTGGGTTTCTTGGGGTGACAACAGAGCGGTCGAGTACAGAAGGGACAGGGCCACGAGCTCTGACGGATCCTAGGACCCCAGGGACAATGACCTGAGTGCCGCCCAGTCCCTGAGAGGAGCCAAGGGCAGAGGGTCCAAAAGCCTGCACAGCTCACAGCGCCAGTGCTGGGCTCCGGCCGGCTGCTTTAACGCCTGCGCCCCAAGTGCCCTGGCACTCCTAGGCCAGTGTCCTCAGCCCCGGCCCTGCCCACCCACGGGACCCTGTGCTTTTGTGAAAAGTGGGCCTGGCGCCTGACGCAGGGTGGGTAACGTAAACTGTATGAAAATGCGAGTGCTACACCAGGTGACAACTATGCTGGGCAAGTGCAGCCGCTGTTCTCTGTCTCATGGAGCACACAAGGTCGTCACAAAACAGCACGGAGGCTGAAGCTGACCGTCCAGTCACAGCATCGCCCGGCTTCAGGCACCACGTGGGCTGGGGGCCAGCTCTCTGTGCAGCGGCTGGCAGGCTCCTGAGTCTCCCGAAAGGGCACAGCGGGCACGTGACCTTAGTTCTCATAAAAGGCAGCTTTGAAGGACACACCTGACCACTGAGACCCAGGAGGCTGCAGGGACCAGGCCCTGGAGACGGCGCCTGGGGGGAACCGACGCCCTATCTCTGGGGACAAGCGCCTGTGCTCAGGTGGTCAGAGGGACAAAGAGGGGTGGCCCCTGCCCCCACTCCCCAGGGAACTTCAACTCAGGCCTAAGTGGGGCAGCTGGATTCACCCCAACCGAAACCTGCCCACCTAATGACACACAGCTGTGCTAAGGGTCACGGGGTGGCCGTCCCTCCTGGGGTCCCCATCTGGCAGTGGGTCCATGCCACGGGCCATGTAGATGTACCAGGCTGGTCACTTAGGTTACATCTCAACAGAAACTACGAGGGGTTGGGGCTGCAATTCTGTCTGTGCCACAAGGCGGCTGTGACCTGCTGGGCTGCGCCATGTGGCCCGGAGGGAGCTGCAGCGGCAGGTGGGGGCCTGGGTGGGGCCAGGAGCTGAGGCCAAGGGTTGGTTCCAGAAACACTGGGACCCAGGCAGGCTGGCAGTTCCCTGGGACACAAGCTCCTACAGACAGACAGATGGACAGCTGTCCCACAGCAGAGCCAGACCAGAACCTAGGACATGCATCCACAGCTGCGACCTCCCGCAGGGCGTCACCTGGGCCTAGCGTCTTCCGTCCCCCACCTCAGGGCAGGCCGTGGCTCCATGAAAACCCAGGGTGGTTACAAGCCCCTGACAAGCCAAGAAGGTCCTGGCAGGGGAAGCGGGACAGGTGTGGTCCGGACACACCACCGCTGAAGAGGCCACTGCCCTCTGGCCGGGAAGGTAGATGGAGCTGGATGGCGAGGCCATGTCCCCGTTATGTCTCTGTTACTTCAGAACACAGGGACCTTCGGGTGGCATTCTCAGAGCCACGTTAGGGGAAATAAAGGGGGGAAATCACCATTTTAAATCAAGAAAAGCCGATTTCCACCCTTGAGTGAGCCATCTGCGGAAGAGGTGATCAGAAGAGGAGACTTGGGAAAAGCCAGTTTTTTCAAGGTTTCAGAGGAAGGAAGGCAGGAAGAGGGTGCGTCATGACCTCTGGAAGCTGGGGCCTGCACTGGGAGGTCTCCCTTAGTGGTTAAATTTTTTTTTAATTTTTAGTCTGTGTCTTTGATTTTAAAGTAACATACATACTGCAAGATAATTTAAAAAGTAAAGGAAATAAGACAAAACTAAGAATCACACATCATTCTCCCATCGAGACACTCAATGTGACCTGTTCACTGTGGCTTCGTCCGAAGTCGCGAAACACAGCTGGCAGACTTGGCTGTTCCGTCCTGGGCAGCCCCCAGCCCCTTGGTGCTTTCCTAAGCCCGCTTACAAAACCTTCCCGGAAAACCTTTCCACACAAATCCTCACGGCAGCTCTGCTTATTTTTTAGGATCGAATCCTAGAAATAAATGCCTAAGAAATAAAATTTCTGGGACAACGGTAAGAGACGAAGTGGCCTATAACTGAACAAAGGGCAGGCCGTGGCGCACCTTGACCTCGCGCCGCCGGCTTTCCTCGGCTTCCTCGTGCTCCACCACACCCTGGCTCAGGTTGGTGTAGTTGGCCAGCTTGTTGAGGAGTGAGGACACCATGGGGTTGCTGTCCATCTCCTCCTGTTTGGGACCAAGACATGGAATCAGTCACCGTAATCCCTAACTGACACGCCCCAAACCCACCAGACCAACCACCCGGCACAACTCCTGCTGTGTGGACGCTCCAAAGAGCCCATCTACCTCCAGGGCCATCTGGAGCCCAGCTCTGTCCTGGTCCTGAAGACTATAGATCCAGCCAGGCCCTGATCACAGCCCGTCTGAAGTCAGGGGTCAAGGGCCAGAGGTCAGGCTCCAGGGCACAGTGAGCAGGGCTACCCACCCAGCAAGGGGGACAGGGCTCCCCAAGATGGCCCAGGATTCAGCCTGTCCGACGGGTTCCTGAGGCACCTCATGGGGAGGGGTCAGCTGAGGGACCACGAGCGTCACCACCTGGTGCCCAGTCAGGCAGCCTGGCCCCAGTTCACCCTTAGACTAGGGGGTCTCAAGGCCACGGCCCACATTACAGCTACTTTGTGCCCGGCTATTTGCAGGAGAAAGTGGACGTTACCTCAAAGAGCGCCATGCTCCTCCCTTCAAAGAAACTCTCTCTCTCCGTCTCACCATTGTCAATGATTGGGCTGCTTTCTCTTGAGTGCCCATCTCCTGCTAGGGAAACAGTTCAGGTCAGTTTTAGGAGCTGAAAGGAGATGGGGGCAATAGGGAACCAGGGGGACGGCAGCCTTAGGGAGGGCCTCCCGGTGACAGACACCCACAGCTGAGCCAAGTGCAGGACACCGGGGAGAGGCCAGCGCCTGTGGCCTGAGGACGGAGTGGGTGCTGGTGAGGACGCTGGGCTCCGAGAGCCACGTGTGGCCACAATCTTCCTTCTCTGAGAACAGACATACAGGAAACCTTCACACATCAGTCTCTGCCTAGGACCACAGCCAATGAGGTCCCAGGTTGTGGCCCCCTGCCCTGCACTCGGGGCGCTGCCTGGCCAGGCGCCCTGGGTCTCCCTCCTCAGCTCAGGTCCTGAGGGGCCTGGGGCTGACGTCCACCAGAGGTAGGACAGGCCAGAGCCTGGACGACTCCCCACCAACACAGCACGACGAGCCCTGGAGCCACTTGGCAGCCATGGTGAGCGTGAGACATGTCTGCACGATGGGACAGAGACGCAGCCCAGGGACCACCCGCCCCGGGGACCCGCTGACATGACCACTAGTCTCCTGTCCACCCACATGGGGACCAGACCTGTTCATGCCCGGGGTGACCCGAGCAGCTTAGCTTAGCTGTCCCACAGCCATCTGGAAGAGTGACTCCGGCCTCAGCATACCCATTGGAGCTGTCACTGGATCATGGACAAACCACAGGCCTGTCACACCAGCTTTTGCCAGCCAGGTCCCAGGACTCATGCAGCCTCCGGAGGGAACTCCCCAAGTGGGTGTCTGATCATGCCGCCCAACTCAGGGGGCCCTGCCAACGGAGGGACACGACAGGGCCTCGGGCTGCCAGTGGTCAAGAGCTGCTGGGTTCACAGCCAGGACCCCTGGCCTCAGTTTCCCCACATGGAAGATGGGACTCACAGGAGACTGATTACCTTAGTGGTGCCTTTGGAACGTCACGTAGAAAACCTTGGCGGGGCTGGGCTGAGTGCAGGGTCTCACACAGGACAGAGGCTATGCAGCACCCAGGACCCCGGCCCGGACCCTGCAAGTCTGTCTGCATCCAGCCCAGTGGCCTCCCTGGGAGGCCCAGCACCCCGACAGTGGGGCTCACAGAGAGCCAGGATGGGCCAGTCCTGGGGGCACTGCCGGGGCGGGGAGCGGGCCCCCCCAGCAGGCACGGGCTCTGGCAGACACCACGACTGTGCCTCCTCCCACAATCAACCAGACACTGTCAGACCAAACAGGCAGCAAGTTTTACAAGGAGAAACCTGCTCAATAACCACGTGGCCATCACTGGGAACCTGGTTTTAAATTAGGGTTCACCGTGCAATAAAACCCTGCATGTATTTTAGAAGACGGGCTGTGTTTGCCCTGAAGCATGACCCCCCGGGTACTGATGACAAACAGGAAACAGCGTCACACACAACAGGACAGAGCCTCTGAGAGCGCAGCTCCAAGGTGAAGTGGGGCTCCCGGCCGGGCTGGGGTCAAGGCAACGGTGTCTCTGCTGATCTGACTTCCTAAAGCTCCCTACTGGGGGCGGGGCTCAGGTAAGACGGAGCCGTGCAGCCTCCTGCTCAGGAGCTGCAAGTCCCAGCGCCTGCCTCTCGGGCCACAGACCCTCCAACGCCTCACCGGAACTCCCGGGGACACACAGCCTAACAGGAAGTCCACTGACTGCTGGCCTGTGACTGTCAGTGACGTGGAAATACCCAAGGCAACAAGGACCACACAGACAGTGCGTTAGCTCTGTTGTGACAGCACCCCGAATCCTGATGGGTCACCGTGGCCTCACCTGCGGTCGGTCCCCGAGCCGTTCAGAGCAGATCCTGCAATGGGGTGTCATGGAATCCACACATACGACACGGCCCTCAGGTGACACCTGGGACCCCCATCTCCATGGCTACTCTGTCAGGATGGCCTGACCCAGGCCACCAGGTCACTGCAGCCGCGTCAGGAGGCCCACACAGGGCTCGGCCTGACCCAGGCCACCAGGTCACTGCAGCCGCGTCAGGAGGCCCACACAGGGCTCAGCCTGACCAACCTGCGAGCTCGCTCCCAAATCCTGAAACACAGGCCCCAACACGTGCTCTGAATTCAAAATGGAGAGAGAGCCACTAGCATCACTCTAATGGCAACCCATACGTGCTACTGAGCCCAGAACCCTCTGGCACCCCCACTGCATAGATCAGGGACGCCAACGCCACCACCCCAGAAGCTGCCAGCAGGGACATGCAGAGCAAGCACACACAGGGGCCTGCAGGCTGGGGCCACCAGCGCTGCCTGCACCCCCATCTGTACCTTACCCGAGTACCCCCAACACTTTGCCCACCTGTGTCACGGCCACCAAACGGCCTCATGGGAGCCGCGGTCATGGCAGGGAAAGGCCCAGGCTCTGACCACCAGGCGTCCTGTTATGATCCAACCCCCCACCAGGAGGCTCTCGAGTGAAGGGGCCAGGAAGAGCGTTGGACACGCTGTCCTCTGTCCCCAGGGAGCCCCAACCAGGCTGAGCATGGACTTAGCGGGGGGTCCTGTCAGGGTGGCGTTCTGACAGAAGCCCAAGGAGCCAGGCGTCCCTGACCCTGCCAGGGCTCAGGGAGGGGGTGTCCACCAGTGTGTCCCCCGAGGAGGCTCTAGGTTATGTCCTGTCCCCTAACAAGGGAACGGAATGAGGGAGACAGAGGAGCAGGGAGCCTCCAGGGCCGCCATGAGGGCACAGCAGCCACCCTGCCCCTGCCCCGCTGACCTGGCCCGACATCCTCAGCTCCACACCCTTCTGGCCACAGCCTCCCGGCTCCTCCACTGGAGAGGCCCAGGCCTCAGCACCCACAGCTGCAGCAGGCGCCCCGCCCCATGCTCTGCGCCGCTCTGTCCGCCTGAGGACTCCCAGGCCCCAGGCCCTGCTGCCAGCTAGTCACTGAGCAGGAGCAGGGACACGCACGTCACCACTGGACTGATCGCCACAATGACCACTTTGGCCGAGAACTGCCAGCAGACACTGGGCCCGGGGCGAAAGCTGGAGCAAACGGCACAGAGCCGGGCCCACGTCTCCCACGAGGCGCTCCAGTCGACACGCCACCCGTGGACCTCACCAGGGGTCAAGGCTAACATCAGGGTCGGGGGACGGACCCCCAGAGCGCAACACTGACTGCTGGGTTCCCGAGTCTGATCGTGAGGAAGCCTGAGACAAACCCAAACAGGGACCACGCACAGGACGTCCGGACCTGCTCACAAAGGCCGGTGCCACGGAGGCTGAAGGAGGGTTGTGGAAAGCTCCAGATGGAAGGACACGGGAATGGGTGATGGAATGCAGCGCCTCACCCAATGCTTTAGATAAGGGACATTGTTGGGCTGACTGGGGAATGTGAACAGTGAACAAGACCTTCAGTCGGTGAGAATTCTGATTTGGGCGACGACACCAGAGATTATGGGAAACACACCCATTCTTGTCAACGGTTCAGGAGAAAAGTGAGTGAAAGGGAGAGAAACAAGCCAACGTGGCAAAACCGTAACATTCAGGCAAATCGGGCCAACAGCACATGGAAATTCTCTGTGTTCTTGCAACTTTCCGAAGTCTAAAGTTACACCAAAATAAAGTTAAAAGAGAAAATACAAACATTCTCAAATAAAAAAAGAAATAATGCTAAAGCTCCTTGCCCTAAACCGCAGCAGCCCCACAGAGGAGCCGGGTCAAGGCCGCCGGCCTCCCTCCCTCCTTCCCTCCCTCCCTCTTTCCTTCTGGAGTTTTAAGCGGATTCCTGCCCAGGCTCCTTTTCTGGAAACAACATATTACTTTGGTGATAACAATCATGGCCGCTGACAGAGCAGCAGTTCCCGACTGTGTCTCTGGAGTAAATGGAAGGTGCAGAGGGCTCTCTCTAGACCCGCCTCTGTCTGGAGGACACTCAGGCCACCCAAGGCGGCCGACAGCCCTGAGCGACAGGGAGGGAGGGAGGGGTCGAAACCCGGTTCAGTTTCTCCCTCCGCTGAGGCAGCCTGCCCTGGCTGCACGACCTTGGACAAAGCCGGGCTCCTGGGGCTCGTGTTTCGTGTCGCGGGGGAGCCTTGCCACACAGCTCGGGGTGGCAGCTGCCCACGTCCTCGGGCCTGATCCTTTTGCACACGTGGGGGGCTCAGAGGGCAGAGCCAGCTTCAGACCCCCTCCTGTTCCCCAGGCACAACCCTGCCAGGGCCACCACAGCTCTAAGGGCAGGGGACTCTACTCTGACCAAGGCCCATGCAAGCTTCAAGGCCACTCACCTGGGCTTGCGCCCCTGTCCTCCCTCCGCTCATTCATGGTGACAAGGGCCCAGCACAAGCCTGAGCAGAGGGAACCCTGGGGTGCAGGTACTGCAGGGCAGGCAGAGGCGGCCTAGGCAGGCCCCACTGTGTCCTCCAGGGCGGGTGCCCCAGTGGTGCCCTTGCAGCAGGGCGGCGGCCTGTGCAGGGCCCTGCGAGGAGGGAGGGCCCCACAGCTGGATCAGGTGTCCTGGCTAAGCCAGCCCCAGGGCAGGACCCACATCTGCTGTCCCTAGGCAGGTGTGCACGCGGCACAGACAGCCCGCCACGGTTCATCTAAGGGACAGTTGGTGTCCACCAGTCAAATGTTTCATCAGTTATGGCCCAGAGGTCACAGGATTAACCCCAAACCGTCCCCCAACCACACTCCCTCCTCCTGCCCCCAAGAAACCCACTTCTGACTCTCCACACCTGCGGACTGAAGGCGCACAGCTCACCTCACGTTTACAGAAATAATTTTACAATCTGTTGGTTTGACAATCTGGATGTAACCACCTGTCGCTCACCACACAGAAAAACAACGCGATGAGGTGGAAGGTCACAGTTCACGCTGAGCCCGTGACCCTTCCGACACATCTTGGGGGGCTGCAGAGCTCGAGTCACAGCCACAGCCGTGCCCACTGGATGCAGAGGGGGCGGGGGAGCACTGTAACAGGCCCAACCTCAAGGATTCCGATTCCGTAAGGTGACACCTGCGGCAGGGGGGTGACAGACACAGAGCCCGTCCCAGGAAGACTCCCCGAAACCGCCCTCCCTTCCTCCTCCCTCTGTGGCTTGGTGTGGGCTCCTCTCGTCACTGAGAAAACACACCCTCAGCCAATAAAATCTGAACCAGAACAAGTCAGTATGGGTTTCACTGCACTCCCCCCACCAGCCTGACCGGGAAACAGGCCATGCTGGGGTGGACTCCCAGTGGCCTGAGCTGCCCCCCAAAGGACAGCCAAGCTGTGGGTGTCACACAGGAAAGAGCACTGAGGCTCCCAGTGACCCTGGGAAAACAAGGGAATTTCCCCCAAAATGGAGTGAAACAGGGAGATATTATGGAAACATATCATGTAAACACATGCTGGGTCCCTGAAGTTGTTCCTGGCTGAGCGCTGAGCATGGTTCCCGGGACAGCCCCCGGCAGCAGCTGGGACAGGTGTGTTCCGCAGAGGCCGCCGTCACAGCCCAGACACCACCAGGCACCACAGAGCATCACAGGGCAACGAGCCATCAGCGCCCACTGTCCAACGGCCTGGACTTCGGCCTCCTGGCCAGCGCTGGGCTCTCGATGAGCTCTCAGGACAGACCTCTGATTCTCTATGACACAGCAGCTAATTCCTGTAACTAGTCTTTTGATGGCCTTTAAAATGCACATTTAATGGTCCCATAGAAGCTGGCAGCAGCGGGCAGAAGCAGGCAGCAGCGGCCCCTGCTCCCTGACCGTCCGAAGGCCACCAGCCCTAGGAGCATTCAGGGGACACCACCACCACCCACCACCTAATTAAAAGTGGAAACTGAACACTCAGCCCACCACCAACTCCACAGCAGTAGCTGTCCCAAATACAGGGGGGACCTGGGCAGCAAGACAAACAGTGACAACTGGCTACAACATGGAATAAAAAGAATTCATAAAACCACATGGCCCTCATTGTTAAAAACTTAAAAGGTGAGAGGACGGACTTACATACTCATTTCTAATTAATCAAGTGTGGGAAGAGAAAAAAAGCGACAATATGGACAGAAACCCAACGAATACACCTCAGCTGGTATCAAGGTCTCATCCGTGGCGGGAGCCCTGGGGACGGCGGGTGGCCTGGGTACGATGGGACGAGAAGGCACATTCCCTGTGGGGGCTTCCTCCCCAAACCCACATCCCAGTGTAGTCTAAGGACACCAGACACAGCCCCCCCTGAGCACACCCCCACTCCAGAGCCGTGCAGCCGAGAACAAGGGCAGCCTGACAGCCTGTGGCACCAACAGGACACCAAGCAGTGACCGCTGAGTGCAGTGTGGGGTCTGGGGACAGAGCAGGACGTTGGGGACGAGGTGAGACACTGACGGCTGAGCACAGTGGGCAGTGACACGCAGAGCTGGCCCTCGGTGTGACAGCCACGCCGAGTGGGGAGCCAGTACCGGGCCCGTGGGGACACTGCCGCACCTCCACGCGCCCCTCAAGTCCAGAACTGCGCCAGACGGAAAGTTCATCAAGTAAAAATAATTCTCATGTGCGGCCGGTTAGTGCAGTTGGTTAGAGCGCGATGCACGTACCACCAGGGTCGCCGGTTCGATCCCCACTGGGCCACAGTGAGCTGCACCTCCACAACTAGATTGAGACAACGACTTGACTTGGAGCTGATGGGTCCTGGAAACACACACTTAAAATAAATAAAAGTTTAAAAAAATAATATAATAATAATTCTCGTCTTGGTGGGACCACAAAGAGAAAATTTAAGAACCGAGGCATGGAAAACACAGACAAGTGCAGCTGGCAAACAGCCACACACGAGTCAGAAGACCACCGTTCGTGACCCCGTATTAAGTGGTCCAGGCATGAAGCCGAGAGACACCCTGAAACCAGTGGGGACCAGGCCCGTACACTGACTCCAAAGGGGAGGGGCCCTCTGAGGTCACGTCGGCGGCGGGAGGTGGACCCCAGGACCCAGGAGTCATAGGACAAGAACACCCCCGTGGCACTGTCTTGCCTCACGGCATTTCTCCTGAAAACAACCCAAGGAAACAACCACGTGTAAGCTCTGCGGCATTCCGCAAGACACCTGGCCCAGATCTTCAAGCATGTCCAAGTCAGGAAAGATGGCAAGGGGGAGAATGCTCTAGATCGTGGGCTGGCAAGCTTTCTCTGGAAAGGGCCACACCGTCCCTTCACAACCACTCACAGGCTCCAAAGACAAGACAGTGTGTGAACAAACGGCAGGGCCATGTTCTAATGAAACTTTATTGACAAAGGCAGGCAGCTGGCTAGACCACAGGCTGCAGAGCCCAGCAGGCCGGCAGCGGCTCTCAGCACACGGGGCTAATGACCCTCACCAGGCTGGAGGGCGCTCAGCAGGCCCTCCCTCCAGCCCCAAGGTCTCCCAGCTTTAGGAGCCACTGCCCCTCCTTACAGCAAGTAGGAGCGGCCCGTTAAGAGCCCACGCCCTGAAGACCTGGCTCTCCAGCCCAAGAAGCCAGCACTCGGTGGGTTACTCCTCTGCAGAGCACGGCCCGGCCTCAGTGACCACACACACCTGCTGTTCCCCTCAAGATTTCAAGAGTTCAGCAGCGCGTGTGCTCCCGCACCTTCAGCATCTTTTAAACAAGCTCAACAGGACCAGCTATCCCCAGAGATTGTGGCCCTGCAGACAGGCCACACCAGCACACCCAGGTGACCGACGGCCACTGGTCAGCAGGCCTGACCCAGCCCAGCACTCAGAGCTGCAGCCGGACTGCAGCCCACTGAGACCCCAGACGAGCTCCCCCAGGAACGGACCAGATGGCCAGCACCTGCTGCTGGAGAAGCAGGGACTCGGGGCGGGCACAGGCGGGGCATAGGGGCCCTGAGCAGCGCCACCCTCCTCCCAGAGTGCAGGCAGTGGTGGGCATGCTCCAGACGAGGTTGCACACCTTCTGTCTTCACCTTGTCATTTCATTACAAAAACGTTTCAACTCTCGGCCAACAGACGCTCTGCGAAGCCCCACGGCCACACCCCGAGCACCGGCCCTTCCCGTCCAGCTGAGGGGCAGCCACCAGCATCCTGTGAGACAGACCCCACAAGACACAGAGCACCCCACCTGTGCCAAGGCAGCCTCTGCTTGCTTTTCACCCTGAATCAGTTTTTCCTGCATCGGCTTTGATGCCCACATTGCTGGCTCCCTGAAATGCAAACTGAACCCCAGCATCCGTAACGTCACACAGTGACTGGGGACAGTGCCAGCCTAGAGGACAGCAGCCTCCACCCCCAGGCCACGCGCCTGGACTCAGTCACCCTGGAGACTGCATGGGCTCTCAGGGTCCACGTCCCTGAGTGTGTGTGTCCCTGTCATTACTGAGCAAATGCAATCTAGTTCTCTGCAGGGCGGCAGGCAACGACCCCCCAGCCCAGAGAAGCTGGCAGGTACTGGGACTCAGCAAGGCCGCCCGGGCTCGGGGCAAAGCAGACCCACCTTCCTGCCATGGCCTGGGAGCCTGGACCGTGGTGGTCAGCTGTGGACACGGGGTCAGAGCCCAGCAGCCCAAAAGGACCCCAAGTGCACTGTGTCCTCCCCTCTGTGGCTGCAACCTCCACGAGCCCCCCATGTCCACGCACACTCTCCCCTCCCCGAGTAACCAGCACATTCCTCCCCACACCTTCCTCCTCCAGCTCGGACATGGGGTTTCACCGCCGTCCCTCCCAGAATGGCTCCAGGGAGGAGCAGAGTGACCTGTGAGACTCAGGGCCAGATGCGTTCCCGAGGGCCAGTGGGCTGGGCTGGGCAAGCATCATCAGCCATCTCCCCTTCCTGCCACCAAGATAGAGGTGTGCCCAGCACTGGACAGGGACCTGCACCGAGGCATGGACGTGGGGGGACACGGTGTCCCCTGTAGCCACCAGGCACTTCCAGCAGAGCAGAGTGCCCTCTGGTGACCTACAGTGCGTCCCATCAGCCCCATCAGCCGGACCCCAGATCACCCCACACCCCTTTCCCAGTGGCTGGGTCCTGTCTGACGGGATTGAGCTGGAACAACAGGGTTTTTGGTTCCATGGTCCTAGCGGTTTAAGTGGTGACCCCTGGCCTCTGCCCTTTGCCCTCCCTGCTTTGCAGCCAGTATCAATGCTGGGAGCTGAAAGCCAGCAGCCTGGCAATGGAGGCCAGCGGGGTGCCCATGGGGCTCAAGAAAGCCCGAAGCTGTAAGTGCCCAGCTTCCTACAGCTTCTGGCTGATACAGAAACGCCTTCTGTGGTCACAACAGAGGAAGCATTGAGAGGACAAGAACCACCCACAGGCCACCGGCCACCACGGCCACAGCTGCTGCAGCACTCCCTCTGCAGTGGCGTCTTCTGGAAGAACTGACGAGCCTTCCCCAGGCGGCTCCTAGGAGAGTGCCGGGGTCCTCTGAGAAAGGACCTGGTGAGCTGAGGGGACAGGATGTGGGCGCTCCCCATGTGGGGTGGCCCCTGGTCCCTTCTACAAGCTGCACCTCAGGTCCTGGCCTGAGGGACAGTCGCTGCCTCTCATGGGGATGACCTGTTGCTTCCCAAGGTGTGAAGCTCCACTGAGCAAATTAAACCTTCCTCCTCTGCGCTCACACCCGTGCGCTCCCCGCCCGGCTCACACCCTCCTCTGCGCTCACACCCATGTGCTCCCCGCCCGGCTTCCCACCACTAACAAAGCCTGTTACTTAAGGCTAACGCTCCAGGTGGGGCAGCAGGGTCCCCAACTCACGCATCTGGGCTCCAACACAGGCGTAGGCCTGGCTTGACCCAACGCTGGGTTCCCCACACAGGTGACATCCATGTGCACCCAGCATCTGGCTGGACATCCCACTTGGGGAGGCAGGTGGGCCGCTTACACTCCATCCTCAAGGCTTCCCCACTGGGGCACAGCCCTCACTTCTGAAAGCATCAAAGACATCCTGTCCCCAGCACCTGTGACACTAGGTGTGAGCAGCCTCGTAGGTCAGAGGGGCCCACAGTGCAGCCTCAGGTTAAAGCCCACTGGGCACAACTGTGTCCCTCTACTCCCCCACTAACCAGGCACATCCCATGGGGCTCCCCCACCGTCTCCCACAGCACCCCACTGTTGGGGAAAGGGAGGCTCTCGTGGGAGACATGAGGCGACCTGGGGAACCGTGGGCGGGGTCAGGAAGGCTTCAGATGCACCTTCAGCCGGGACCACGGCCTCCGCTCACTAATCTCGCCATCAGGGCCCTCAGCCCCGCCATCTGCAGACCCAACCTCTGGCACATTTTTAAGTGTGACATTCGCACTGTCTAGAAAGCAAGGACAGTGCCAGGTGCTCAGCTACCAAAATGCACTGACACAAAGAAACGGCAAATCAAAAGTGGCTGGGAAGTCCCGGGAAGTAGTCACACACACATCAGCAAGCACATAAACACAGCACACGTCCATGCACACACACACACACACACAGAGCACACGTCCATGCATGCACACGCAGGCACACACAGCACACACACAAGCATGCAGATACACAGCACATACACATGCACACACAGACACACACAGCATACACACCAGTGTGCACACAGACACACGTGAATACACAAATGCAGATATAGACACACACACAAAACACACGCATGCACCCATAAACACATCCATATGTAGAACAGTCGCACAGATACATGTGAGTACACAGAACACATGTGCAGGCACACATGTGCACACAGCGAACACACCCACTTCCCATACACAAGTTAATACCCTTCTACAGGCACACACACTGTGCATGCACACGGATACACGCACACACACACACGCTCACACACAAGCATTCTGGGGACCACAGCTCCGAGAGCTTCTTCCCAAAAGAAGGATGTGTTTCCAGGACTTTCAGTCTGAAGAGCGACCCCCCAGAAATGGCGGGCCCCTGGGGAGCCCTACAGCCTGACACTCCCTGACTCTTACGGCTGCGGCTGCTCCTGGTCTGACCTCTCCGACCTCAGGGCCCGGCAGGCCTGAGAAGCCCCCGGGGGCAGCTCCCATTACCGCCACCGGCTCCCGTCTGGCTGTGGTCAAGACCCCTGGTCGGAGGTAAGAGGAAACCCAAGAACAACCTGGCGCTTCTCTCCTGATTTCAGCCACACTTGATCCCTCCCCAGTGACCAGCCTCTGAGCCTCTGAGAACCCAGGCCCGACCCGCAGGCGCCGTCACCAGACGGGGCTCCGGAGACAAGAGGTCATGGCCACCTCTGGGGTAGGACGGTCCCTAGACGGAAACTGAGGCACAAGGAAAACTCAGAATGGCCTTTGAGTCCCAAAGGGCCTTGCATTACCCTGGGGTGTACATGTACCCTCGAGCAGAGGGTGACAGACGTGGACACAAGGGGCTCCCCCACCGCTCGGACGGTGCCAGGCCTCGCCACTGTGCTAACCGAGGCGTGGCCTGTGTGAGGAGGTCAGGGCGGCGGCCTCACACAGCCAAATCGAAAGTGGTAAACAGGCCCAGGCGCCACTGGCTCTCCTCCCAACAGCCAGAGAGACCCCAGGCCTGTGAGTCACGCGGGCCCAGCAAGTGGGGACTGTGCTCGGAATGACCAGAACGCAGAAAACAAAGCTGCTGCCTGAACCACGGCTCCCACCCCCACACCCGTCCACACAGAATCAATCACACACTTCCACTCCGCCCCCAACTGTTTTCTCAGAAAGAAACCGCCCAAGAAGAGGAAGAGGAAGCGAGCAAGGAGCACCTCGCAGGCTCTGGGCCTTGCTCAGGGCCTCCCGAAGTGAGGGTGGCGGGGCCCACGCAGGTGCCCAGGCAAGACCCCGGCACCAGTAACCGCTCATGGCCCCCGACCCCAGCTGCCCCCCACCAGCCACAGGGAACCACAGGAGACCACCGAACGCTCACCGGGGCTCCTGGCAGGAGGTTCAAGGACCCACCCAGAGCCTCAGCCGTGGGTGCAGGAGCTGGGGGGCCTCATTCTCAGCTGGTCCTGCCGGCAGCCGCAGCCCCAGGCTTATCTGCATAGCAGCCCCGGGCTTATCTGCATAGAGCCTCTCTGTTCTAAAAAGGGAGTTCCCCTTTTTCATAAAAGAAAGGTATTAACCCTTTGTCCTCTGCTCTCTGCTGAACGGCACTGCCCCCCAATGTCCCCCAGAAGCAGCCCAGGCCCCCTGGGACCCGCCCACAGCCAGCCACCGGCCAGAGCCTGGGCGGTCCGGCTTCTACCGTGCGGGAGACCCAGCCCCCTACTCCTGGGTGCTGTCCCCGCCACTGTCACCAGGCCGCAGCCCCGCAGGCCCCTCAGGAGGGCTCACACGCCCCCAGGAGAAGGGTCTTCCCTGCCGAGGCGAGGCCCTGGCTGCCTGCAGACACAACACACCCGCCCCAGAGCAGCTGTCACTAGAAAATAACTCTATGGGACACCCTCATGCACACACTGAAGTGCAAAGTGCTGGGCCCGTGAGCCTGACACGGACGTCACACCCTGCCTCCCATCTCACGTGGAGATGATGACAGGAGAGCCGGGCGGCTGGCAGCACGAGTGGCCAACCAGCCCCCGGTGGGTGTAGCATGCCCTTCCCCGGGCCCACCTTCGGGTTTCACCCCAAGCCTGGCCACCACCCCAACTGCTGTGCCCCAGCTATGCAGCACGAGCGGTGTCTACAGCGGCCCTGAGGACAGTGGCCCTGGAAGGTGGCCTGGTCCAAGGTCAGCCACCCCAGTGCAGGAGCCCAGGCCCGAGGGTCATGTGGCAGGTCCCAGGGCTGTGGCCGCAGGCCCAGTGGGTAGAGACGCAGGCAGAGACTCCACTTCACGGCTGGGTCCTCCGAAGGCAGGGGACAAGACCAGCCCGCTACTGACCTGTAGGACCTGCCCTGGGCAGACACCTCTGGCCTGCTCCAGCTGCCCAGGCATGGTGTGTAGCCTCAGCCCTGACCAGCTCCAAGCCCACGAGGCACCTCACGCTGCTAAGCACCCCCTTTCCAATGTCCCCCCGAGAGCTGCACCATACTCCCCAGTGGTATAGGACAAGGCCGTGGACGATCTGCGGTCACTTACGTGAAGGAAACACCCTGAAATTCAGTCCCACCTGGACCACTAAAGGATGGACGGTGCCACGTGGCTCCCAGGCCCCTCCTGGGTCCCAGAGTAGGGCGAGAAAGGGGCTCCCGGCCTCCAACAGCACTGGGGACACTGAGGGGCAGAGGCCCCATCAAGGCGCTGGGAACAGCAGGAACGTCCACAGCCCAGCAGGCCCCGCAGAGCCGCCTGGCACAGGCAGGTGGGTCGCACGTACAGCAGCCCCCCCACATCAAGCCCCACTGGCCCACAGGGCCCACTCCTTCCCACTGACGGTGATGGGAACCGAGGAGCCGGCTCTGCCAGGGGCCCCCAGAACCCACACAGCAGGCGCTCCCCTGGCCGTCACGCCTGCCCCCTGCCCCCGCCTTCAGACCCTGACTCTGTGCCCAGGCGCCTCCGTCCAGGGCCAGGCTCCCCCAGGGGCCACAGCGTTTCACCCAACCCAGGGTCTGCCGGGGGCTGTGTTTCAGGGAGCTCCATCCTGGGGGGCTGCCTGCTCGTCCTTGTCACCATCGGACAGTCTATGCCTCCAGCCGGTGGGTCGGGCCCAGTACACAATACGAGGCACAGGCCCAAGAGCCCATGTCAGAGGAGGGGGCGACATGAGCAGAGGCCTGTCGGCGGGTCAGCTGCTTCCTATTCACGGCCACAGCCCCCCTCAGACACGGTAGCAGGTGGGCGGAGCAATCCCAGCCTCATGCCTCCTGATGGCAAGGACACAGCCAGGCCATCAGAACCAGTCAGGCCCTGAAGCTTGTGGCTTCCACATGGACGGGGCTGGGCTTCACATCGGGAGGCCCACCGCTGCCTCAACACTCTCCCTGCTGGCACCACTGGCCCCTCTGAGAGGCCTCCCTCAACCACAGGCATTCATGGAGTCCATTTCCCCATCACACCACTGACCACGTGCCAGTTCCTACAGCCGCCGTGCCCCAGGAGGGGGGCTGAGACCCTTCTGCTCACTGGTGCCCCCAGGACCACCATGGACCGGTGGGGTGAAGCCCACACCCTTCACAGGACAGAAGGCAGCTGCTGTAACCGGCACCCAGCAGCCCCAGAGCTGCCTGACCACTGGGGGCTGCTGTCAGACTGGACCCACTCGGAGCCGTCCCTCACGTCCCAAGAGCAGCAGCTGCCACTACTGGTGTCCACAGCTCAGGCACCCACCCCAGCACAGCATGGGGATCGGGAGGTCTGGGGAACCTTCTGGAAAAAAAGACTCAGAACTGGATCTAGGAGGCAACGGGCCCCCACACTTACTACAGGGAACACATTTCAGAACAAGGCGCAGACTGTCACCCCCGCCTGCACACCCCACAGTGGGGACAGCACCCCCAGCCGTGACTGGATGGGGTCCACTGGGGGGCTGAAGTTAAGAACAGACGCCCCCACACCACGTGATCCAATGCTGGTGACCAAGCCCCTCTACCAGCCACTGCGTGTGCACACACACAGACACACACATGCACACGTGCACACTCGGGCTCGGCAGCAGGACTTAACCAGGTTCTCACTTGATTTCTAAGCCAAGCGACTGTTGCCTGACACAGTCTGGGACCCCAGCGAGCACGTGGAGGAGGCGTGAACACAGTTGTGCCCCCAACTCCATTCCGCGAGTATCAAACTATTTTTTCTTCCTTGGCCTTTCAAAATGGAATTCAGTACAAAACACGTTTGGTACCCCCCACCCCTAATACGAAACACCCTAAAGGGCATCCGTGGGCCCAGGCCACCTGCAGTCACCCCAGGAGCCAGGCGGGTCACGGGCTCTGCCGACGGGACAGACGCACGGCCTGTCCTTCCTGTGGCAGAGGGACGCATCCCTCCTTCCTGAAACCCAGTGACGGATGTGGCTCTGTGCCCTTGCCCAGCTGGACAGAACCAGAAAGCTCTGGCCACCCCACTCTTCACCTGCTCCCTGAAGCCCCACGTCCTCACCCCGGGGTTTGTGCTGTCGCCATCCCAGTGGCAGCAGCCTCACATGGCAGAAAACCTGCTCAAGCCCTGGGGCCACAGCCTCAGCGTGCTCACCACGGCCCACTCCCAGGGGCTGGCCTGCCATGTCCCCTGACGGGACAAAGGCGAGTCTCCCCAGCACTGCCTGGGTCAGCGTGTGGGGGGGCTGCGGTGCCCTTCCCAGAGGGTGGAGAAGACCAGAGTGACCAACAGGACCTGAGCAGCAGAGCAGGACATCACAGAAAAGGACCCAAAAAGCAGAACGGGAACCAAAGGAGTAGGAAGCAGAGTCAGAGCCACAGGGCCCGTCTCAGGCTCCAGGTCTCGGACAGGGCAAGAGGCCCACTCGGGCTGACGCCGAGCCACAGAAGCTGCGGGTGGAACCCCTCTGGGGGACACACAGGACCCACCCACCGGCCTGGGGAGGGGGTACCAAGAGGGGGTCAGACTGGGCTCCCCGAAGTCGGTTAAAAACCCATCATGCCCAGAGCTCAGGAAGAAGCACCCTCATGCTTGCCACCTCCCCTGTATGTATTTCCACCAAGAAACAAAGTATCAAGAACACGATACAGAAAAACCTATCCTTTCCACTCCCATCACAATAACATGCAGAACACATGTCCCTTTATGCAGGGGACCAGGGTGTGGTGCCCGTCCTCAGGGAGGGGACCGGCCCCCAGGAAAGATGAACCCCAGTCATTCCAGAACACGAGGCCCCACCTTGCCGGAGGGGAGGGCCAGCGAATGTGCCCACAGCAGAAGCTAACACTGGCCTTGGCCTCCACTTCCTGCGCCAGCCCTCCCTGCCCCCAGTGGTTTTCACTCACTAAGGGAGCAGCTCCTCCAAGGGGGCCCAGGCCTCCCTGCAGCAGCACTGGGGTTCAGGGCTGCCGTCTTCCTGGGGCAAACGCACCAGGCACAGGCCTGCCATCCAGGAGATCCAGGGTAAAGCAGTAGGACTAATTCAAGGTCAAAGCTCAGCTTCTGCCATCTGCCACCCACCACCCTGCCGCTGGCCGTGGCGCCATGGGGTGGAGCAGGCCCGCTCCTTCCATCTCCAGGTGCCACAGGCTCCTTCCATCTCCAGGTGCCACAGGCTCCTTCCATCTCCAGGTGCCACAGGCTCCTTCCATCTCCAGGTGCCACAGGCTCCTTCCATCTCCAGGTGCCACAGGCTCCTTCCATCTCCAGGTGCCACAGGCTCCTTCCATCTCCAGGTGCCACAGGCTCCTTCCATCTCCAGGTGCCACAGGCTCCTTCCATCTCCAGGTGCCACAGGCTCCTTCCATCTCCAGGTGCCACAGGCTCCTTCCATCTCCAGGTGCCACAGGCTCCTTCCATCTCCAGGTGCCACAGGCTCCTTCCATCTCCAGGTGCCACAGGCTCATGGGGCCTCCAGGTGCCACAGGCTCCTTCTGGCTCCAGGTGCCACAGGCTCCTTCCATCTCCAGGTGCCACAGGCTCGTGGGGCCGCCAGGTGCCACAGGCTCCTTATGGCTCCAGGTGCCACAAGCTCCTTACAGTTCCAGGTGCCACAGGGTCGTGGGGCCTCCAGGTGTCACAGTCTCCTTCTGGCTCCAGGTGCCACAGGCTCCTTCCGGCTCCAGGTGTCACAGGCTCCTTCTGGCTCCAGGTGCCACAGGCTCCTTCCGGCTCCAGGTGCCACAAGCTCCATCTCCAGGGGCCACAGGCTCGTGGGGCCTCCAGGTGCCACAGGCTCCTTCCATCTCCAGGTGCCACAAGCTCCTTCCGGCTCCAGGTGCCACAGGGTCATGGGGCCTCCAGGTGTCACAGGCTCCTTCCAGCTCCAGGTATCACAGGCTCGTGGGGCCTTCAAGCTTCCAGACCAGACAGACCAGAATCTGGCCTGACTAAGGTCTGTATCAGCTGGGCCTAGGGAGGTGAGCGCCCCCATCTCACCTCCCACCCACCCCCGGGACGCACTCTGTGCACATGCCACCCTCACCCCTCACTCCTCACTCCTCGCCCTGAGGTCCTATACCTATTTCCACAACAACCCAGGGGTTTCCAGGTACAGGGTCTCCCCAAAGTTGCTCTACCCCACTGAGAGGCCACCCAGAAAACCAGGTGCTTCCCTGGGGGGGTCAAGGGTCAGCCACAGGGTCAGAAGGCCCGGCAGGAAGCCCCAGCGATCCTGTGATGCTGGCGGGGCAGCCTGGCCACGGGCCTGGGACCACAGAGTGCAGACCCCGCACAACACGGACCCTCTGGAAGGGGTTCTGGCCCGGCTGTTCCCAGCTCCTGCAGGACCCTTCCCAACAAGCAGGGCGTGTGTTGGTTTCCCCAGGCTGCCCACTCATCGTGCTGGTGACAGGGCCATCACATGGCATCACTGAGTGCAGACTGGTCTGACAGCTTATGTTAAACTCAGAGCCCAGCCACAGACCCTGACAGACAAGGGCCCTGGGACATGCAGCACGAGGACCTCCTTCCTCTTTCTGAGGAAACACGAAGACAGAGCACAAAACGTCAAAGTCCCGGTTAGCTCTGTGCCAGCTCAGCCGAGTGTCACAGTTCAGCTCAGACAGAAGGTTTGTGAACAAGAGCACAAAGCCCACACTCCTGGAGCTCCTGCGTCTGAGATCATCCAGGCAGATGTGACTCCTGTCCAGCCCTCAGCAGGGACGGGGCTCAGAAAGCAAACGCGCCCAGGGAGGGTGGGCTGAGGGCTCGAGAGCAGCTGGGCGAGACGCCCAGCCTTTCTGGCAGCTGTAGTCCCAGCTCGTGGTCCCAGGGCACCACATGAGAGCATGACAGCACAAGGGACAAGCAGGAGGAAAATGATGCCCCACTTCAAAACAAGCCACAAACTTTGGGAAGAAAGCGAACATGGCACCAGCAGATAGGGAGCCAGACACCCAGTAGGGCAGCTGAAAGCTCCTGTGGGAACAGGAGGGCTGCGGAGCCCATCTGACACAGCTCACCCAGAAAGACCACAGGACCCACTCACGCGTGACGCTCAGGTCCAGGGGGCTGTGGTGAGAGGAAGACTGAGCCTGACACACTGTTTTCACGCCCCAACCAGAGCAGCCGTGACCAGCCCCACTCCCAAATGCAGAGCTGGGTGGGACCCTGATGACTGACGAGGCAAAAGCCCATCAGGGGAGCACCTTCAGCAGGTTCCTAAAGGTGCCCCCAGGAGGGGCCCGACATGTCCTGCCAAGGAGTGGGCACACAAGACCTGTCCGCTCCACTCACCTGGCCGTCTTCCCGTAAGTGGCTGCAGCTGGCAGCCCCCTCCCACGGCTACACTGTGCGACCCAGGGCAGGGGGGTGGGCAGCTGCAGGCACCAGACTGGGTCCTCACCTCCCCAGTTTCTAGAGGGGAGCTGAGAGCAGAGATGAAACTGCTCGCTGAGTAAACCATCCATCAGCTGCAGGAAGCTGGGCCTGGAGGAACAGGCCTGGGGGAGGGAGCCCCCACAAGAGAAAGTGAAAGTGCCACAGACCTCGGGACACCAGAACAAAGAGGACCGGGGGGACCCTCCCCGAGCACTGCTAGTAGGGGCTGGGGTGGCCCCCTCCCCCAGCCCCACCAGGGACGTGTCCTCCTGCCAATGACCAGAAAGTGGGCTACTTCGGGCCCCTGCGCACACAACTGGGATCAGCAGGGGCTGATCTGACCCGCGACCCTTTGCCCCGCCGCCAGGGGGGAGCAAAGGCCAGAGGAAGAGCAAGGCGCCTGGGGGCAAACCAACCCCCCGGGTTCTCAGAGGCCCCTTCCTCGTTTCCATAGCTACCCCGTGGCGTCTCCCACACCTCCCCCCTGCCCCACTCAGGGTGCCAGAATAAGGTGCTTCCTGGATCCCGGGGGGCGGGCCATGGGGGAGAAGCCGAGGGGAGTCTCCAGCCCTAGGAGCGCTGGGCACGGACCCTTCGCCCGCCGCCCACGCGACTAAGCTTGGTGTGGGCTCTGCAGGCAGGACGGGGACGGGGCTGGCGTGAGGGAGCCGCAGGAAGAGGCAGAGTGAGAGGAACTGATGGGAGAGCCCCGGGAGGGGGGGAAAGCGGACCCACACCCCTCCCTGGGATCCCCGTCCCGCCCGGACCGCCCCAGCCCCGCGCAGCCCGGCTCCGCCTTTGTCCCGCGGGCAGGTGCGGCCACGCTCACCCGGGCTGGAGCAGTCGGGCTCGCGGCCCTCGGGGGGGCCCGGCGCCTCGGTTATCTCCGCCGCCTCGTCCTGGTCGCCGTCAGCCCGCGCCTCCACGGGCACCACGGTGAAGTTGGTGGGCATGCTTCTCCGGCCACTGCGCGCCGGGCCACACCGCGCTCCAGACGCGCTGCGCTCCGCCCGCTCCCGCCGACGCGCCGCGGGACTTGGGCGCAGAGGCGGGGTCCGCGCGGCCCGCCCCGAGCCCGCCCTCCGGCCCCGGCCTCGCCCCGCCCCCGGCCAACCACGTGACTTCACCTGCGGTCCCCGCGGCCCCTGGAAAAGTTTGAGCCGGGCAGGACAGGGCGGGGCGGGGCGCCTCCGCGGATGTCCCACCCCCAGCCTGTGCCGGGGGACCGCCCGAGCCCCCCGCCCGCCCAGTGTCGCCGTCCCCTAGCGGGTGACTCCCCGTTCCTGTGCCACCTCCCCCTGCCCGCCGCGGAGCAGTCCCCCCACACAGTCTGGCCCCCAGGCGAAACAAAACAGGGTCCCCCACCAGACTGAGCTGGGTTCAGGTCCCCTCTCCTCCTTGCCTGGCTGGAGGCTCACCCATCCCTGGGATGGGATTTATTGCAGAAGGGAGCCATGGTTTGGAGGGGGGAACTGCTCGGGGGCTCGGTCCACAAGGGACTTAACCTGATACACAGAAATCACCAGGACCCCAGGCCCATCGCTGCCTGCTCAGGTGAGTGGCTCCGGGAGCCCGCCCTTCCCCCACGCCACCAGTCAAGTCTGGGGAAGCCACTGGGAGGGGAAGTTTGCAGACCAGGGCAGGGAAGTCCGCCAGGAGAGGAAGGCAGCGGAACAGCCCTGCAGCCTGGGATCTTACAGCCAATGACACAGGAAAACGGGCCAACAACCCAACGTCCATCAAAAGGAAATTAGTCGGAAAAGTTAGGGCATCTAGGTGCAATGAGACACCCCAAACTGTTGTACACCCACAACACAAAATACAGGTCGGAGGTGAGGGCACTGGCAGTCAGGACAGACTAAAACAACACTCAGAATGGTCGGACAGTGTTTGAAAAGCGGGTATAGTCCTGCAGGCCCAAAGGGCTCCCAAAAGATGCCAGACTCTCTCTGGGCTGTGGGGGCTCTGCCTTTTCCTGGTATTGTGTTCTTATAATAACCAAACAACGTAACAAATTCAGAAAAGCCACTTGCAATGAAAGACAAAGGAGAGAAGAAGGTGGGTGGCCAGGTTCCCACCCTCTGCCCCAGGCTCAGGCCCCAGGCGGAAGCCGGAGGCCTGTGGTCACCAGGCCGGACAGGTCCAGGCAGCCCACGGGGAGTCGCAGCCCTTAGCCTGGAAGGGCCTGGCCCTGGCTGGGTGCGGCTGAGGGGGGGCCTGGCACCCCTCCTGGGGTACGGGCCAATCTCCAACACAAAGGGGAGAAGATGCAGGTTGCTGCTGGGACCCTGAAGGCATGGTGGGAGCGTGAGGGGGCAGGAAGACGGGGAGAGGGGACGGAAAAAGGAGGGGGGCCTGGAGTAATTTTTTTAGAACAAAAAGTGTGACCTGCCCTTCCTGGCAGGGTGGGGCGTGAGGGCCACAGGGACAGAAGCCCCGAGGGGAGTGGGCCTGTCTTCCACTGCCCTATGGGACCAGAATTCTCCTGCATGTCTGGGCGGGAAGAATTCTGGGAGAGAACCGCCCAGGCCCATGGTGGTCTCTGAGGACCCCACCTCTGCCTGACTGTGCAGTGGCTCAGAAAGCAGCTGTTGCAGGCAGGGCCAGCAGAGTCCCCGCCCTGCCAGAGTAGACAGACACAGGGGGCTCCAATCTGACCCAGCCTTGGCCGCTCCACCCCAGGCTCCCCCTGTGACCCGGATTCCAGGCCCCTCCTGCTCAGAAGCCCTGCAGTTGGCCCCTGGGGACACATCTCCCTCACTGAGGGGCAGGGCAGGACAGGCATGCGCCCTGAGGACCTAACTGGTTCTGGGGTTCAGCAAAACAATGTCCTGGATTCTGAAAAACGTCATTGTCACCTGAGAATACTCAAAAACAACCCAGAGACTCCAGGTGGAAGGGACCCAGGAGACCCACAGGGCAGGAAGGGGAGGGCAGTGTGGGGCCAGGTCGCCAGCAGGGGAGAGTCCTCAAACTATCCCCCACTTTTCTGTAGATTTGAAAATGTTCAAAATAAAATCATTTCATGACTGGGTAAAATCTCCTTGTTTCATGACACATGGACGTACTGAAAACATTAGTGGCCACGACCTTCAATGCCCCTGGTGAGTTCTGACATCCTGCTGCCAGCTGGCCCTGCTCTGCTTGTCTGTCCCCAGCTCAGAACGTCCTGGGTGCCAGGTGGCTGGATGTCTCAGGCCACCAACGCAGCCCTTCGCCTCCAGGATTGGGGTGTTCACAGGCAGAGAGCAGAGCCCCAAAGAGGAAAGCACTGAAGTCCCTTCAAAACAGGAGGGTGAGGGTCCCCTCCAACAGAGCTCTCAGACCTTACTGGGCTTTATTTTGTACTTGAGAAAGGTGAGGATTGTTAAAAGAACACAGAAGTTAGAATGGGACTCAGCGCTCGAGGGGGTCTGCAATCCTTTCAAGGATGAGATCCCGTCTTAGGGTCATACCCTGTGGGGGTCCTGGTGGCCGCTGTGGGTCTCCAGCTTCTCATTTCCTGAGACTCTGGTGGAATGGGCACAGCCTGCCTTCCCTCTGCTGTCCTCCGCTGATGCTGTGGGAATCCTGCACCCACAAGCTGGCCTGGCTGCTGAGGGCTCACGAATCAGGACAAACCTCAGGCTTAGAGAGGGGCGGGCACAGAGGTGGCAGCCAGCCATCGTAAAGTGTGACCAGGCCCAAATGCCGTTGTGTCCTCTAGCCCTTGTTCTGGCCCCACAAGTAACTTCTTTTCAAGTAAATCTTGGACAAACATTTGCTGTGAGCTCTGGGAAAGGCCGTGTCGGAATCCAGGCTTCAGAGTTGGAGGGGTGAGCCTAGGGCTATCACAGGGTCCCTGCAGCTGGCAGTCCCCTCTGAGGCACAGGCAGCCTGGGCCCTGGTGGAGTGGGTGGGGGGTGCCCACAACAGAGAAGGGGTTCCTGCCAGCACTCCACCACAAGGACCCAGAGCCCCTCCATGCTGACGCTGTGAGACAGGAAGACCCCACACTGAGAACCCTTCTGTGAGTCAGAGCTTCACAGACACCTTTCTAAACACTGAGAGAAAGAAAGTGGACCAGCTGAGTGGGAAGAGCGCAGACCAGACCCAGCCAAAGTCTGGGATTCTTGCGGCAGCCGTGTGTCCTGAACCAACTGCAGTGACACGGGACTGTTGGAAGGACAGTCACTGTGAGCAGACAACCCGCCCTGATAACTCAAACATGAGGCCGAATCCAGCAGCTCCGGGGTGGCAGGGGTCTGGGGCCACCCCACAGGGAAACTGCACGAAACCCACGAGGGAGAAAACCCTGGCCCAGGGTCTGACTGGAAAGGGCTTGTCAAGTCTGCCCCTGTGGTCTTGAAAATGCGGGAGACGCAAGAATTTCTCAGAACAAACTGAGCGAAACTCCGAGAACAGCGACAGTTTCTGGGGTCTCTGCCCGAGGCGGGGGTGGGGGGGTGGGGGAGGCAGGGGGGCTGGCCAAGCCTCTGGCCTGGCTGAAGGGAAAGGCAGAGCAAGAAGGACAGTGGCCCCTCCTCACACCCTGGGCCCACAGCCTCCAGGGACCACAGCACCGAGCAGGATTGTTTAATTTGAAAGAAGATAAGAGGCCTGCACAGCTGTCAGTGATAAGCACACCAGCCCTCCCCTCTGGGGGAATGTTCCAGTGACTGTGGGGTGGGGGAAGCAGCGTTTTAAAACTGGTCCAGTAAGGAGGGCCACCTGTGAAAATTCCATGTGTGGAACACAAATCGTTCCTGTCAGCAAAAGGCAGCACGTGCCGCAGGCTGAAGGCACTTTCCAGAAGCTCTAAGTCTGCCTCTGGTAGCCCCGCCGTACAGTTCCCAGGGGGACGGGGAACCATTGCAACGCCACCAGCAGTGTTTTAAAGCAGGCACCTGGAAATCTGAGGGCAAGACCAGACCCACTTTGCTGCCACCTTCTCCCCATATGCCACTTCTGGGGGCCACAGCCAGAGCAAGGACACCCAGAGCCATCGCCCCTCAGCCAGCACCCAGCACAGGTGGGGGACCCTGCTGTCTCCCGCCACCCTCATGGTACCCCCCAGAGTTCCCAAGGGCCGTCAGCTCCCAGGAAAGTCGGGGAGCAAGCCACATCTCTGCCCTAGCCACAGTATGACTCTGTCCACTCCTGTCCTGGTACAGATGCTACACTGCCGTCTCACCTATGGCAAGGGTGAGGTCTGGTGGGTCTGTGGCCTGGTTTTAGCCCCTCCCAGAGATGCTGGTTCCTGGGGCAGGTGGTGTCAGGACAGCAGGGCTCCTTGACGCGTACCTGGCCCACACTGCCATCCCTCCGCCATCCCTGCGCCAGGCCCCGCCCAGGCTCCCACCCACACACGCCAGCCGAGGCCCAAGATGGCAAATGGCGTGGGTAGGGCAGGCCTCACCTCGTCCGGAAGGCTGCGTTTCAAGGTGAGGCCAGGAACACACCCCGTTCCTTTGGATTTCCCCCAGAGAGCTCCAGGCAACAGGCCAGCCCTGTGCCGGGCAGGGTGGGGACAGGAGCATTCAGCTTTGGGCTCTGGTTCATAACTCTGACCTCCCTCAGGTCCCCTGCTCCCCTCTGCTGCTCCATCGCTCTCCAAATCCAGTCCACACCGGTCTAAGGCACACAGGTGATTCCCAGCCATTCAGTCCCTCTAAGGCCATCAGATGCGAGGCTCGCAGGCTCCAATGCAAGTTACTGGTGTCAACTTGAGACCTTTCTGCTGGCTGGGTCTCTTGTTTCACCCTTCAGAGTGCCATGGATCCCACCTGGGGTTGAGGCGAGACCAGCTCACCTGGCAGGCTCACAGGACACCCCTGGAAGGCTCACAGGACACCCCTGGAAGCCATCGGGGGAGGGCCCAAGCTTTCAGGAGTGCAGCCTGCAGTCAGAGATGGCAAAACACAGATTTACACTAAAATCGATGGTTGCAGAATTCCTTCGTGGCCTCAAAACGCACTCTTCATGAAAGAGAAACCGACAAAGTGGTCAACCTTAACGCCAGATATTTCTCTGTTCCTCCAAAACCACCGTTAAGACTGGGAAAGCGGACCCTCATGCGTCAAGATAGCTGCCAGCGGGGCTGGCCGGTGGCTCAGGCGGTTAGAGCTCCATGCTCCTAACTCCAAAGGCTGCCGGTTCGATTCCCACATGGGCTAGTGAGCTCTCAACCACAAGGTTGCCAGTTCAATTCCTCGAGTCCCGCAAGGGATGGTGGGCAGCGCCTCCTGCAACTAAAATTGAACACGGCACCTTGATCTGAGCTGCCGCTGAGCTCCCGGATGGCTCAGTTGGTTGGAGCGCATCGTCTCAACCACAAGGTTGCCGGTTCGACTCCCACAAGGGATGGTGGGCTGTGCCCCCTGCAACTAGAAACGGCAACTGGACCTGGAGCTGAGCTGCGCCCTCCACAACTAAGACTGAAAGGACAATCTGACTTGGTAAAAAAGTCCTGAGGTACACACTGTTCCCCAATAAAGTCCTGTTCCCCTTCCCCAATAAAATTAAAAAACAAACAAAAACAAACTGCTTTAAAAAAAAGAAGAGAGAGGACACAAATTACCAATATAATGAATGGAAGAGGGGACATGACAACAGATCCTACAAACATTAAAAGAATAAGGTAATATCACATTAAAAAAAAAAAAAAAAAGATAGCTGCCAGCCACGCGGCCGGCCGGGCTGTCAGGATGGCCTACAGATCAAGCAGGACGAGCCAGACCTGGAAGGAAGGGATGAAGATGGCAACAGATGCCCCACAGAGGAGCCAGGGCCACGAGTGCGGCCAGGCTGTGGAGCGAGCGGCCTCCCCACACCCCCCGTGTACCCCACACACCCAGTGTGCAAACCGTGCAGCCACTTTGGAACTGCTCAGCAGTAACCTGGGAAACTGCACACCCGTCTCTGTCGTGACCTGGCAGTGACTCCCAACAGAAACGTACAGGCACCGAAGACGCATACAAGGACAGTCACAGCAGCACCTGTGTGTCAGCCGGGCGGAGCAGCCCACATGCCCACCATGCCCACCAGAGGCGCGAGGCAGGCAGGCAGGCGTGTGTCCAGTGGACTTGCACGTGCACTGAGCTCAGGCCGCACACACCACGCTCCATCTCACAGATGTGGTGAGAGAGGCCGTGCGAGCCTGTCTCCCTGGAGCTCAAGGGTGGGCCAGACCGATGTGTGGGCACACGGCAGGATGCAAATCTGGGGGGGCGGGCCCTGCTGCTACCTGTTTGGGGGCTACACCGCACGGAACTCACTGGGTGTGGGCTTGTGTGCTCCACCGGGGGTCGCCACTCCTCACAGGGGCAGGAAAGGGTGACTCAGAGCCTCTGGGCTATGGGGTGGGCGCAGGCTGACCTCACAGCATGGACACAGCTCATCCCACGTCTGAAAGGAAAGTGGCGCCTGAGAGCAACCCCAGTGTGTGCTTCTGCCGCTCCCCAAATTACCTCCCAGCCCCAGAGCTCCTATTTTCCTGGCAGCGGGAGACCTGGGCCATTTCTATCACAGCCTTCTGTCAACAAGGAAAGGATAAGCCAGCAAATATTTGTTAAATCACAAAGCCGTCTAGGCAGAAAAGAACTCTGTCAGGCCTGCAGTCCCCAACAGACGCTGGGGGGCGGAGGCCTGGGGTGTGCGCGTGGGTGCTGGCGTCAGGCCCCAGACCACGGTGTGCGGGCCTGTGCTGGCCATCTCCACGCGTCCTCTCCAGTGCCTCCTGCCTTGCTGGGCAGCGTGCAGGCTACTTCCAAGTCCCATGTGCTGATGTCCCCACTGGCCGTGAGCCTCTCCGGGGAGCTGTCCCTGACACTCGCCGTGGCAGGCTCCACCCTGAGTGTGCGTGTAGCCTCAATTAATCACGGAGCGAGAAGAGACAAGATCTTAGTGCCATAACGATGCTCATCCCGTGGGCCACAGAGGCTCAGTCACTTGCCAGACGTCACACAGCCAGAGAGGGTGAGGCTGGGACCAAGAAAGGCGCTTCAAGTACAGCCGTGTCCCCAGTCCCATGGGTGGTGTGGAGGGGCCAGGATGGAGCCAAGCCTTTCCTGGGAGGCAAGCCCACCGCCCATCCAGACCTTGTCCAGGACCTGCGGGGTGAGCCCTGGACGCACACCCACAGCCACCTCAGGAGTCCATGCAGGCTGTCCTAGCGGAGGGTAGCAGTCTGCACCCCGGTCCTATCATCCTGAAGCCAGTGGACCGTGGTGTCCCCTCCAAGCGTCGGAATCTCAGCCCACGAGGTCAGTGGGGTTGAAGGCACCTCCTTGGGGGTTGTCTCTGCCTTCTGCTGCCACCCCGTCACTGTATGTGGGCCATGGCCCTGGGGTCACTGCTGCGGCAGGTCCCGGTGTCATGTGGCCCCCCCATGTGTCTCAACACCACCCTCAGGAACTTGTCAAAAACTATTTACCCATTTTGACTTTTCTTTCCCTCTTTAAAACAAAATAATTTTGTTTGTGGTAAAATATCCAGGACGTAAAATTGAGTGTGCAGCCCGGTGCAGGAAGCGCACGTGCGTGTGTCACAGTAATGAGACAGGAGACGGCCTGACGGAGCCTGACACCTTGGTAGCAACAGGCAAACCGGAATGTCAGCCGGAGTCAGAGCCCTGGGTCCCAAGAAACGGACGTCAAAACCACCGGTGCCAGATTTTATAAAAACCTGGCCTAGCGCTGGTCAGGGAGCCCACCCAACACCTCCACTTGTCTGCTCAAATAAACCCCTAAAAACTTTAACGTGCCTGTTTACCTTTTAACCTCCTCCTACTCCTCCAGACCTTTCCATCTTCCCAAACCAGACCTCTGTCCACATTAGACCCTCACTGCCTACCCCTCCCCCGGTCCCTGGCACCACCGTCCACTTCCTATGTCTGTGAGTCTGACACCTCCAGGGACCTCGGGTGATGGGGTCACAGCATTCGTCCTCTGACTGGCTCATTTCACCTCCATCTCCATCCACACTGCAGCAGGTGTCAGAACCCTTCCTCTCTAAAGCTGAGTCACATTCCACCATCTGGATGGACCACACTGTGCTTGTCCATTCATCTGTCCATGGACACTTGGGTTGCTTCCACCTTTTGGACACTGAATCATTTTGCTTTGCTAAATAATCTCCCCCTGTGTAGAGCGACGTGGAACAATTTGTCACCATTTTTGTAAAGAATCTCATGCACAGCACAACCCCTCTGGGAGGAGCCAGGACGTGTGTCAGTGGGGCCTGGGGTTGGGCAGAGGGGAACGAGACAAATTCCCACCGGACTCTCCTCTGTACCTTTCCCATCTCATAGCCTGTGCCAGCACCACTAGGACAAAAATACTTCACAATCCTTTAAATTAGGCAGCTGTGCCCGGAGATAAACAGGCTACACCGCAGCGCCCAGGGGGATGATTTCTATCCTATTATTACCCACAGCCAGATAAGGGGGCCAACGGCCTGTCCCAAGGTCACCCCAGCGGGTCCTGACAAACTGCCGAGGACGGAGGCCCAGGGAGAGGACGGGCCAGTGACGGGCTTGGGGCTGAGCTGGGCTGCGGGCTGCGGTCCTGTGCAAGTGTCCGAGGGACACGTGAGCCGCAGACCTAGAGGTGTGCGGGGGCCAAGGCTCACAGACGCAGCTGCAGTCGGTTCTGCCGAACCCTTTGCAGACTGGCAGAGCCAGCCCTCACGTTTACACTTCACGTGCTGCTTCACCATTGAACCAAAAGCCACCTCTTTTTCTTGACTTTCTTCTATTCCATTAAGAAGGGAGAGAAGGGAACGTTTGATTAACACCTTCTGAGTTAGATAACAATCTCTGTGTTTAATTACCTCGTGCAAACAAACCTTAAATATCTGGCTTGAATCACACGAGAGCAGACAGATTCATGTGCTATTAAGACTCACTGCTATCTATAAAAACTACCTTTTTTGTGTAAACACTACTTTCTCAGGGCAATGATTTAAAAATACATTCTAAAAATAAGCTTTGATTGCCAGGAAAGTCTACTGAGGTCACACAGGCCTCACAACTTACATTCCCATGTAAGAAACGTCCAAGCCTATAGAGAAATTTGTAAGAGTTTACTTGAGCCAAACTGATGACATTGCTGGGAGCGAGATCTCAGACACTCCAGAGAATGGCAGTTTGCAGTTTCTTCTATGCATCTGGGCTTGAGGAGGGGACGTGAGCAAGAGGACACGGAGGTGAGGAAGCAAGGTGGGATGGATTACAGGAGATTCTGTGCTCTCTTGAGAGTGGACACACTTATTTCAAAGGTGTGGGCTCCTAGATGCACAGAAACATGGGCAGGGCTACTATGGCCAAGATGAGCCTTTTACCGAAGAAGTTCTAGTCCCCGGCGTGACCTCTCACCCACCTGGCCAGTGAGGGGTTTATGACCAACCACCTGTGAGGTTACTGTCCATAAAACTCCTTTTTTTGTTCACAACTCCAAACCCACACAGTCCATTGTCCCCAGTGCAACAGACAGATCCTCCCAGAGATGAACAGCCCAAAAGCACGTAATACAAAGGCACCACCGAGCGCAGAGCACAGGAACAAAAGCAGACCGGCTGAGACTGTCTGACTGCTACACTCCACGGAGAAAAGGGAAGCACATTTAAAAACCCAAAGCAGGAAGATGTGCACCCTCGGCTTGGGGCCCGGACAAGTGCCTCTGGGAGGCGATCACAGAAAAGACGGCGGGACAGTCTCTTCAAAGCGCACACAGAGAAAACCAGCGCCAGCGTGGATTCCCACACCAGCAACACAACAGTTAAAATAGGAGGCACAATGAAAGCATTTCCAGACAGACAACACGGGAGGGAACCCTCCCCGAGCTGAAGGCGATGGTCTCCAACAGAAGCACAGAAACGCAGGGAAACAGTAAGGAAAAGCATGCAGGTAATGGCACCACCTGGGCAGGGCAGATGCTGTGATGCATGTGGACATTAAGTGTGCAGTGTCACATACAGACGCGCCACGACGGTGGCCCAGGAGTGGGGCCAGGCTGTGATTCTTGTGCGCGTGGGAGTGGTGGCAATGCTCATTCCTATAGACCCGATGAGGCAGGCCACATGGCAGGAACAGCAGCGTGTGTCACTAGCTGAACAGAATATTGGAACACGTTTAATAGCAGAGAAGGCGTGAACAGGAGGTCTGGACTCACAGCTGCATGGCCACCCTGCAGGTTATCACTTCTGGCTGCTGGGCTTAATGACAGCAGAACCCGACGGAACCAGGAGACACAGACACTTAGACTCCAATAGCGAGAGACTTTAAGACATCTCTCTCAGGGTGCGACCGGTTGGCTCAGTTGGTTACGATAAAGTTCATAACACCAAGATTCCCACATGGGTCAGCGAGCTGCGCCCTCCACAACTAGATTGAAAACAACGACTTGATTTGGAGCTGATGGGTCCTAGAAAAACACACTGTTCCCCAATATTCCCCAATGTAAAAAAAAAAAAAAGATACCTCTGTCAGTCATGGACAGAACACATTTTAAAAACTCAGCAGAGATAAAGGTCTGAACCACAGGTGTGACCTGACAGTTCGGCGGCCACACACCTAACAACCACACAACTCATATACATACTGTCCAAATGCACATGAAACATTTAGCAAAACAGACCATATTCTGGACCGTAAGACAAATCTCAGCCAATTTCAAAGAATGCAATAACAGTAGGATCTCTGACCACAGAGGCACAAAGCAGGAAATTAACCGCGGGGAGATAACTGGAAACTCCCCCGGGCGCTGGGAAGTTAAGCAACACATTTCAAGGAACCAATGAGCTAAAGGAGACACAACAATTGAAAGCAGCTAATATTTTGAATTAAATGATAATGAAAACACAACCTATGGACACTTGCCGAGTGCAGCTAGAACTGTGCACAGGAGAAAGCTGTCACCACAGGAGATCCTGCAGAAACTACACAGACAGTGTAGTGGGTTGACCTGTGTCCCCTGAAAGGTAGTGATAACGTCCTGGCCCCCGGTGGCTATGAGTGTGGCCTCATTTGGAAAGAGAGGCCTCGCAGATGTGACCAAGTTGAGTTTACGCTGGAGTAGGGGGGCCCTGATTCAGTACGATTTGTGTCTTTAAAAGGAGAGATTTGAAGACACCTGAGGAGGAATGCAGGGGAGGAGGTCATGTGATGACGGAGGCAGAGATTGGAGTGATCTGGCCACAAGCCAATGGGGCCCTGGAGTCCCCAGGAGCTGGAAGAGGCGGGGACGCTGCAGAGCGAGTGTGGCTCTGCGACCTCTTCTGGCCCCCAGACAGGGGCAAATACATTCCGTTATTTTGAGCTACCAGTTTGTGGTACTTTGTTACAGCAGCCCCAGGAAATGATACAGTTAACAAGAAGATATTGTGAATAACTTTGTGATAAAAATTTTGAAATTGTAGATGAAATAGACAAATCCTTTGGGAATCATCGCCTACCAAAATTTACAGAAGAAATACAAGCTCTGAATAGTACTATGTCTCACGAAGAAACTAAAGCCATAATTGGAAACCTTCACGCACACACACCACACACACACACCACACACAAGCCCAGATGGCTTCACTGGTAAATTTCTTCCAGACACTTACGGAAAAAATAACACCAATTATACCAAACTCTTCCAGGGACTTTTTTAAAAAGAAGGGATACTGTCTAACTCATTTTATCCAATCAGCCTTCGTCATCGAGGAACTGAAAGATCAAGTCTTGATGAGATATACTACACCCATGAAAATATCTGAAATGCTACTGATTGGTGGGACTGTAGCATTCTCTTTTTACCTGGGGGCGAGGGTGTGACAAGAGGAAAATTCTGAAACGCCTGAAATTAGGAGGGTGGGAAGAAGAAACCAGGAGTTACTCAGTTAACAGCCACAGGCAGAAGCCGAGGGGAAACTGCTCTGATTCCTGAGTCTGTCTGGAAACTCTGAACCGACTTTCGGGTGGCTGTTTCACTCTTACCTGGAGAGCAAGGTGACCTGCACCCTGCTTGCAAGTGATCTCCCTGGGCTGTGTCCCATGACCGGAACCCGCAGAAGCAGCGAACGCTTCTTCCCAGGGACTTTGCACCTGTGACAGAACCAGCCCCGCCCCAAACAAACTCATAAAAGGTCCCGTCAGGATGGAAAAGCCTGGCGAATGCGATGGCTTTCCATCCTCCCTGCAGCTGGTGGTTCGCACTGCAGGCCCCAGGCCCTGATCCTTTTCAGGCTAGCGCATGGCTCAGTGAAATCTTTCTTTCAGAACAGTTTTTGGCCATGAAGATTTCTGCTTAACAGAGTTGGTTAGTAAATGTAAAATTTGTATTCATCTGGCTATCGGTGTCACATGTCGGTGCCAGTTTACCTAAACATGCACATGTCCACCAGGAAAGACCAGAGGGGACAGTGGTCAAAGGATAGCAGCCTCAGCTCCCTGCTGCAAGCCCGGTGACCACAGACCCAGGCATGGTTGAAAAACTGCCCGGGCCAGCTGTTCTCGCCTGGGCAGAGTCCAGTGAAGTCAAGGTCACTTGTTCCCAGCAGCCTAGATGAGCTCTTTGTTGTCTGGCAGCACAAGAAATAAAGGCTGAGTAGCGCAGCTCTCCATTGGGACAGCTCGGGTCACACAGGCACGAGGACCCCACATCCTCCCTCCATGACATGAGGTCAATGCCGGCAGGCACAGAGACAGCAGCGAGCCCACTGAGGGCCTGGGGCACGTCTCAGCACAGACGCCCTTGCTATGGTTTCTTTCTTCCTTATCTTATTGATGGAATTAACCTTCTCAGATGCACGAAAAGTGTCTTGCCCTTTATTGCTTTCCAGTGCTTAGCACAGCACCTGACACAGTATCTGTTGGCGCTCAGTAAGGATTTGCTAAATAAGGAGCTGGGCCAACACCCGGGGGGGTTGTCAAGACCAGTACTGCCCGAGGCGGCGACCGCAGCACCTGGTTCCCTTCTGTCCCCCCAACTGGAGTGTGTGTGTGTGTGGGGGAGTGTGTGTGTGCCTGAGCACTTTTGCTTGGGTCCGTGTGCATTCTGTGAGTGCGTGTATGTGCCCACATGCACTCACTGTGTTTAGCACGCATGTCTTCCTATGTGGCCTGGGGCAGCCCGGGCCCATCACCACACTGCTCTGCGTGCCTGGGCAGTGGCTCTGAGGTATCCTGCTAGTGCAGACACTAACCTGGACCCGCTCCCACACTGAAGCCAGGCCAGTTTCCTCCGTCCACCCACACAGGCTCCCTCACCTTCCCCACCACGCTCTTCAGGCTCTGGTTTATTCTCTCTCCTCCTGCTGCCCTCTGCAGTCAGGAGGAACCCCTTGAGATCCCAGGTCTGACAGCCTCACACAGCTCTTCCCCTGCTCACACCCCTGCTGACCCTCAGCGAAGCCCTCATCCAGGAATATAGTCGCTCCCTCGTCCTTCCTGGAATATTCTTATCCTTCCTAGAATATAGTCACGTGCCCTGGACATCAGGGGCACCGCCCCAAGGGGCCACAGACACCACCAGAGCACTCCTGCTGGCCCTTCCCCGGGACACAGGGTGGACATATCCAGCTGGGGCCCTCACTGCTAAGGGACAACCATGCCTTTTGTCTCTGAGAGGGCAGCTGGGACACTCCACTCCTGGGTGGCACCAGGCAGGTCTGGAAGTGTTTGGAGAGTAAACACCCCTCCTGGGCAAATACAGCCACAGCCAGGCTCTGAGGCCACACACCACACCAGCTGACAGGCAGGAGACGGACCCTTGCTCACCCAAGGGACAGGGAGCTGAACCCCTGAGCAGGCCCAGGGTCTGGGGACACCGACATGCAGAGAAAAAAGCCACAGAGACACTGGGGCACTGACGCGGGGGGACGTGAGGCCACTCAACGGGACCAAAGGTTGAGTCCTGGCCAATGACCAACAGCGAGCATCTGGAATGTTCCCTGTGTCCTGGGCAACAGCCCTCACCTTTGGCGGGAGAGGCACTGGGAGAGAACGTGTGAGGTGTGAAGGGCCCACGGTGGCTGTTAATGAGTCAGGGATTTTCTGGAGGGTGAAGGTGAGGAAAGAGTGAAGAAATAAAACGGAGTCACTGTAGTCAAGCTTGTAAATTACTACAATGACATAGGCTGAGGCCTGAGGAAAGGATTTTGTTCTTGCTTTACCCGCCCAGAACTTAAACGTCTGAGCTCTCCAGTTATGCCTGGAGAAGGTATACAAAGTGTGCGTGTGTGTGCACACACACACACACACAGAGGGTGCCAAGAAAAATATACACACATTTTAAGAAAGGAGAAAACTGTATTAAAATTTTAATACCCACTATAACATGAGCCTTTTAAATATAAATACCCAATAACAAAAGATGAATACAAGCCATGCGTATACATTGTTTTGGCACCCGGTATGTATATATATAACTCCTACAGGTAACCCTATGGTAACATCCTGAAGGACTAAGGTAAGAATGTTCACACATCCAGACCACCTGATACCCAGTATCCAGACCACCGGTCATCTAGAGGTTTCGGACCAATCCAGAGGCTAAGAACACAGGACTGATTCTTCTCAAGAGTGTACTTTTCAAGGACACCCACTGTCACCACTTCTATGCAACATAGTGTTGAAGTCCTGGCCACAGCCATCAGAAAAGAAAAAGGAATGAAAAGCATCCAAATTGGAAAGCAAGAAATAAAACTGTCAATATTTGCAGATGACATGATACTATATAAAGAGAACCCCAAAGAATCCACCAAAAAATCTCTTAGAACTGAATGAATTCAATAAAGTCATGGGATACAAAATTAATACTCAGAAATCAGCTGAATTTTATACATTAAAAACAAATACTTAGGAATAATTTTACCAAGGAGGTAAAAGACCTGTAAGACACTGAAGAGAGAAACTGAAGAAGAAACAAATCTATGGGAGCACACGTGTACACCGTGCTCACAGACAGGAAGAATTAACATATTAAAATGTCCATAAGCAAGCTATAGAGTCAACACACTCCCCATCAAAATACCAGTAGTGTTTTTCACAGAATTAGAACAAATAATCCTAAAATGTATATGGAACCACAAAAGACTCCAAATAGCCAAAGCAATCATGAGAAAGAAGAACAAAGTTGGAGGTATCACACTACCTGATATCAAACTATACTACAAGACTATAGTAATCAGAACAGCATGGCACTGGCATAAAAACAGACACATAGACAATGGAACAGTACAGACAGCCCAGAAATAAACCCACAACTATGTGGTCAATTAATCTACAATGAAGGAGGCAAGAATATGCAATGGGGTAAAAACTGTCTTTTCAATAAATGGTGCTGGGGAAATTGGACAGATACACGCAAAAAAAATGAAACTGGACCACATTCTTACTACATATACAAGAATAAACTAAAAATAGATTAAAGACTTAAATGTAAGACCTGAAACCGTAAAACTCGTAGAAGAAAACATAGGCAGTAAACTCTCTGACATTGCTTTTAGCAGTATCTTTTTGGATATATCTCCTTGGGCAAGGAAAACAAAGAAAAAAATAAACAAATGGGTCTACATCAAACTAAAAAGTTTTTACACAGCAAAGGAAACCATCAACAAAACAAAAAGACAACCTACTGAATGGGAGAAGATATTCATCTTCTGATAAGGGATTAATATCCAAAATATATAAGGAACTCATACAACTCAGCATCAAAAACACAAACAATCTGATTTTAAAAAATGAATACACATGAATAGACATGTCACTGACGAGGACATACACATCATCAATAGACATATGAAAAAAGGCTCAACATCACTAATCATCAGAGAAATGCAAATAAAAACCATAATGAGACATCAGCTCACACCTGTCAGAATGGCTGTCATCTATAAATCAACAAGCGACAAGTATTGGTGAGGACGTGGAGAAAAGGGAGCCCTCGTGCACTGTTGGTGGGATTGCAGACTGGGGCAGCCACTACGGAAAACAGTATGGAGGTTCCGCAAAAAAATTAAAAATAGAACTACCTTATGACCCAGCAATCCCACTTCTGCATATTTATCTAAAGAAAACCAAAACGCTAATTTGAAGAGACACATGCACCCCGATGCTCATTGCAGCGTTGTTTACAGTGGCCCAGACGTGGAGGCCGCCTGGGTGCCCATCGACAGATGATGGATAAAGAGGAGAGGGTGCATTTATACAGCGGGACGGTGCTCAGCCATAAAAAAGGATGAAAGCCTCCCGTTTGCAACAACCTGAATGGACCTAGAGGGTATTGTGCCAAGCGAAGTAAGTCAGACAGAGAAATACAAATACTATGCGATCTCACTTATATTGTGGAATGCTAAAAAAAGAAATAAATAAATGAACGAACAAAACAGAAAGAGACTCATAGATACAGAGAACAAGCTGATGGTTGCCAGAGGGGAGGAGGGCTGGGGGGGTGAGTGAAAAAGGTGAAAATGGATTAAGAAGTACAAGGAGCGAGTTATAAAAACAGTCCTGGGATGTAAAGTTCAGCATAGAGAATACAATCAATAATAAGTAAAAACTACGTGTAGTGTCAGGTGGGTACTCGGCTAGTCAGCGGGACCATGTCATGAGGAATATAAACATGTAACCACTGTGCTGCAAAGAGACCAACATTACAGACATACCTGAGACCAACATAACACTGTATGTCAACTGTACTTGGCAAATACATTTAAAAATAAAATAGTAGAAAGGACCTACTTTTTACTGTAAGGACCCTACGCTTTTCTTTCTTTGATCCTTGACTAATTGGTTACCATTTATTTCTAGCTAAGCCCGGGTTCATTTACACTCGGTTGACAAGGGCGGGTGCAGATGGAAAGGGGGCATAGGACCAGGCCAGGTCTGCGAATGTACATAATGCCACCAAACTGTACACTTAAAAATGGGCAAGATGGTAAATGTTGTGTTTTGTGTGTTTTAGCACAATTAAAAATTAGATCTGCTGAGCTCCCAGATGGCTCAGTTGGTTGGAGCACATCCTCTCAACCACAAGGTTGCCGGTTCAACTCCCACAGGGGATGGTGGGCTGTGCCCCCTGCAACTAGCAACGGCAACTGGACCTGGAGCTGAGCTGCGCGCTCCACAACTAAGACTGAAAGGACAACAACTTGAAGCTGAACAGCACCCTCCACAACTAAGATTGAAAGGACAACAACTTGGCTTGGAAAAAAGGCCTGGAAGTACACACTGTTCCCCAATAAAGTCCTGTTTCCCTTCCCCAATTAAAAAAAAAAAAATTAAAATTAGATCTAAAAGGCCTGTGCAGGTCCCAGTGAGTCTGAGGGCAGAGAGCCACCGGGAGAGTTCCCGGGGTCCGTGTGGGGTCAGCCTGAGACCCCAGGCTCCGGAGGCCGACTTCCAGCCTTCCCTGATGTGAGGGCCGGAGCCAAATTCCCCAGACCCTGCCTTCCTGTCCCCCTGGAGGTGTGCCAGGAGAAGGGTGCCCAGGGCTGGCGAGGGCATGGCTTCCAGGTGTCAGGCCAGCATGCATCTGGCCTTCCTGAGGGGCCAGGCCAGGCTCTTTACGGCCAGGCCACGAATGAACGTGAGAGCACCTAGGACTGGCCAGCGTTGTCTGGGGAGGAAAATCACAGGCTCCACCGTGGGGGATAACCGACATGGTCAAACAGGAGGAAAGAAAAGACTCTGGCTGGGGTCACAGGCACGAAAGCGAGAAGCCTGCTTCCAGGGCCGGCATCATTCTGAATCCTGGTGACTCAGAAGGAGAAGGTGCCTGCTGTTGTCAGCCTGCACAGACCACACTGCTCACTGTCATCGGATCCTGAGCCTGGGGTCAGACCACGAGGGAGGGGCAGCCCCGCCAGGGCAGCTCAGGGCGTGATCTCCAGTTTCCCCTAAAGAAGAAAGTTAAAAAACCCAAGAAGCTTCTGGTGTTACCTCCACAATTTTATTTCTGGGTGTGGTTCAGAAAAAATGCTGAAAATCGCCTAAAATTTGGCTTGTTTGCTTACGGGAGGCTCAGCTGCCGTGGTGATGCTTCTGCTGCTCCCCTCCCCACCAAGGTGGCCAACCCTCCAGAATCTCCCAGAAGCCACAGCACTTGCTTCAGCCAATGCCTGATGGGTCCTCTGGTGGGGTTGGTCGTGAGGAGGGGCCCTGGTGGCTAGTGTCCTGAGCAGGGTGCCCCACTGAGGGTCTTTGCAGCATCGGGGCAACTCTGTGGGGGGCGGGCCCTGAGCCCAAACCTGTGCCAGAGGACCCCGCAGTATGGGGAGGGGAACAGGGACAGGACCTTCCCCTCCCCAGGCCTGAAGTACAGAGGGAAAGGTTCCACCCGCCAACCCCCAGAGCGGACAGGTGGGAGGGTCCCCCCAAACCTGCCCAGGCCCCTGCTTGGTGCCCTGAGTACTTAGGAGGAGGAGGAGAGAAGGTTCCTTCTTTCTCTGAAGTGCAGTCTCAGGCACAGAGTGGGGGGGAGCTGTGCAAGGAGAGACCCTTCCGGGCCTTCCAGGGGAGCCCAGAGGGAAGATACGCAGATGGGAGGTACAGGACAGGGCCACCTGGGGTCACAGGAGGAGGAGGAAGGAGGGGACAAGGCCTGGGGGCAGAGGTGGAGGTACAGCTCAGAAAGAGCCAGGCCACCTCCTGGCAGCCAGTGCAATCTGAAGTGGGGCGGGGCGGGGGGACGGCCCAGGGAGCCCTGTGGTGGTGGTGGGGGGGGAGTCCAGGACCCCAGACAGGAATCTGATGGGAAGGGTGGTCTGGGGGTGGTGACAGGCCCCAGGTCAGCAGGACAGGGAGATCTGAGTGAGGGCTGTGAGGTTGGGCTGGAACCTTCTGGAATGCCTCCGTCCCTGTGGCCTCTGGCAGGGTCTGGCTTGGTGAACGAGGCCCAAGAGGTGGCCCCAGGACCAGGGGTGCTCACAGGATTCAGGCTGGAGGCCGAGGTTGGGCACCAGACACGGGCCTGACAAACCCACACCTGCTCCCACTGCAGGGCCTTAGGCACCGTCCTCCCCGCCCCCTACTGGCCGGCCTGTTACTCGCCCAGCGGTCACCTGGAGGCCAGGGGCCCTGGGCCCCCTCTCCAACCCGCAGGACCCCACAACCCTGATGCCCCACAGAGCCCCACAGAGCACGGCTAGCAACGTTTCAGTGGTCACTGAAGGTCACTATCTCCCCTGAGGTTTCCACCCCCTCGAGCTCACTGCCTGGACTGCAGACATTATCCGCCCCCATCCCTAGCGGGGACATGGGGCCCCTCCCGAAACCTGCAAACAGGAGCGACCAGGACCTGCTCCCCGTGCAGCCCACCCTCTGTGCAGTGAGGTGCTGCCCACACAGCAGACGGCGCAGACACGGCCCCCGCGGCCAGCAGCCCAGGGCCCAACCACAGCCCCAGCAGCAATGGGTCCAGGTGGTCAGCATGTGGTCAGCGACTGCCCCACTTCCACTCAGGACCAGCCACAGAAAGCAAACACTCCCCAGCCACCCACACAGGTTGCCCCGTCTAGCTCCCCACCTCCGGTCTCCCCAGGCCCACAGCCCCCACCAGGGCACCTGCATGGCCCTCTCTCAGCAGTGACGTTCTCCCACTCGTCTGCCTGCCCGGGAGTCCTGGCCACAGGACTCAGCTCTGCCCGTTGGCACTGGAGGTTTTTGTTCACGTCCACAGCCCGGTTTGGAAGTGGGCCCTGCCCCAGGGACTTTGCACTGATGCCCCTGGGCTGGTTACCCAGGCAGCGGGGGCGTCTCTTCCTGGAAGTGGCCTTTGCCGGGGAGGTTCTTCCTGCTCACCCCAGCAAACAGTGAGGACCCATCAGGACCCACGGGCAGGCGGTACCTGAGCGGTGCTGGCAAGCGGTAGGTGACACACACGTTTCTGAGGTGATGGCGTGGATTCTGCCGGGACATTTTCTCATTCCCACTAAGTCGCACGTCCTTCGTTAATCACCACACCGGGGCTCCAGGGCCCGGGCAGAAGGCCGCTCCAGGGGAAGCCACAGCACCTCAGCCTGTGCCGCAGCGACAGGGAGCCGCCACCTCCACGCTGGGCGGCCCCTGCTGCCCTCACCCACTGTGCTCATCGCCCAGCCCTGCCCGGTCTTCTCAGACCACCTGTCACTCACCCCTGTGGCTTCACACCAATCCCACCCTGCCTCAGGGGCCAGTCCAGGTGCCCCCACAGCGGGTCCACCAGGCTTTGTCTGGACACCTACTGGGGGTGGGGGGTGGGGCCGCGCCTCCTGGAGACCACGGCGCACGGTGGACACTTGACAGATGTGCCCCCGTAACGGGGGCTCACACTTGTGGGGCTGTCGTTGGGCCCAGGGCTTTGCCCTCAGGCTGTCGCCGAGTGTGAGGGCTCCCACTTGCCCAGTACAAAGGGCAAAGGGCCCAGGGCCAGAAGCAGGGACACCAGCCGCCAGAATGACCACCATGAACCGAGCACGGGCCCCTTTGATTCAAATACACGTGCAGAAGAACAACTCAGCCGCAGGAAAACCGCACAGTTGCCAGTCGGGCAGCCCCCTAGGCCAGTCAGTCGCTGGCACTGTTCCCAGCTCTGTGTGCACACGACGGACAGACGCAGGCAGGCGCTGCATGTGCCCGAGGCCTGGCCTCGTGTGTGGGCCTCTGCATTTCTGTCGCCGTTCCTGCCCTTTGCCCCACGGCCTGTCCTCAGCACCAGGACTTGCACACTCACCCCCTGCTGGGTTTTCAAGTCACAACCTGGCTTCCAAGCGAAGCCTGTTACCAAACGTAGGCAAAGTGCAAAGGGCTGAGGGGACATAGTGCAGGTGGGCAGGGGCCCAGTGCCAGGCAGGCCTCCCCCCAGGACTCCAGGGGACGCCTGGCTGTGTAAGAGTGGCGGTGACGTAGTGCCCTGTGCTCTGTGCCACCCTGCCAGGGCCAGGCCTTGGGTCTGTGCAGCACACTAGGGAGTGGGGATGCAGGGGAGCGGCTCTGGCTGGGGGAACGGGTGGGACCTATGGGGCCCTGGAGGGTGGGGGTGGCACCGCCTGCCCTGCGCTTCCTGGGAGAGCAGCCTTGGGTGACTCAGCCCCTGGCCCAAGCTGCACTTTGGAACTGGGTCTGCTTCAGGAGTTGATTTCCGGTTCAGGTCCCAGACTCCGGGGTTCCTTTGATCACCCCTCAGTCCCAGTGTCTCCACCGGCTCCAGGACACAGTGGTCACCTCCCTGCTGGGGTCCAGCCTCCTTCTCCTAGGATGGCCCCAGAAGGCCCCAGGCTCCAGCTGCAGCAATGGCTGGGGGTCTGGGCTAGGGGCTGCTCACTGTAGACGCAGACAGTGGTGCTGGCCCACTGGCATGCCACTTGGGTGGTGAGTAAAGCAAGCATTGCCTGTAGTGCTCCCGAACAACCTTGCAGGCAAACCCAGCCAGCCAGCCCCTGCAGGCATCACTCAGAAAGCCAGCTGCTATGACCCAGCCCAGACTGGTGGCTTCACACACACACACACACACACACACACACACACACACACGCACACGCACACGCACACGCACGCGTGCGCCTGTGCTCACAGCTCTGGGGTCAGAACTCTGAGATCAGGGAGACGCAGGGCCTCACTCCTTCCGGAGGCTCCAGGGACGGCCCTGCTGCCTTCTCCAGCTTCTGGGGCTCCAGGTGGCCCTGGCCTGTGGCTGCGTCACTCCCATCTCTTTCTATGTGTCTGTTCCCTTCTGTGTCTCTTACGAGGACACTTGTCACTGGATCCAAGGCCACACAGATGATCCAAGTGGGTCTGCAAAGAGCCTTTTTCCAAATAAGGCCATGTTCACAGGAATCAGGGGTTAGGACATGAGCATAATGTTTGGGGGCCACCATTTAGCCCCCTACAAACCTCAAAACTAAAACAGGATTCAGGTCCAAACTCGGACGTATGTGAGCCCCAGGGAGTCACTCCCTCAGCGTTCTGCACACAGTGGGACCACTTCCAACAGCTGGGCACGCGGGCGGTCCCTGTGCCCTGCCCCAGTGGATCTGACCAGAACGCCACGGTCCCAACTATAGAAGGGGCCTCAGGGCAGCAGCAGGTCCACTCCTGGAGCCCCCCAAGGTCCCACAAGTGGGGCTCCACCCTTGCCTGCGTGGGTTTGGCTGGCTGGTCTTCCTTTACACACGGGAAGATGGGGCGGCCTCCCTGGCCTCTGCTCAGCCTGGTGGGCTTCCTGGGGAGGGAGCTGGGCTGGTGACAGCACCACAGGTGACCTGTGGGCGGACACACACCAGAACGGGGGGCTGAGGGCAGTGCACCAGGGGATGGGCCGGGGGGAAGGCACCCTAGCAGGGGCTCAGCTTGTCACGAAGCCCCGCACCCCAACCAAGAGGGCACAGCTTGGCCGACACTCAGGACAGTAGGGCCATGTGGCTCACGCTGAGAGAAATGGTCCCTGCAGGGGAGGGGCTGGTGGCGCTGGAGAAAAGGAGCTTGGTGAACCCCAATACCTGCCCACTCAACCGTCCTTCTCACAACAGGCAGTGGCCCACCTGAACCTTGTGCAGCCACATGTGACCCAGCTCCCTGGGGATGGATGCTGTTGGAAGTGGGTTCTGTGAGCAGCCCTCCCGCTCTCCTGGAGGGCATCACCTGCCCCGACTCTGGAAATGGGCAGATGGGGGCGCGTCAGAGCACAGGCACCGTCTGTGGCTCAGAACCTGCAGAGTCACACGGTGGGGCCACCATTTAGCCCCCTACAAACCTCAAAACTAAAACAGGATCCAGATCCAAACTCGGACGTATGTGGGCCCCAGGGAGTCACTCCCTCAGCGTTCTGCAGGTGGCAGCAGTGTGGGGGGGGGGGGCACTGTGAGGGCCTGGCCCACAGAGGCTGAGGGCTCGCCTGTGCAGTGGCTGGGGGAGACCCAGTCCTGCGGCACCTGCAGCCCCCTCCCAGGTGCAGGGCACTGAGACCCTGCAGGTTCCGGCAGGTCCTGCTGAGGCGGCAGCTGGCTCGTTCCTGGGGTGGCACCATCATCCCTGAGGGCTCGAGGGCTCGCAGGCATCCCAACGGCTCACCTGCACACTGACTGCCCCCAGTTTGTTAGCACTGTGGACACAGGCAAACTGGGGGTTACCTGCTGGCTCTCTCCCCCTGCAGGCAGCCCCCCAGGAGGTGTCCCTCCTACAAATGGGGATGGGACTCAGTGATGCACCGGTGTGGCCTGCCCTCCCTTTGCTGAGGATCTTGGCAGCACTCACTGTGTCTCCAGGGGGACAGGAGCACGCAGGTCTCCAGGCAACGAGGCAACACGGAGCCCAGGCCCCGGGGGAAGCTCAGATGGGGTGAGGGGGGCAGCGTGGGTCCCGATGGACGTGGCTGCCAGGCAGGGAGCCTCGGCCAGGGGAGGTCCCAGGGCCCTGCTGTGACAGCTCAGAGTGACCTCAAGGTGGGCCACCATGGCTGTTCAGGGGCGCCCACTGGGGGCTCAGGGCGGAGCAGAGCCGCGGGGCACGGCCACGGAGGAGGCTGAGCTGAGACAAGCCTGCCTGCGGGTGTGGGGGTGCCCGTGGGCTCCACAATTGGACAGTTTATCTGTGAGCGTGGGCATAACAGGCACCACAGAACAGACATCTATTGCCTCTGTCCTGGGGGCTGGAAGTCTGCCCGGATATTGGCTCAAACGTCTTTCTGGATGTTTTTGTGAAGGTGTTTTGGATGAAATTATCACTTAAATCGGTGGACTCTGGGTAGAGCAGACTGCCCTCCCTACTGTGGGTGGGCTTCGTGCAGTCAGCCGAAGGCTAACCTCTGAGAAGGAAAGAACGCTGCCCGCAGATGGCCACAGACGAAGTGCAGCTCTTCCGCACGTTCTGGACACACCACGCCACAGTCCTGGTAGCCAACGTGCTGGTGGGTCTGCTTCTCTGGGGCCCTAACAACTGCTCTTCCCACGTTTTCTCTCTCAGGTGTCTGCAGTGAGCATTGCTGTTCAGCTCAGCTTTGAGGGAAGCTTCTAGAGCGCTCAAAGGCCCCTCAGCCCACCCAGTCCCAGTGGGGGTGATGTTGGGACCAGGGCTGCTAACAGAGGGGCTCTGGCAGCCTGCACCAGGAAAGACAGGGGGCCACGTACACCGGGCAGCACACCGTGTCCCCTCACTCACCGGGCGTCCAAGACATGAGTGAGGTGACGACGTGGGACTGCTCTGCAAACTGCAGAGTGAGGGCAGGGTGGGACGGCAGCTCTGCTGAGGCGGGAGAAAACTTGCACGCATGCACACATACACATGCGCATGTGTGCACACACACACTCCCTTCCCGTGGCTGACACACGGCCTGTGCACCGAGGGGCCCAACACACCTAGTGCCAGCCTTGCTTCGCACGCCCTCTTGGTGCCCAGGGCCGGCCCCTGCAGGCTGCACAGCCGCGTGTCCTGGTCCCTGAGTCTGCAGCCCATGTCACCCCCGGCAAGTCCTCCCGTCTGAAGGAAGGCCCCTCCACAGCACGAGCTGGGACCTCAATCCCCCCATGGCTGAGGCTGCTGTGCATCTTCATTGTCCAAGGAAGGGGGGGCGGGAGGGGGCAGTATGAATTGCCGTCCCAGGCCTGAGGCCCCCTCCCTGGGATCTGCATGCAGGAAGCTGCCAGCGGCCCCACTCCCCCTCCAGGACAGCACGGAAGAGGTCACACAGAGAGTTATTTGAAACAGGAAGGTCCCTGGACAAAAATGTCTCCTGTAAGAGGCCTGAATTTGCACCGTGCAGAGAGCAATTTAGATTAAAAAGGACCCACTCCTGGGAGAGCCCTGCATGGAGAGATCGATTTAATGAGACTGGCCTCCCAGAAAGGAAACAAGAGACCGGGCTCTCTGGCAGGAGCAGGCGGCAAGGGGAGGTGTTTAGTTCCCTCTTGGCCCTTCCCTCCTGTTTGCTTTTTTTTTTTTTTCCGTGTTTTTTCCTACTGTGGTAAAGTAACTATACATAACATAAAATACACCACTTGACCCATCGTAAGCACCTAGTTCCACAGCATTAGGCACGTTCACACCACTGTGTAACCACCCCCACCACCATCTGCAGACCTTGCTCATCGTCTCAGACCGAACCTCTGTCCCCATTAGACCCTCACTCCCGTCCCCTCCCCCAGCGCCTGGCACCACCGTCCACTTCCTGTCTCTGAGTCTGACCACTCCAGGGACCTCATGTAAGAGGAATCACGCAGCGTTTGTCCTTTGTGTCTGGTTTATCTCTCTCAGCAGTGTCCTCAAGGTCTGTCCATGCTGTGGCTGGTGTCAGAGTGTCGGAATCACAGTCCATTGGACGGATGGACCACTTGTGTTTGTCAGGGGACCCCTGGGTGGCTTCCACCTTTTGCAGTGTGGACTGACTACATGCAGGATGGGCAGCCAGCACTGGGGAGCCCGGGAGCCCCAGTGTGAGGGGGATGCACACAGCAGCCCACTCAGTGGGCCCAGCCCACTGCAGTGATTGTCTCCCTGGAGATTAGAATTCCATTTACAGAAACCTGGGGTGGCCAGATGGCTCAGCTGGTTAGAGCGTGAGCTCTGAACAACAGGGCTGCCGGTTCGATTCCCACATGGGCCAGTGAGCTGCGCCCTCCACAACTAGACTGAAGACAACGAGCTGCCGCTGAGCTGCCAGAGGGGCAGCCGGATGGCTCAGTTGGTTAGAGCGCGAGCTCAGAACAACAGGGTTGCTGGTTCAATTCCCGCATGGGATAGTGGACTGTGCCCCCTGCAACTAAGATTGAAAGCGGCGACTAGACTTGGAGCTGGGCTGTGCCCTGCACAGCTAGATTGAAGGACAACGACTTGGAGCTGATGGGCCCTGGAGAAACACAGTGTTCCTCAATATTCCCCAATAAAAGTTAAAAAAAAAAAAAAAGAAAGAAACCTGACAGGTGAGTCAGTGCCTCAAAAGTCACCTCCACCCACCCCCACCTCTCCCACTCCGCAGCCCATCCTGCCCTGTATACAAAGAAGCCACACTGAACATTAAGCAGCAAAGAAGAGCAACAAAGGACGTGCCTCCAAGCGCTTTCTGTAAGAAATCACCACGGCGAGAATTCTCGGGCATCAGAGTGACCAGACCCTTGGGTGTTCTGGATGGCTGCTCCGGCTGCGCCGTGAGGCGACTCACAGATTAACAAGCGGCCGTGCTCCATAAAATATTTAAGGGAATGAAAACGGAGCCTGCACGCCTGGGGGCTCCCCGACACCAGAGCCGCCTCCAGCCTGGGTCAGTCGGCTCCTGCCTGGCAGCGGAGAAGGAAACTGCCCAGAAGAACCTGCCTCCAGCACACACCCGTGACGGACTGTCACGAAGTTGTGTAGAAAGCACAGATGCACCATCTGGGCAAGGGTGGGGGGGGGTGTTCCGGGGGGTCCACAGACCCTCTGAGGGCCTGTCACAGAGTGTGACGTGGGGAGCCAGCTGGCCCTTCGTCCCCCCACTGCACCCCTATTTGCGTGTCTACTCCACACCCTCAGCTGTGGAGCTGGAGACTGAGGTGCCCACGCTGCCCAGCGACGGCAGTGCCTGACCAGGCCAGTCCCCTCGGCTCCCGCTGCCCAAGTGGACAGGCTGCCCAGTCCTCGTGTGCCCTTGGCCAATGCAGATAGCCTCTGCTGGCTCTATCAGCCCAGAGGGTGCCTCCTCACAGACACCCCCATGGAAGTGGCAGGCTGCTGTCCACCGACCCTGAGCCACAGGCCCCTACCACTGCCCTGCTGACTTCCAGAACCTTCCACTCAGAGTCTGCTTCAGGTCCAGCCCATCCGACACCAGGGAGACACAAGAAGGCGGAGGGGAGTCTGGCTCCCGGGGAGTCAAGCTGACCTCAGTGCAGTGTGGCCCTAGGGGGGAATCACTAGAGATGGGGGTGAGTAAGTGTGTGTCCCTTGGGCCACCTCCCCCCCCACGGCCTTGAGCTGGCTGTGACCCTCCCCAAATGTCCTCAGGGCAGCCTCGTGCAGGCTCTCCAGCTGAGGGCGAGGGGGAAACATGTCCATCGCATGTCTTGATTCTGGATCTGGGAACCCTCTGACAATCCCACGAAGGAACTGCATGGGGGCTCCCGCCAGCACCCCTTTACTGGGAATAAGCAGAGAACGATGGTTCAGTCTTGCTCACCTGGAACCCCCGCAAACCATGTGAGAGCTTTCCAGCCCCACTGCAGTGCAGCCAGACCTTTCCTGGGAGACCAGAATGCTCTGTGGTCCCCTCACTTGTCCTGTCCTGTTCCTGCCCTAGGCTTGGGGCTCACAGGATGCAACCACATTGCGGGCGGGCAGGGAGTCACACCTGGCGCTCGCTCGGACACAGGCATCCTGTCCCAGCACAGACTCCCCGCCCCCGCTCTCGCACTGGGCAAACCGCAACGGCTCAGCACACTGTGGTGACCTGACGGTGTGTGCTGGGCTCTCACGGGACCCCTTGGGAACCTTAGCTGAGCCACGCACAGGGACGGTACAGGGATGCAGAGCTGGGCTCCCGTCCTGCCACCACAGCATGCTCTCTGCACGCACGCACGCACGCACGCACTGAAGGGAGCTGGTCTGGGGGCAAAGTCAGATGGCAACTGTGGTTCCCACTGCAGGCTGGACGCTGCAGGGAGGCACCGGGGGACCCACACGGAGTTAGGAGCCTGTGAGTTCCAAGGATTAGAAGTTCCCTCCATCACCACCCCACACACACACCTGGAAGTGAACTTGAACCAGTGCCCACAGCACTCCACTTCCTGGCTAGGACCGAGGCTGCCAATAAAGCCTGTTTCCTTTTTTAAACTTAGTGTCAGCGTCTAAATGAAATGTCGAATAATAGGGCTTTTGTTCTCACATAGTGGGCACAACACAAAATCATTAGATTGACCACTGGCTGGAACGCCTGCACCCTGGAGCCCAAGGTCTATTGGCAAAGGCTGGCCAACCAAGCGTGGGCAGGCAGTGGCCACAGGCTCAGCACAGTTTCCAAAGTTTAGGGCTGAAGTGGGGCAACAGCCAGGGTGGCCAGCCCCACCTGGGTCCTCAGCCCCTGAGGGTGGCGGTGGGGAGGGAGGGAGGCCTGCCCCCGAGACAGCAGCCCACAGGGAGCAATGAAGGTGGGTGTGGGCGAATTCGAGGGCCCAGTGGGATCCCCTGGCCCCAAACACATTGAGGACTCGGGCAGCACCCTTCTTCCACCAGCCTAATGGTGAAAATCTCAGCAGCCCCATGGACAGTGGAAAGACCTGAGCATGTCTCCTGGCACCAGACGCTTCCCCAGGGGCTCAGGCCAGCGTGCTGGGTGCCGAGGGCCAGCAAGGCAGACGAGGCCTGAAAGCGGGTGCACTGTAGGAGGGTCAGCTGACCCAGGGCCGCACCCCACGATGGGACAGTGCCCACTGGGAGTCCATCTTCCAGCCCAGAGGAAGGCCAAGGCCCCAGTCCCTGTGGGGAGAGCGCGGGAGCTGAGCACGCCCCATGCTGGAGTCAGCAGGGAACCGGACTATCGCCTTCAGGGTCCCAGGGGCAGGGAGTGTGGGCCCAGCTCTGCTGCCCAGGAGAACCAGCTCCTCTCACAGAGCAACCCCGTCAGGAAGCCCTCACCCAGGCTCTCATGTGGGTCTTTCTCTCAGCCACACTCTCCCTGGAATCTCCACTCACCCCCTTCATCAAAGCCGTTTCACTCAGAATAGGCTGGGGGTCGTAAGAGGTCAGAGAGATGATCTGATCTGATCGGGCTCTGATTTATTCTAATCAATGACCTGCAGAGTCACCTGCTCGCAGAGTGAAACAAAGGACGGTGTCCCTGGGTGAGCAGGAGCAGGAGACGGCTCAGCTCCGTCTGCAGGGCACCCTCCCTCCGCCTCACCCACAGCGCTGTTGCAGGGGTGCGGTGGAGAGGGCCTGCCTGCTCTGGGGTTGAGGCCACAGGTGCACAGCAGGTGCCATATGCCCCTCCTGGAGCTGAAGGAATGATTGGCAGGGTTAGAGGGTGACGGGGAGGGAGCAGGACCTAAGAACCAGCTGCCACCAGGATGACAAGAGTCCTGTCCACACGTCCACAGCTGACCTAGAGCTCAGAGCACAACGGGACCTACCCGCATATCCCCATCTGTGCCAATGGTGCTGTTGTAGAGAGCAGGAGGCTGTGACACACACCTACACCTGCACGCACATCAGGAGGCCCCTGCTCACCTGGGGAGGCTCCGCTCAGGTGTCACCATGGTGCTGAAGCGTTTCCCAGTAACTCAACGGAAGGCCTTAAGCAAGCATCTGAAACCTCAGCCCTCTCGCGCAGAGCCCTCACTGTGTGCACACACGACACCCACACACACTGAGTTTCCCAGGGGAGGCCCTTCTGCCTGAAGAGCTGCCTACCTCCCCACAGCTGACCTGCAGGGCCCACTGGGCACTGGAGAAGCTGCAGGTGGCTGGGACAAACATCAGCCCAGAAGTAGCCAAGGTCTGGAGGGCAAGCGAGCGCCCTCCCAAGGGCTGTCTGCCCGGGTAGCAGGTGGGGTGAGGCCAAGCCCCTGGGCAGGCCTCGGTCCTGAGCACCTCTGTCCCAGGCAGGGGTCAGTGCTCTGGGCTCTCAGGAGGGAGAGGAACGGCACTGGAGGGACAGGCTCAAGCAGCCTTTCAGATTCAGTCAAGCCCTGCTCCTGAGGAGCCCTGTCACCAGAAACCAGGCTTGGCCGTGTCCCGACACGTCCCCACCCTCCCCTCCCAGGGCTGTGGGTGCCACGCCTCAGTGAGCAGTGAGTGGCCAGGAGGAACACACTCTGTACATCCCCCCACAGAGGGACCGTCCTGGCTGCCAACACTTCCGTCAAGTCCAAAGGTCCACAAAGGCAGACGTTAGGTGGTTACAGGCAGGTGAGGTCACTGAGGGAAGATCACAAACCCAGCGACTGACCAGAGGGGCTGTCCTTATTATAAAAGCACAGCTCTGACAGGAGGCCTCAGGACCCTGGGGCGGTGGCATTAGAGGGACAGGAGGCCAGCAGAGCACTTCCTTCTCAGTCTCCAAGGCCTCTCTCTACACACCCCTTACACACCTGCGGTTGCGACTTGGGCCGGCGCTCTGTGCTCCAGGAGCCAGGACATTAGAGGGCCTGGGAGCTGTCACCAGCCAATGCCCTAGGACAATGCCCCGGCATTCCCCGCACCAGGCCCCCGGACAGGGCAGACTGCAGGCGGAGGTGGGGCTGCGGTCAAGGCTTCGGAGGGGAGCGCTACGGATGCACCACACCGGCTCAACCCAGCGCTGACCACAAGCGACACGCGTGTCTCCAAGGCCAGCGCCTCTGCAGCTCTCCCGCCCCTGCCACCCGCCACCCGCCCGTGACTCTACCGACCTCGCCCGCCCAGCAGGGAGCCGCGGCGCGGGCCAACGCCTGCACTTCCCCGAGGGGACGTCCCCGTCCGGCAGCACCTACCGTAGCGGCTTGGCTCGCGGCCGTAACTCAGGATGGGCAGCGCATCCACGCACGGCGGTTCTGGGGCGGCTGCCGGGCCGGGGTCCCCCGCCCCGCCTACCGCGGGGGTCACCACGAAGCGCTGGGACATGGTGGCCTCCGGTCCCCGGGTGCCGCGAAGGCTGCGCGACGCGTGCCGGGCCTGTGCGGCCGCGGGCGGGGCTGGAGGTGAGCGGAAGAGGGCGGGGTGGGGGCGGGGCGCGGCTGGTGGGGCGGGGCTGGCACCGGGGAGGAGGCCGGAGGATGGACCCTGCGCGGTCAGGGACCCGGGAGGAGCCAGGAGCGCGGTCGGACGCACGGGAACCCGGGAGGGGGCGTCGGGACGCCAGGGCGGACGTGGTCGCCCACCGTCGCCCAAGATCCTTGTTCGCTGTGCGACACTAAAGCTTTGATAGCGAAGCCAGTCGTGTCCCTCCCAAACAGCACGACCTCGGGGGTCGCGCTGCAAGACCTGGGAGACCCCGTCGCACCTCAGGCGGTCAGGGGTCAGCGCGCCAGGGCCCGGTCCTGGGGACGCTTAGGCCAAGGGACGCCCGGGATCTCTGGTCCCGGATGGATTGCCATCACCCCTAGCGCCAGGACAGGTGGCCAGGACAGGTGGCCGGGGCGACCGACCACGCCCACTGAGGGCCGGTAGCAAAGCTCCAGGAGGGAGGGAAGGTGGAGGCTGCTAGTCCGTGGGGCTTGAGGGACAGACGCCCCAAGACTCACCCGGGAGAGTGGAAGGCGGGAAAGAGAAGGTGAGGCAGGGAGTCGGGGGTGGGGACCGACGCACCCGGAAACCTGGTGAGAACCAGCCACTCTGTGCACTCGTCCTGCAACGCCTGCGGCAGCCACAGGCTCATATTATGGTACTACGCTGCCACTTCGCACTTATCCCTGTAAAGCTACAATATGCAACGTGCTTTGCACATTTACTCATTCAACGAATATTTCTTAGCGCCTAGCTATGCCAGGCCCGGTGAACGACATAAGGAGGCAGAAATCCCTGCCGTTTTTGAAGCACACATTCTAGAGTGGAGGTAGAGATAAGAGCCCCGATTAAAAAGCAGACGAGAAAGGGTCTGGAAGGGGTGAAATTGTGAATGAGTGTCCAGGAGGGCCCCAGGGGAAGAGGACACTGGCACAATGACTGAAAGGAGGTCAGTGGTCAGCTGTGTCTGCTTCCATTCACTCACCCCATAGCCCCTGATGGCTGTCCCTGGTCCAGCCATCACATTTGTATTCTAATAGGGGAGGGAGGAAACGGGAAGGTAATTAGCCCCCTCCCAAGAACACAACCCAGAAGCTGCACACAACACCTCTGCTGGACCCACTAGCTAGAACTTAGTCATGTGACCACACCTGCCCATGAAGAAGGCTGGGAGGGGCCAGCCCGGTGGCTCAGGCAGTTAGAGCTCCATGCTCCTAACACCGAAGGCTGCCAGTTCCATTCCCACATAAGCCAGTCGGTTCTCAACCGCAAGGTTGCCAGTTCGACTCCTGCAAAGGATGGTGGGCTGCGTCCCTTGCGAATAACAATGGCAACTGGACCTGGAGCTGAGCTGCTCCCTCCATAACTAAGATTGAAAGGACAACCACTTGACTTGGAAAAAGTTCTGGAAGTACACACTGTTCCCCAATGAAGTCCTGTTCCCCTTCCCCAATAAAATCTAAAAAAAAAAAAAAAGAATTACACAAGCATTGAAAAAAAAAGAAGGCTGGGAAATGTGCCCGCTAATGTTTGGGGACTCTGTTAATGAAGACGAAGGAGAGGTTAGGTGTTAAGGACACATTGAATGCAGCAGGAAAGATCCAGGGGGGCTGCTTTCTTTCACCCACCTTCTCATTACCTCCCCCACCTCCGCTCACCATCTGCAGAGGTCGGCCAGGGTCCAAGTTCTCACACTCGGCCACACATGGCCACTCCCACCCTCTTCCTGCACAGCCTTCATGGGCTCTTCTTGGTGCTCAGGAGCCACTCCTGTCCCCACCCCACCCCCACCCCACCCCCAGATTTCGGTCTGTGACACACAGGGACCGGGACAGCAGCCCTGCCCCTCCCACCCCCATTCTCCTTCAGTATTTTCTAGGCCATTCTTGCGCACTGATACTATTGTGTGTTTTTCCTCAAGATAAATATTTGAATCATTTTGGAAAGTTACACACACACACACACTGGATTGGAAATCCAATCTGTAAACAAATTTGCTGAGAACTGACATCTTTACAGTGTTGGACCTTTCACCCAGGTCCTGTGCAAGTTAATTCACGCGTACCCACCATTTTTTGTTACTGCTGTAATGCATCTTGCAACTATGCTGATATGTGAAAACAAAAGCAAGACAAAGCAAAACATTACTGGCTTCTGTGTATTTCTTTTGTAATCTGCCACCTCACAGAATTCTAAATTCCATTATTCAATTGTTTTTTCCAGTCCAACTTCTTAGGTTTTTGCAAGGGAATCTTTACCTACAAAGAATGACAGCTTTGTCTTTCCTCATGGTTTTTGCTGTTTCTGTTTTCTTTTCCCCCTTTCGCTCTTGTTGTGGAATTTTGTGGAAATTCCAGGGCAATATGAAATACGCTGGCTACAGCTCCTTGTACGGGCTGAACTGGAATGGCAAGAGTCCTGCAATCTCCCCATAAGGCCTG